>NC_056688.1:69275888-69577933 GCF_018350215.1 Panthera leo
AGAACCTGCAAAGTGGCTTTTCCCCGTAGGTCCCTCATTTGTGCTTTAAAACACCGAGGGCAGATCCCCCCAGCTGCTGGGGCTCGCTCTGAGAGAGGTTTTCTGTTCTTTTCTCCACTAGTCAGGCTCGAGCCAAGAGACTGCTAACAGGTCACAGGCATGAGTACAATGTGTGTATATTGGAGGCAGCGAGACACCAGAGGGCCTGTTAGCAGTGAGTATTTATAAGTCATCCGTCTTTACAAAAATAAAATCACTGCAAACGTTTGCACTCCTTAGCATGGCATTAAAGGCCCTAAGTGAGCTGGTTCCAGGGGGTTCTTTGCTCTCCATCCTGTGCCCAGCAGTTCTGTGTGTCTGATGGATTTTTTTCCTTTTCTTCTCTCCCGTGGGGCCAGCTCCTCCTTCCTTTGAGATGGTGGCTCCTTTATTCTAGCACCTTCCTCACTTAGGCAGACCATTGATTTTCCTTTTACTCCCAGCGCATTTTGCAGTTAATCAGGTCCCATGCTGGGTCATAATTACTTGGATGTGTGTCCCACTCCCCTCTGGACCCAGGCTACCTCCGGGGCACCTCACTCATAATAGGGCTGCCGTTTATTGAATACCTGCTGTGGGCTAGGAGCCGTGCTAACGCTTTACACTCATTTTATCCAGTCCTCACAGTGTTAAGTGGGATTTGCCTCCTATCCAGCTAAGAAAACAGAGACTCAGAGATTACAAAGGACAGGCTACTTGTAGAGGGGGGGGCCGGGTCTTGTAATGAGATAAGTTTGGCTGTTGTGCCTCTGCCTGATTTCCTGGCTGCCTCATACCCTGTGAGCCCCAGCCGGTCAGGGGCAGGGCGCGGGGAGGTGGCGGGGGGGGGGGGGGGGGGGGGGGGGGGGGGGGGGGGGAGTTCTGTCCACTGAGGACTCTCCATTTCTCCAATACTACGCAAACGCCTTACACAAACAAGCCCAACGAATGGGGAAACGAATGAATAAATCAGGGGAAAAGGTATGTTTTAAATTTCTTGGAGGAGAATTTACATATTAAATTTAGTTTGTTTTGTTTCTTATATCTGTCCGTGGCAACTAGATTTCATTTTTCATTCTTCTGTATTAAATTTGGATTGTTGTGGAAATAGCCTTCTACTCATATTAATGTTCTTGGGACAAGTAATACATATGGGTAACCTGAATAAGGAAAAATCCCTTTCAGATTGGGGGCTGCCACTAGAGATTTGAATGGTCACTGGGGGTCAGTTATTATATGGTAACATAGCAGTTTTCAAAGCATGGCTTAGAGTCCCCTGGAGGGTTCATCCATATACTTTCAATGGGCTGAGAAGGCCAAAGCTATTGTCATTATGACACTGGGACATTATTTGGCTTGTGCACACTGCTGATATGCACTCTGAAGGTTCAAAAGAAGTAGGGTAAGGGGTGCCTGGGTGGCTCTATTGGTTAAGAATCTGACTTCAGGTCGTGACCTTGCGGTTTGTGAGTTCGGGCCCCACGTTGGGCTCTGTGCTGACAGCTCAAGGCCTGTGGCCTGCTTCAGATTCTGTGTCTCTCCCTCTCTCTGCCCCTCCCCCACTCATACTCTGTCTCTCTCTCTCAAAAATACATAAAACATTTAAAAATTAAAAAAAAAGTAAGGCAAAACTGCTGAAGCTTTAGCTTAATTGGGCTGGTACTCACGTACAGTTTCAAGAAAAAGAGAACTAGTCACACCAAGAATGTCCTTTATGAATTGTATTACATCTTGAACCCAGAGTACACATGGCAAATGAATGCAGGGAGCCTGCCTGCCACATCAAGGAGAACGGCTGACAATATTTATTACCAAAGAGAAAATCCTAGCTTTCTAGAAAAAATAAGGGTTTTGGAAAACTCATATCCACCTCCGTGAACTTGACAGCTTTCCAATACTTAAAAGACTTGTCTGGTGAGATCCACAGCCAAATCAACAAAAGTGACTTTTTGGTATTGTGTAAGATAAACCAGTGGATTTTAATGTAACCACGTATGAAAAGTTCACGGATATGGTTTCAGATTCCACACTGCAGCTGCGTTTTAAGAAACTGTCGCTTGTTAAGTTTTGGTATGGTATGAAATAAAAATGACCACAAGTATCTGAAGAGCCTATTGAAGTACTCTTCCCTCTTCTAGTTCCCTATTCATGTTAGTCTGGATTTTCTCCACGTACTTCAACAAAAACAACACATCGTGACAAGTTGAATGTAGAAGCATGTTTGGGAGTCTAGGAGTTTACATGAAGACACATGTCAAATACATTTGCAAAGTATGAGACAGTACTACTCTTCCAATTTTTGTCTTTGTTTTTTAAAATATGGGTATGTCCAATTAAAAGAAAAAAGATGTAATGAGTTTATTTTATTTTTTTTTAATTTTTTTTTTTAACGTTTATTTATTTTTGAGACAGAGAAAGACAGAGCATGAACGGGGGAGGGGCAGAGAGAGAGGGAGACACAGAATCGGAAGCAGGCGCCAGGCTCTGAGCCATCAGCCCAGAGCCCGACGCGGGGCTCGAACTCACGGACCGCGAGATCATGACCCGGGCTGAAGTCAGACACTTAACCGACTGAGCCACCTAGGTGCCCCAATAATGAGTTTATTTTTTAAGTAGGTAACAAATAGGGGTGCCTGGGTGGCTCAGTCAGTTAAGTCCGACTTCAGCTCAGGTCATGATCTCACGGTTCATGGGTTCAAGCCCCGCATCGGGCTCTGTGCTGACAGCTCGGAGCCTGCAGCCTGCTTCGGATTCCATGTCTCCCTCTCTCTCTCTGCCCCTCCCTCACTCACGCTCTGTCTCTCTTTCTCTCTCTCAAAAATAAACATTAAAAAAAATTTTTTTTAAATAGGTAATAAATCTTTTTAAGATGTTCTCAGTTTAAATTTCCAATACAGAGAATACAGATAGGTATAACTGACAGAAACAAAAGCCCCTTGAGGTCCTCAATAAGTTTTAAGAGCAGAAGGGGGTCCCTGAGATCAAAAAGTTTTTGAGAGCCACTATTGTGAAGGGTATAAAAAGAGGCCATTCTACTCAAGTTGATTATAATTAATCAGAAATTGTAGGATCCGATGAAAGGAAACCGTTTTCATTACTTTCACGTTAAACAGTATTGGTTTTTAAGGTTAATAAGATTTCGTATAATTAGCATGTTATTTGGATATAAAGTGGAATGGAAAGTGCTTAAAAAGTTATTCTTGTTTTTGCCTCCAAAGCAAAAACTTGGGATGATTTTAATAAACGCTTTCAGTGCTGGGCCCCTTTGGTCATGAATCCCCAAGGAATGAAGTCTAGATTGTAGCGTGTGATTGCTGGTAGGAAGTGTCCAGTTTAGAAACAGTCACTCTGGGATTAGATACTAGTTTATTAAATTAACACTTGCAAGATTAAAATTAAGCACTCCTATGAATGTGGAAGGAGAGTTCACTCCTTGAGTACAATTGTGAGCAGCACTTAACCTTTATAAAGACATTCAGTCGCAACCACGTTAAAATAAATGGGGAAAGGCCATTTGAATTAGGTTTACAATTTGCTGCAATTTGAAGTTGCACTGGCTTCCTCCGATGCCTCAATAAGAATAAATTATACTTAGAATATCTATCCTTGGGTAGCTGGTGTTTCTAGCAGGTGTTTCTGAAGCCGGTTTAACACTCCCTTTGAAATATTTTTTGTATCTGCAATTTGCTTAGTAGATTTTCTTATCTTTGCGTGAATTCAGTAAATTTCAGCAGAGATCCTGTACCCGATCTCCTTTATTCTCCTCCCTTTTTCCTCCTTCTCAAAGTGCCTGAAGTCTCTAGGGTGTCAAAGTCAGGCTGACTCTTCATTTGCCCCTACGATTGCTCCTGAAGCTGTTTTCGGAATGTCGGGCCGGCCACCTGCACCCTGGACTCAGTCGGGCTAGGCAAGGTCAGGAGTTTGCTGCGGAGGAAATACTGAGCGCTACCCTCCGAGTGCCTGTACTTGGAGGCCCGAGCTGTGGGCACCTCCGCCCTTGGCCAGCTGACACTTGAAGGTGAATGGCATGGTGGTGTGCCAAGCAGCAGTCTTTCCACTGTTCGGAGGGTGGAAGACCCTGACTGGCACCCCAGGACTCAGGTCCCCAAACATAAATGACTGGCAGAGGCAAGGGTGCCCATGTGGGTGCCCCTCTACCCTGTTGGCTCTATAACCCCTCATGCCTTAATGGGGTGGGGCACCAAGGGCCCGTGTGGATGGCTGTATATCTGGTGAGATCTTTTTTTTTTTCTTTTAAGAGCCTTATTGAGGCATCATTTACAAACCATAAAATCTACACCTTAGAAATCAGTGATTTTTAGAAAAATGTACAGAGTTACATAACCATCACTCTACTACAATTTGAGCCTGTTTGTATCAGTCCAGCAAGATCCCCCGTGCCTGTATGCAGCCGTTCCCTGTTCCCGCTCCCAGCCCCAGACAGCTACTGATCTACTTTCCGTCTGTACAGATTTGAACCCTTCAGTGTGCAGCCGTTTGCACCTCGCTTCTTTCCCCCACAGTGTTTTGAGGTGCAGCTATGTTACGGCACGCCTCTAGGTAGCCTCTTTCTATTGCCTGGTACTAGCCCATCGTGTGGACATACTGCGTTTTGCTTATCCATTCACCAGTTGATAGACTTGCGGACTGTTGACCCTTTAGGCTTTTCTCCAACAATGCCGGTATGAAGTCTTTGTGTACAAGTCTTTGTGTGGACGTTGCGGTTGCGTGTTCACCATCTTTCTTGGCATTTTTCCATAGCAGTGGAATTGCGAGGTCACATGGTAACTTCTTGCTAACTTAAGAAACTGCCCCAGGTGTTTTCTTAAGTGGTTTCGATTATTTTCCCTTCCCACCAGGTGAGATGTCAAGGGTCACTCACCACCTCCTTCAACCATTATGGCGGCCAGTATCAGGGTAGGGAGAGATGACCTTGAACGCTGTAGATGGATGAGGGGCTGGCTAGGGGGACCAGCAAGACACAGGGCACATGTGAGGTCCATCCAGGTGAGTTCAGGAGTGTTCAGGTATCTTGAGGTGCTTTGCAGCTGGGCCTTCACTCGTATGCGAGGCATAGGTGGGCGACAGATTAGGAAAGACAAGGAATCGGGTTTGATCGTGTCAGCAAAAGGAAGCAGTCAGTGCTTTTAACCATTTTCAAGCCAAGAGAGTATTCAGATTCTTTTTACTAAGAGTTACAGCGACTTTATTTGCATTTTGCCTTCTCTGTTTTTATTCTTTATCTTTTTCTTTTCATGACCCTCTCCTTATTTCCTTTCTCTTCCTTCCTGCCTCCTTTTCATTCACTCTTGTGCATTTTAATTCTTTTCCATATTTAATTACAAAGAGAAGAAGAGGCTTCTGCAGGAAGGGGAAGGAAGGGGCTTCTCACTTTTTCAGCAGTTGAACGTGACTTAATGAGTTCCTTTTTTGAGCCAGGCACTATGCCAGGTAAACATGTCCTTGATATTACTTAATCCTTGTGAGGCCCGTGTGATTTTTCCTACTTTACTTTACACATAAAGAAATTGAGTCAGGGAGAGGCAGAGTGACTTCTGCAAAGTCTTACAGCTAATCAGTGTGGGATTGGCCAAACTGAATCCACACTCTTTCCGTGAAATCTGTGCGTGGCCTCTGCAGGGGGCACAGCTCTGTCCCTAGCCCCTCTCCTGGCCTGATTTCGCTGGAAGCGGGTGACGGTAACCGATGGGAAGCAGCGTGGTTTCTGGCTGAAGTCAGCCCTGTCATCACGGGATGCCCTGGTGCACGTTACGTGGGGGCAGCCGTGAGCAGACGCTGCTACCAGGAAGTTCAGGTCGGACCTCGAGTTTTCTTAGAAAAACTGATACCTCACTGTTAGCAGCCTTTGGGGTGGGGTTAGGGGAGCAGCAGCTTCGTGTTTACATTATGATTCCAAAGGCAATATCGTAACATTCTAGACAGTCTTGGAAATATATAATTTTTCATTCATTCCTAAGTGTACCATGAATATAAGACATGTTTATGTAGCTTGAATCGGGTAATACATTAAATTAAATCTGGTATCCGGCTTTTCTCCCTTACCAGACACCCTGCCAAGTGGCCATATGCCATTATATCCCTAATTACCTTTTTTTTTTTTTTAGTTTATTTATTTATTTTCAGAGAGAGCGCTCACGCGAGTGGGAGAGAAGGAAAGAGAATCCCAGGCAGGCTCCACGCTGTCACCGTGGATCCTGATGTCGGGCTTGAACCCACGAACTGTGAGATCATGACATGAGCCAAAATCAAGAGTCAAACCCTTAACCGACTGAGCCACCCTGGTGCCCCCCTAATTATCATTTTTAATGACTACACGGTATCCGATTTGCTGGTTAAATAAGAATTTAATTATCCTTATTTTATTAAATATTGATAATATTTGTGTGTGTGTGTGTGTGTGTGTGTGTGTGTGTGTGTGTAAATAGCCAAGGTGCTGTTTTCTAAGGCAGTTGAGCGCTGAGTAGAACAGGCATCTGCATCCAGCGTGCATGGACATAATTTAAAACGAAACAACTTTCAACTGTCACTTTGCTTTTTGAATTCCTCTTCGCCTGCAGTTATTTTTTCTTTCTACTCAAAGACCTTAATCCTTCCTCATTCTCTAGAGCAACTTTTTTTAATGTTTATTTATTTTGAGAGCAAAAGAGAATGCACACGAGCTGGGGAGGGCCAGAGAAAGAGGGAGACAGAGAATCCCAAGCAGGCTCCGTGTGTCAGACCTGAGCCCAAATCAAGAGTCAGACACTTAACCAACTGAGCCACCCAGGTGCCCCCTCTATCGAAACTATCAACGAGGTTAAACATACTGTTTCACTCAACTCTGAGACCTATACTTGTTCCCATCTTAGCAGTTCTAGAAGTGGGATGCTGCTTAGAGCGGACACCATCAGTGCCTTCCTGCCCCTCCAGAGCTGTGGTCGTCCTCACCTGCCCTTTGTGACCTGAGCCAACGTGGGAGGCATCTCACCAGCCCCCTGTCGCCTTAGTTAAGTCTTTTGTACTAATAGCGCTTTGGACGACTAGTGCGCGTCTTAGCTTAAACTTGAATCCCTACTGAAAACGTCTCGGAAAAATTACAGTTAGGTGCAGGACTGAAGTTATGATCGAGGAGTGTGGAACCAGACTGGTGAGGCAACCCTTGCACTGGCAGAAAACCAGACATTTTTTCCCCTTATAAAACAGTGATGGATTAGGTGCTGTGGAGGCCCTAAGAACAGAACAGCCCCATCCGCAAATGGACCATTTCCGCACCGAGATTCACGCAGATGGGTTGCCAGTGATACGGCAGACAAGGCAGCTAATTTCAGATAAATGCCAACTGTCTTGGGATTCACCATCGGATTCCCAAAGCTAGACAGGTGTGGGTGTGATTCCGTCGTGAGTCCCAAAAGACAGAAATCCAAAGTATCACTTGCAGCTGACTTTCAAAAGAAGTTCCTTTCCAGCCACGTGTGGTTTCCTGAAGGAAGTAAACAGAATTATGGGTTTAACCAAATAAGAAACACAGCAAAGCTAATATTTTTTGAGGGGCCTCAGAATTCTACTCTCTGTCCTAACAGGGTATTCAAGTGTCAAGCTTGGGGACTCTGGTTCAAAGAAAGCCACGTATGGGGCGCCTGGGTGGCGCAGTCGGTTAAGCGTCCGACTTCAGCCAGGTCACGATCTCGCGGTCCGTGAGTTCGAGCCCCGCATCAGGCTCTGGGCTGATGGCTCGGAGCCTGGAGCCTGTTTCCGATTCTGTGTCTCCCTCTCTCTCTGCCCCTCCCCCGTTCATGCTCTGTCTCTCTCTGTCCCAAAAAAAAAAAAATAAATAAAAAACGTTGAAAAAAAAAAATTAAAAAAAAAAAAAAAAAACAAAGAAAGCCACGTGTTACCAACACGTTACTGATAACCTTGCAGCCTAAAACTATTTAGAAGAATAATTAGTATGATGAAGACTTAGTCTTAAACTTTGCTTGGAATAATGAGTAATGTGAAAATGAAATTTTATGGACATGTACCCTGTTGTTAAAGAAAAATTTTATACGCGTTTATATAACGTTTCTTTTTTCTCTCAAATTATCAAATCAGTGGTATTTTAGAAACCAAGGTATATGATGCTACCCTGTGGTTATGCGTAATATTTTGCTTTTTAAAATTCTTGGAATTGTGATCATTCAGTCGAAACAATTAACAATAAATAAATATATCTATAGTCGTTCAACTTTCTTAACCTATTTTTCTGGGGGAGGAAAAAGGCTAGTTTTACTAACCAGAGCAGATGTGAGAAGGCTTTACAAAACAGAAAGAGAAAGTGAGTTATCTGGAAAGAGGGCAGCTGTTAGAAGATGCTTTTATCTTGGTAAGAACGGAATCACATTTGTTGGACAAAATGACAGTCACTATAAATAAAACCGCTGGGCTTTATGTAAGAGGAGAAACCGGGTGCACACGGGAAGCTGCCCGAATGGCCCCCTGCGAAGTTTCAGCCTGTGTCTAATTGGATTCGGCCTGATTTTGGATTGGAATTGTAGACTGGAGTCTATCATTTGGAACCAAACCCACCCATTCCTGTTCGTGGAAAAGGAAGTTAGCAAAATGGAACGATTTGCTCCGCACATGTTTCAAACTGCTATCAGTAAAGAAAGGGGCTTTCAGTTCAACAAGCCTTCCATGTCTCCGTACTTCGGTCTCATCTCAAAATAGCATCAAGTCCCGAAATTACGAGAGCACTGTCAAGTGGTGGCATGATGTAAGTGGAGGGAAGATCAGCAAGCAAAACCACGGTGTTCGGAGGTATTTATGAGGCTAATACATAATAAATACCCTGGGCCAATTGTGGTTATGTGATCATCTTCACCAGTGGCCTGTTTTTTATAAAAAAAAAAAAACATTGCTTGGGGTGTCTGGATGACTTAGTTAAGCATCCGATTCTTGATTTTGGCTCAGGTCGTGATCTCACGGTTCTTGAGATCGAACCCTGAGTCCGTGTCTGACAGCACAGAGCCTGCTTGAGATTCTCTCCTCCGCTCTCTGCCCCCCCCCCCGCCCCGCACACCCACTCGCTCTCTCTCTCTCTCTCTCTCTCGTGCTCTCTCTCTCAAAAATAAATAAATAAACTTTAAAAAAAAAAAAACATCTCTTATCCACAAGTTCTGGTACTGCGTGTGGAGGGCTAGGCGAGTGAATAAACTTGCACACGCATCCAGTTTGGTTTGATTTCATAAGAGAAATGTCTGGAGCTTGCTGGCATTTTCTGCTTTGACTGCTGTCTCTTGCTGCTTCCTTCCTGTTTTCCCGGCCCTGCATCCTAAACTTCTTTGAAGGCCTCCCCCACCGATCAGGAATCCCATCTGTAGCTTTTGTTTACCCGGCGGTGTGGTGTATATAGCAGATTTTTTAAGTGTTTTAAAAAAATTTGTTGGCTGAAGAGTTCTTTCACTCAGCACACGTAGAAAAATTGCTATACATCAGGTGCTATAATACACCTGCCAGTTAGCCAGCTCAGATGTCGTGTACTGATAGAGTAAGCATCTGATAGTTTATGGAGTGATGCTTCTAGAGGCATTTGCCAGAGTAGGGGAGGACACCTTGAAAGAGCCCCCACGGAAGCTTTTTTCCGAGCTATCTCTGGAGTTCTGTTAGGTTCTTATAGAAATGGTTTCTTGTTTTGCATTAGTGACAGACATGTACGTCACTAGTGAGTCATTCAGTCAACTCTCAGTGCACTCTACTTTGATCCTAGAGAGCTGGGAAAACAGACTTGATAAGAGGCCGACCTTGGTGTCAGGTCTGGGATGGCAGACACATAGGCAGGTAAGTGACAGCACCATGGGATAGGAGCTGTGATGGAAATGTGGAAGCACAGAATGCCTGAGAACATTCCGGAAAGCCTCACAGACACATGGCATTTGAGCCGAATCTTGAAAGAATTTGGTCAGCGGAAGGGGAGTGGGAAGGAGTTCCAGGAAGTGGACGCTTGTTCAGAGACCGGAAATCTTACTAGGAGGTGTTGGCTGCTGAGTCTTCCAGAACTTGGAGAACGGTGAGGGTTGGGTTGGAAACAGTGATCTCTGTGGCCATCACTTTCTATTTAAAAGACTTTCTGGATCCCCCTGAAAACAAGGCCACACAGGACAACCTAGAAAATGGAAGATGCTCATTCTGCTTTTTCCTCAATCCCTTAGCCTCAGCCACAGTATGGATACTTTTTTTTTTTTTTTTAACTTGAATGCTTATGCACATCTTGGCGGGATGTAAATTGGAGTTCCCTTAAGCCCTTGGGAGACCCCATCTGACAGCTGTTCCTCTAATGCTTTCTGTCCTGGGTCATTTGGCTCAGTGGTTGCTAACAAAGCCCAGGTCAGGGGTCCATCTTTTCTTGCGCTGGGCTCTTTAACTCTGCTCCCTGCCATGGTTCCAGGCTGAGATGCTAAGCCACTGTCCCGCACAAGCCACTGCTAAGCAGAGGTCTGGGGAAGCAAACACGTGACGTCTCTGCCCTTCCCAGTATTTGCCCCATTGTTGGCGGCATGATTGGCTTGTCTGTAACTTTGCCTCAAGAGAAGCCTGAGAAGGAGAGAACTAAGGTGGCACGATCCGGGTGGTTCTTATTGCCAGACCCAGTTTTGCAAGAATAAGTGGATTATCTGGACATAGTCATCCGGACATCTTGGTCGGTTGTCTAAATACACGTAGGCCCTTGGTGATATATGACATCCTTTCTCACAGGTGGCGACCCAGAGCACATCCTACCCACCCACCACATTTGTATTTACTTTGTACATTGCAAAAGCAATATAAGCTTATTATAAATAGTCTAAGGAAATCAATAGACTGGAGAAGAAAACGTGAGATTTCCCCCCACCCCCACAGCCATGTATCCTCCTGGACTTTTTACACACATTTACAAACATTATCCATCATTCGATTGTACTAAAAAAGAATTATGCTCCATGTATGATTTGGGGGCTTTGTTTTTTTCTTAAAATATCCTGAGCAGAAAACGTCTTTGAGGGTAAGTCCCAATCTTTGTTCTTTTTGTTAACATGACTTGTTAGTAGAGTTGCCAGATTTTAGCAAACGAAAATACAGGCCACTCAGTTACATTTGAATTTCAGATAAACAACATACACGTTTTTAGTGCACACAACTTCCCACGTGATCCTTGGGAAACACACATAATTAAGAAAGTTTGTTGTTTACCTAAACATCCAATGGATCGAGGTGTCCTGTATTTTATTTGGCAACTCTGCACTTGTTAATTGATTTGTTGTCATTCTGTATAGGACTTTCCTTGCACAAAAACTCTCAACCAGAAAAAGGGTCCCGTTTCCCGATTTGGAAAGGGTGGTCTCGGGCCAGTGTTCACACACCTGATGAATGTGCTTCGTAACGGGCCGGCTCAGCTGGGAGCCCAGTACTCATTAGCTGCCTCCATTGGAAAGAACTGGCCTGTGCAGCTGCTTTGTGCTTGGGGCTGAGACCTTGGCTCTTTCATCCCAGCTACTGTGTGAAGTCACCAGTGGCAGTTACCTGAAGTCCTGTGGGTGATATTAATTGACATTTTTTAAATGAATGCCGGTATTTGTAGGAATTTGCAATGCAAACAGTCAGCCTTTCAAGCGGTGCATATTGTAATTAAAGCAAGCTTTTAAGATTCTTTGAAGTACTAAATGTTTATGAAATTCAAATAGGGGTGCCCGATCTGCACAATAAAGGGGCTCTTAGTGGAGTTTTTTTTTTTTAAATCTTCTATTTTGTAGATGTAAATATATGCCATAATTAGTGGAAAGTAACTTGAAGAGCGAGGCTGAGTTTATTCCTATTATTCTTATTTAAAACAGCTGTGGCAGGAGCCCTACAGCTGCTGTCCCGTTGTTTGGGCAAGGGCACCATGGTCCCAAGTGAACACGCTCAAAGACTCACTTCCCTATGAGCAGCTCCCTCGCTCTCCCCCAGTGCAGGTTGCCATGCGGGAGTTGTCCCATGGTCATCCCGGTGAAATTCCCCCACCGCAGTCCTCTGATGCCAGTGGGGCTGGCTTCAGGGGTCTGGGCATATGCAAATGAGTCAGGGGGGAGGGTGTGGGAGCAGCCTGCACCCTCAGAGCCTCCCCCCGCCCCCCATCAGCACTGCCTCCTGGGCTACTTCTGCCCCACCCCCCTCCCTGCTCTCTGCCTTGTTGCCCAGTGCGGAGTGATTGTCCTTTGGCGCCTGCGGGAGCAGCTGCAGGCCTACGCGGTGCCCTGCCCGGCGGAGCCTGGCCATGTGGCAGGCCTGGACGGCCGCCCACAACCAGGCCCAGCTCCCAGTGCCGCCTGCCAAGGAGCAGATGCTGCCATTGGAAAAAATTGCTTCACAATTTGAAATCTTGGTCCTTTGATCATTGCTCAGAGAGGATGAAGAGGAGAGGTTCAAAGTGGTGGTTTGAAAATGCCAGCGTCTCCTTGCCTCCATCAGTGCCTATTAGACTGTCTCTTGTCAGGGACAGTCCTCTTGATGTTTTCATCTTTGCAACCAAGCAATTCCCACTCAGCCCTTGCAAGCCCTCGGGGTGGAAGGGAGTGTCCAGCTGCCTCCTCCTTTCCTGACCCGGTGCCCCTGCTCTGTCCCCTGCCTGTGGGGTTATCTGCTTCCCCTCAGTGCCGGCAAGCTTTTACCTTCTAGAAGCTCACGGCAGAGTTTGTCACCAGCCCAGCACTGCTCCTGCGTGAGCTGTGCGTTTCCGTTCTTTGCTCAGCACCTGTAGTGCTCACGCCCTGGTCCTTCAGCCACCTGGAGCCAGGTTTTCAGAGCCCTGGAGTTGTGCACAGAGGGCCCCCTGGCCCGACCCTCCCCTCTGAGAACTCTGGATCCTACTTACCAGGGCGAGGCCTCATTTTTCCTCACCCCTAGAATGGGAAGGATCATTCTTTGAAGTATATTCCTTTTTTTAATTTTAATGTTTATTTATTTCCGAGGGGTGAGAGGGGCGGAGAGAGAAAGGGAGAGAGAGACTCCCCAGCAGGCTGCAGGGCTCAATCTCACAAACCATTGAGATCATGACCTGAGCTGAAATCAAGAGTCGGACGCTTAACCAACTGAGCCACCCAGGCGCCCCTGAAGTATATTGCTTTTATACTTCAAATTTCAAAAACATAAAACTAAACAGCGGAACAGACACATGAATAAATGGGCTAACTAAATGAGAAGTAACAGAGGAGAAACTAATCTAAAGTCTTGCCTGGTGACTGAAACGTTTCCGCTGCATTTATAATGAGTATAAGACAAGGATGATTTAGAGAAGGATTAGGGAAAATTTGATGTTTCCTTTTTTTGTTATTGTTTCTTTGCTGTCTGATGCAGTCAGCTCTCTCTGTGTGGCATTATAACTTGCTTCCACCTTGACTTTGTATCATTTCCCAGGACTTGCCCACCAGTGGACTCTGAAGTCTTTAATTGATTCAACACGCCTTTATTAATGATGGCTTTTTTGTTTTATTTGCAGAAAGAATTCTGTGACCTCTCTAATTAACTCTTTGTGGGAAAGATGGTAATTTTGTGCCTGTGTGAACAGTTATATCCAAAACTTAAGACTCGTCATAAGCTCACAGAGCAGAAAAAGTGCTTGCTTTTTCTCTTAGGAAAAAGCCATCGTGTGTCTGTACTGTGCACCTGATCCTTATAGATGGGGGCTCAGACTGGCTCTGTGGGCATTGTTTTCTGTCTTGGTTATTGATTATGAACAACCATCTTTATGCGGTTACGTCTCTGTGGATATGACTCAAGGCTCCGTCTGTATCTGTCCTAAGTGCGTTTTCGATCACTGAGTTACTAGGAACAGTTGTCAGCGTTTTTAACAGCTGCCATTTTGTTTCATGTGCCATCTCTTCCTATCACTGTGGTGGCTTCGGGAAGCAGGTCTTTCTTTGTGGTTAAAAATGGAGAAAGAGACTGAAAGAAGTGACTGCTGTCCATGCTGTTGGGTAGACGTCTGGAATGAAATAAGGATAGGTGAAAAGTCAGAATTCACAGACATCTGTAATGGATGGAAGGGGGGTCTGAAATCAAGATGGGGTTTGATAAAAATAAATGTAGGACTTGAATCCGGGGAAGCAGATGGGACCTGAAGAGCCTTGTGGGTAAGAAGAAGAAGAAGACAGGTAAGAGTAGGGGGGAAATGAATGAAAATTGCAGGATTACAGAGGTATTCTCAGGTCTGTGTGATTCCAGAAGGCAGAGCACTGGGGGGGGGAGTTGCAGGGACACAAACTGCAAATTGAGGGGTGTGGTAGGCAGAGTCACGTCCCAAGTCCGTAGCCATCGTACCTGTGAATATGTTACATCGCACATAAAGGGGAATCGAGGTTGCTTATCAGCAGCTCGGGCGAGGATCTTGGATTATCTGAGTGGGCCCAGAGTAGTCACCAGGTTCCTTAAAAGCAGAAGAGGAGGGGAACCCAGGAAAGATGAAAGTAGGCAGTGGGAGAAGGACCCAGCCTGTTGTTGCAGGCTTTGAAAATGGGGAGAGGGGCTCACATAAGGAATGTGAGTGGCCTCCAGATGCTGGAAGAAGCAAGGAAAACCAATCCCTCCCCAGGGCCTCGGGAGAGGAATACAGCTCAGCCAGGACCCTCATAGACCTGGGAGACCAACGTCGAAGTCTCACCTGCAGAAGTTTGAGATTGTGTATTTATGTTGTTTTAAGGCACTCAATTTACTCATTTGTTAAAGCACCAATAGATAACTAATATAATAGGAAAAAGAACTAACAATTAAGTCTACCCTGCATGTAGTTTTTTCTTAAAGCAATGATTTTCCTATATCTAAAGATATTTAGCCCAAAGGCAGCACAGGTCAGGATACCATAGAAAGGATTCCTGCATTTGGCCTCCAAGCCTAGTTCATATATGGGGTCTCTGTTCTAAGGCAAAATGGGCAAAGATTCCTTAAAAGGGCCCATTTGCCTGGACATCCCCCCTCCACAGCCACATCTGCCTGTGCGTGTGTGTTTAGCACTTCATAGCCCAGCCCGGACCATTTTAGGTTGGCTTGTCCCCAAAGGAAAGGATGGGATATGGTTTGAATTTGGGATTTATTGGGAAGACAAGTTTGCTGGATTTTAGCTGTTTCTTGGATTTTTATATTTATTTGCTTTTAGAAAATATCGTGCGGTCGGATAAAGCTGATGAGGCAGAAATAGTTTGTATCTGATACCAGCACATTCTTTCTTATTTTCTTGCCTTCAGAACTGTCGGAAACAGGGGGCACCTGGGTGGCTCAGTTGGTTAAGCGTCCGACTTCGACTCAGGTCATGATCTCACGGTCCGTGAGTTCGAGCCCCGCGTTGGGCTCTGTGCTGACGGCTCACAGCCTGGAGCCTGTTTCGGATTCTGTGTCTCCCTCTCTCTGACCCTCCCCCGTTCATGCTCTGTCTCTCTCTGTCTCAAAAATAAATAAAGGTTAAAAAAAAGAACAAAAATTAAAAAAAAAACAAACAAACTGAAACAGGTTTGCCCTGAGTTTTCAGTTGGGAGAAACAGGTAGGGGGGGTGGAGGGTGATGAACTACATGTGAATCTCAGACTCAAATCACAGAGTTTGCCTCCTTTGTTGTTGATTCAATACTGGCATTCTTTCTTTGATATTACCTTTGCTCCATGGGAGCTCAGTGAATGCATTTCTTTCTGGGATAATCGGAACATCCTCGGCTGACAGACAATTATCTCTCCCATCAATACCTCCTCCTAGAAAATTCCCAAAGAACAGCTGTTGATGTGGTGGGATGGCTACATGATTATTTCCCACCGTTCGAGAGTAATTGCGGAGAGTTGTAATAGCAAATTGGTTATTTACTGTTAGTCGAGAAGCCTTTTAAAAACTAACCTGATAAATGTATACTGATAATTAAAGTTTTCTCAACTGTTAGAAAAGCAAGATCATTCCAAAACCATCTGTCCCTGTTATCTAAATAAAAGCTAAAATGTGCACAGTCCTCATGACCCAGCTGTTCCACTCCTGGGAACACCCAACAGAAATGCATACACGTGTTCATCAAAAGCATGTGCAGGGGTGTTCAGAGTAGCTCTCTGATTTGGAAACATTGCCAGGGCCCGGCAGTGGTAGAATGCCTAGATCGTGGTATTTTTCACTTGGTGGAATCGTCTAGCAAGTAGCAGGTGAATGAACTGCCCACAACAGCATGCGTGAATCTCCCCCCTAAGGCTGAGTATATGAAACTGAGCACGAAGGAGTCAATCTGTGATTCCATTTATTTAAAGTTCAAAACACCAGACAGAACTAACGGACAGTGTTTTCCCCTCAAGATCACCCCTATGAGGTAAAGGGGTGATTGTACTCGAAGACAGCATGAACGGGAGGGCTTCTGGTTTCTTCATCGGGGTGCTGGCTGCATGAGTGTGTTCACTTTATGAAAATCAATGGACTGTAAACTTGTGATCTGTGCGTCTCTCTGAATGTATGTCAGACTTTAGTTTTAGGTAATAAATAAATAAGTAAATAAATAAATAAGCAAACTTCCACAACTTTAGAACTCCTAACTTGTTGAGCTAATTTCTGAGCAGGTTTTCGTAATGTATATATTTTAATAGCTTCATTTTTGATACTTCCTGTCATTAAAACCATAGATCCTCCATCACCAAGAAAAACTCATTAAAATTATTTGGGGACTTCGAAGGGACAGTGGTGAACCGAAGGTGGGATAGTAAGGACGGTCTGCCCAGGTGCAAGGCAGTAAGGACGTCCGTGGTGGTAGAGAAGTTTAATGGTCAGACCACCTAAAGATCGTTGTCACGTTTATGATCGCCATGTGCCCACGGTTCTGAACAATGCCGTTGACAAAATACTTCTAAAGAGAAAAAAATATTTTGTTGACCTAAGTCCTAAACGATTGGTGAAGTTAGTGTTTTTATTCCATCTATGCACACATATATATGCTTCAAATTAGCACACTTCTATTACGTGGCCGTTGTGTGACTTACTCTTTAGTAACACATGTGGACTCAGCCTGTGTCCGTTCCTAGGAGTAAGTTCTTGACAGTTTGGAGTCGTTTGGGCTGCAGTCCCCGTGGCTAAACCATAGACCCGGAAAGGCACCCTGATAGCACAGTCATTATGCAGACGGCAAAACAGAACTGGAGTCACTTCAGTTCTGTCACTCTGTTACTACTTTGGGAGTTCTTGCATTTAAAATTTAAAACCGTGAAACAGAGTGCCGAGTCTTACTGAAAATAATTTTGTCCAATAAAGAAAAGAGGGTCTTAAAAATGAATCCAGTCTGCTGAGGTCCACGCAGTGCGCCGCTGCCCGGGACCGCTGCTTTCTTTCACCAGCATGACTCTACGCGCAGCAACTCTGAGAGATGGGGGCATTTCTGGGAGACACGGGAGGCTGTGGACATTTCCAGCAGTTTTGCTAACATCACATTATGGCAGATACCATTCCAAACATTTTTAAATTTTATATATAGACAGATTATTTTGTGCGTTTGTTTCTATGTTTGCTTTAGATTTTAAACGTCTGAGTTAGTTTGCATCATCAATGCCAGTGAAGTGAATAAAGTAAAAAAATGGAGCATTTTTTTTAAAAAAAGGGCAGAAAAGAAAGTCTTGTGCCTAGGGAGCTGAGGTGCAGTTCTGAAGACACCTCCCTCCTGGTCATATCACTGACATAAGTAGAGGTTGGTAGTTTAAAAGAAGTAACCCAGGGTGCCTGGGTGGCTCAGTCGTTGGTTAAGCTTCTGACTTCGGCTCAGGTCATGATCTTGTGGTTTGTGAGTTTGAGCGTGTCGGGCTCTGGACTGACAGCTTGGGGCCTGGAGCATGCTTCGGATTCTGTGTCCCCTGCTCTCTCTCTCTCTCTCTCTCTCTCTCTCTCAAAAATAAATAAACATTTGGGGCACCTGGGTGGCTCAGTCGGTTGAGCGGCCGACTTCGGCTCAGGTCACGATCTCGCGGTCCGTGAGTTTGAGCCCCGCGTCGGGCTCTGTGTTGACAGCTCAGAGCCTGGAGCCTGTTTCGGATTCTGTGTCTCCCTCTCTCTGACCCTCCCCCGTTCATGCTCTGTCTCTCTCTGTCTCAAAAATAAATAAACGTTAAAAAAAAATTTTTTTAAGTAAATAAATAAACATTAAAAAAATTTTTTTTTAAATAAAGTAACCCACCCGGTTGCCTGTGCCGTTAACCACCTCCTTCCTATACTTCTCTCCACTCGTCACATCAGACTGCTTTTAACTGTTCATTGACCACATTCCCTATACTTCGCTCCTCACACCAGACTGCCTTTGACTGTTCACCAGTCTTTCAAAACAACCCGATTGTGTCAAAAACAATGAGTTTCTTTGTAACTCAAATACTATCAGTTTATTTATAGCCCATTGAAACTCTTTCAGTGCTGGAAAATTTTTTAAATGGAAGGAAAGGAAATGAAAAGTAATTTCTAATGTACCTTTCCTGCTACACATAAACTCATTATTGTATCCATGTTGGGAAGCAACGAACTATTCATCAGTAGAGCACGCAGTAATTATTATGCTGTGCCTGGGTAATGAAATAGTATGCAGTTACGAAAATGTGAGGCTGCTCACGTTTTTAAATGGCTAGTCTTTTTAAAACTGATTATTTCCGTATCAGTACTGTATGAGTTCTAAGATGTAGCTGTGTATTTTTTTGTGTTTAGTTTTTAAAGTTTATTTATTTTGGGAGAGAGAGCACGGAGATGGGGCAGAGAGAGAGGGAGAGAGAATCCCAAGGAGGCTCCACACTGTCAGCACCAAGCCTGACATGGGGCTTGAACTCATGAACTGTGAGATCACGACCTGAGCCGAAATCAAGAGACGAACGCTTAGCCAACTCAGCCACCCAGGCATCCCAACTGTGTGTATGTATGTGTGTGTGTGTATGTGTGTGTGTGTGTGTGTGTGTGCGTGTGTGTGTGTGTGTGTGTGTGTGTGTGTGTGTGTGTATATATATATATATATATATATATATATATATATATATATATTTTAAAGCAAGGTTTGAAGAGTGCCACTCTTTGTGCAAAAAAGAGGGCAGGTGTGTGCTTGCTTATCTAAGTGCTAACTCTCTCCAAAAAGACGCTTGGAAAACACTGATCACCAGTGGAGAGATTGGCAAGTTCAGGGGTAGAAATAAAATGTACACTCTTTTTCCAGTTTGATTTATTTTCTTTCTTTTTTTTCTTTTTCTTTTTCTTTCTTTTTTTTTTTACTTACCACATATATGTTTTTACTTTTTTCAGAAAAATACTAAAACCTGTTGGCACAAACTATACCATGACTGTGAGAGCATAAATCCCACCACTGAAACATACCTGAGCCACTTCTCAGAGCCTCATGTCCTCAGCTGGTGGCAGAACAAGGCAGTGGTTCCTGCGGGCCCACGTGCACGTCACATGGCAGGTAGAAAGCTAGATATAATTCTGGGCTCCCGCATGCCTGAGACTCGTTGGTAACGTTCTCCTCTGGAGGCTGGAGCTCAGTAGACCCAGAGAGCTTGGGCATAGATGTCAGTCAGCATCAGACATCATCGTTTCTTGCTAACCTGCTCTTTTCGCGGAGTCAAGCGTCAAACCTGCAAAAAACCTGAAAATGTACACTTGGGTATTTTTATTTATTTACAATCTGTGCACCATATAATTCCAAATGGCAGAATGTGAGGGAGTGTTACTAAATTTATGGGTAATATAAACCTGGACAAGTACAAGTAAAAGCAGATTGGAATCCAGTAAAAGGAGCTATACGCTGGTTGTTAGTTGCTATTAGAAATACCTGGGACAGGTAATTACTGTAGTTGAGCACTGAATTTAGCTTTGAATTTCTTGGCATGTAAGAAAAAAGGGGGAATTTAAAGCATATGGTTCTTTTTATTTGAGGCCAGGAAATCTGCAGTTTTGCCTAAGGAAAGGGACACTGTCTTGATATTCAATTCAAATGCAGATCCTCATTAAAAATATATATAGGATGACTCAGGTCTTCCTAGTGGTTACTGCCTGTCAGGGTTTGAGAATCAGCTGGTCAGAATGTGCCAGACCTCACAAACTGTGGTCTCATTTATGAGTCCGGTCCACCTGTCTCTCTCTAGCCCCCACAGTGGTGCAGATACCGTCCCTTGTCCGGACCACTTTGACAGTTTTCTGACCTGTCTCTGCCTGTGCTCTCACTTTTCCAGAGTCGTCTCCATGCTGTGTTTGGGGTGCCTTTTAGGAACTCAGATCCAGCCATAACTTGTCACTGTGCCCGTCCTGGGCACTTACAACTCCTGCATCCCTTGGTTTTAGGATCTAAGACCTAAACCCTCCTGCCTCTCCTGCCACCCTCTCTCATCCCAGCCTTTTCGTGGCCTTGTTTCTGGTTCTGTGCACCTTGTCCACACTCTCTCAGGACACATTCACCCGCCTACGTCAGCTCTCCTACCATCTTTGGATCTGAGCTGCATCATCCTCAGAAGCTTCCCTGACCCCAAAGTTGGTTCTCATGGCCCTCGATGCCTCTTTCAGGAGTGCTCATCCCTAGGGTGATGTCCTCCCTGCTAAATTGTGAGCCCGTGGCAGCAGGGACTGGCCCAGCTCGTGCTTACTCTGATCCCCAGCTCCCCACCCAGTGCCTGGTGTGCCATAGCAGATCACAAGGTACCGGAGGGGAGGGAGCCGTCAATCAGTGGTCCGGCCACTGCAGTGGCCTCGCAGCCTCCCTCCACAGTGGACACCAGACCGCACTGAGACGTTGATCCCTGAAACACAGCTCGGTTCACAGCACCTTCTTGTGCCAGAGCTTTCAAAGGGTCCCCATTTCCTGCAGCATGCAATCCACACCCCTTTTTTTAGCCCTCCATGGCCTGGGTCCTGGTTGCATTTTCCAAACTCACTGCTCCTGGTGGCCTCAGTCCTTAACACTGCAGCTGGAAAGAGGCACCCTAGGCTGCTTCTACCCCCACTGTCCCCTAAACCCATCTCTGCATGTTCACTTTGTAACCACCCCGTAAGTAATACCCCTGGTTGAAAGTAATGCCTTCCCTTGTCTGAACTCTGAGCATCTTTGACGTGGTAGTATTTCTATGTCCCTTGTAGCTCTTTTAAGACATACCTCTCACTTGTGGTCCTGTATAGTGTCTAGCATAAACCTCACACAGTAGGTAATCCTACAATACCTTAAATGAGTGGGAATTACCAATGACTTGGCATCTTTGCAAACCAGTCTTGAACAGGAGCCATTTCCCTCCTGGATGCTGTCATTTGTAATGAAGGTTCTGTTTTTGTACGTATAACAAGTGGCTAGCCAGCTGCAGATCTCCTGTTCTTTTAAATCTGTCTCCAGGTCCTGGGGCGCCTGGGTGGCTCAGTCGGTTAAGCGGCCGACTTCAGCTCAGGTCATGATCTTGCGGTCCGTGAGTTCGAACCCCGCGTCGGGCTCTGTGCTGACAGCTCAGAGCCTGGAGCCTGTTTCAGATTCTGTGTCTCCCTCTCTCTGACCCTCCCCCATTCATGCTCTGTCTCTCTCTGTCTCAAAAATAAATAATAAACATTAAAAAAATTAAAAAAAAAAATCTGTCTCCAGGTCAGTGAATGTGAGCCCAGGGCATACACTGCTTTCTGCACATATTTCAGAGACCTCCTGGATCCTTTATAACAAGGATAGAGTATTATTCTATACTGGACGCAAGAAAGCAAACTGAATAGATGCGTGTACCATTGTCATTTCACGGGAAGATTGCTGGAGTTAGTGTTCTCTTCAAAAAATGACCAGTGGGCTGCAGAACTTGTTTCTAGATCAGCATCACCTCACCACCTCCCTGCCCCCCACCCCTGCCCTCTGCTCGGCCAGAAGGATTGGAGATCTCCGCCCCCCCCCCCCCCCCCCCACCGTCACTGCTCATTGCCGTGACTCCTGTAAAGAGAAAATAACCCCCACCTCCGTTTCCTTTCCAACAGGCCGACCTAAACTGCAATATTCAGGATGACGCTGGGGCCTTTTATGGTGTCACCAGTCAGTATGAGAGTTCTGAAAATATGACAGTCACCTGTTCCACCAAAGTGTGCTCCTTTGGGAAGCAAGTAGTAGAAAAAGTAGAGGTAAGTGGGCATCTGCAGACCAGAGCCTTCATTCGGGGGCACCCTGCTACCTTCCTTTCGGCTTTCACCGGGGCAGAGAGTTTTACTTTTCTGGTGTCTCCTCCTTCTCCCCCTTTCTCTCACCTCTTTTCCCTGTCACTTCTAAAAAGACACAGCGATTTGCAAGCAAGTGGAAGAAGCCCCCACGCCACCCCTCCCCGACTGCAGGGGCCCTGCCTTGTGTGGCCAGCAGTGTTCGGTGCCCTGGTGTGGAAGCTGCTACAGACAGGCCCCGCCCCTAGGTCCGAGGGCACTTCCGGGCGTTGTAAATAGCACCTGCTTTCTAAAACCCGGACACCTCAAGCCTGGTGCGGGTGCTTCTGCCCCTTCTACTCCTTTCATTGTTCCAGACAGATTCCAGCGTGAACTGGGGTCGAATACCTATTCATAGTTTTCCTGTTGCATACCTCCCTCCCTTTCAAAAAACGTGTGTTCTTTTCAGCAGGGTGGGTTGCTTTGTGTGAATGTTTGCGGTTGACATTCCACGTAAAGCTGTATTTTCCGACGTCTTCTGCCCGTTAACCCGGTCCACCCGTCATGGCGGTCCTGGAGCTCGAAGGCCCCAGGGCCCAGCCTGACTGTGCCAGACTTGGTGCCGAGGCAGGAGAGAGAGGATGCCCTGGGCGGGAGGAGAGGTTTGAAGACTTTGGGCCGAACGATGAGGATCTGGGCTGCTGCACAGCCTTTGGCTTCCTGAGCACAGGAGGGGCATGCTGTGGATGGTGTTGAGGAGGTTACACTGGCCAGAGTGGATAGAAGGGAGTTGACTAGATGGTCGATGTCAGCTGAGGCGTCCTGAGCTTCATGAACATGGCAGCAGTGGGAATCCAGTAAAACATTTTGAATGGAACTTAGAGACTCACCAGATATTAAATACTAATGAGGAGGAAGAACCAAAGGTCACACATTTTGTGGTTGCAAGGGCCGCGCTGCCATGAGCAGAGATTAGAAAGTAAGGTATTCAAAAGCAAGTAGTCAGGGGATGATTCTAGATGCCAGACTGGAATTTGGAAGACTGAGAATACCAGTTGGGAATCCTAAGCATTAAGGAATTAAAGCTATGGGAATGGAGGGCTTGGTGCAGGGAGGGCGTGGGAGCAGTAGCCAGCCCTGGAGTGAGTGAAAGGGACACACCAGCAGAGGAGCAGAGGACAAAAATGGCTGAAGGAATTGGGGAACCAGCCCAACGCATGTCTGGGAAGCCCAAGGAGAGGGGAGGTGAGAAGGTGACCGACCGTGTAATGAGACAGGTCTGGGAGGCCTACGGCCAGATGACCTCCCATCTCCTCCGAGCAAGAGGAAGCACCATTACTGGTCAGTGGTTGGGAACGTGGAATGTTCGTGGACAGCATTGCTGCTGAATAGCCGAATTGTCAGGGCTCACCTCTAGATGGACCACCTGCCCGCACAAGATGAACCAGACAAGTTACTCTGTTTCCCAGATTCCAAACTCATACCCAAAGCTGTATATAAAGTTCAGGGAGCAGGAAAATGTTGCCTTTGACTGAAATCCCAGGAGTTTTCATGTAGAAGGTAACGTGAGTGCTGGTGGAGTTTTGTAATTAAGCGTTTAATCCATTTCGAATGTATTTCCGCATTTGGTGTGAGATGGGTGTCCGCTTCTGTTGTCTTCCAAATACACAGGCGTTTGTGTCAAAACCGTTGATTGGGGCGCCTGGGTGGCTCAGTCGGTTGAGCGTCCGACTTCAGCTCAGGTCATGATCTCACACTCTGTGAGTTCGAGCCCCGCGTCAGGCTCTGTGCTGACAGCTCAGAGCCTGGATCCTGCTTCAGATTCTGTGTCTCCCCCTCTCTCTGCCCCTCCCCTGCTCATGCTCTGTCTCTCTTTGTCTCAAAAAAAAAAAAAAAAAAAACATTAAAAAAGATTTTTTTAAGATAAAATAAAACCCGTTTATTAAACGATTCATCCTTTTCCCACTGAGTAGATCTTAGATGTACCCCTGTTAAGGTCCTGCATATCCTGGGAGCCATTCCTGGAGTCTGTTTGATTCCACCCTGTTTATCTCTCCTTGTCCCCCTCTACCATGTTGATTTGATTACACGGGCTTTATCGTATGTTCTTACACCTGCTAAGGCAAGTCGATCTTGCTTTTCTTCTTATCCATATATTTTGTAGGCAGATAACCAGCACTTATTCTTCCAAATAATTAGATCACTTTAAAAAAAAGTAAAGAAAGCCAAAAACCTTTTGATCAATGTAATTATAATCGTACTGGATTTATATGTCATGTGGGGATAAACTGCTACATTGCCAGTACTAAGTCTTTCCAGTGAAGGACGTATTTGCAGGTCCATTTACTTATCTTAATAAGATTTTGTAGTTTTTACATATACGTTAATTTATATTAATTTGTTAATGCTATTTCCTGTTTCTAGATTTTAATTACCAGAAGAGAGACAAGTTCTTGGTTTTAGCAAAAATATGTTCTATCTGGCCATCTTGCCATATTCCCTTATTTATCTCTACTGGGTTTTGCCCCTAGGTTCTTGGATTTTCTACTTATGTGGTCATAGCAGCAGCAAAAAGAGCGGCTTTATTTTATTTCTTCTTTTCCAATGTTTATGCCACTTTTCTGTTACTATTATTTTCTCGCTTTCTTTCCATTTTCTAAAACCTCCAGCACACCTGTAAAAAGAAATAGGATGGTGAGTATCCCTGTATAGTTAGTTACTGCTGCTCATAGAGATGGATTTGGTGCTTGGCCATTTAGGGTTATACTTACTGTTGGATTTTATAAATGGTCTTTATATGTAAGTGCTTTCTTTGTGTTCTTGTCATACTGAGGGTTTTTATTAGTAACAGCTGCAATATTTTACCAAATGCCTGTTCAGCAACTCTTACTATCATTTTTCTCCTATTCGTGGACATCACGAGTTAATGCATGTCCTGTGTTTGAGCCACCACAGCATTCCTGAACAAAGTCCTACTTTGGACGCACTGATGTGTTCCATTTGCTATTTTACGTTAAGATTTTTGCATCTCATAAGTGATAATCACCTTTCCTCTTTATAGTCTCTCCGTGTCCATCGATTTCCTAAAAAGAATTGGGACACCTGGTCTGATGTAGTTTCCATAACAATGAAAACAGTTGTTCCTTAAGAGTTCCATAAAACTCAGCCATCACACCAGGTGGTCTTTATGCCTTTTTCAGGGGTTCATCTCTAAACAAGTTTCTAGGCATTTCCACGGCAATTGAGATATTGGAGTTTCCTATTTTTTGGTTCAGTATTAGTAGTTTAAGTTTTGCTGGGAAAGCATCCTCTCCTCTACGGCTTTTTGCCTTACAGCGTTATGTGAAGTAACCTTTTACAAATCTCCCAATCTCTACTGTCATTGTGGTTTCGTCTCTTTTCTTCCTTAACCTTGTGAAGGCTTTATTTTATTTTGGCTTTTTAAGAACCAGCTTTTTAAAATTTATTCTGTCTCCATTTCTTATTTCTGTTAACATAGATTTGAGCTTTTATCTTTATTCATTTCCTATTCTGGGTTTTCTTTGGTTTCTTTGTGGTTTGGGTTTATTTTTGTGGGTTTTTTTTTAATCGAAGATGTGGTTTAGTTCTATAATTTTTCGTCTTTAATGATGAACTCATGAAGCTACATCATTAAGTGTCCTCCAAGTATAGCTTCATCGGGTCCCATAAGTTTTGATGTAAAGGATTTTCCTTTTCATTATTCTTGAGATAGTTTGTAATTTCCTTTTTAATTCCTCTTTGATCCAAGGCTATCTAGGGGTGTGTTTCTTATTTCTGAGTGCTTCAGTGGGAACTTCAATAGCAGTATTTTTTTTTTCTTTCCTTTTTTATTAAAGACATAAATAACTCACAGTCAGGAGCTCATGATCCGTGTTAAGTAGTTTTTTCCAAGGTAGAGAAGTTAGCTGCATTGGTTGTTGGCTGTGAGGCCTTTATAACAGTGACAGAGGATTTTCTCTGGGCTCTTTGAAGAATTGTCATTGGCTGGGCCCACTCTCCCAGGTTTCCAGGTAGAAAATCACTAAGTAGGTGATTATATTTCTTTCCAACCTTTGCTTTCTTTTCTTTCTGACCTGTACGACACTTCTTTAAAGCTATTCTGTTTACACATTTTGTTTTTTTAATTTCCAGAAAAATCCTGGATTTCTGAGTATGGCATTCAGTTTGGAAATAGGATTTTTTTTTTTTAATTAAGTAAACTACATAAATAGTACAGCATCTAGTGGATGATTCATGTTGAAAAGGAAAAATGCTTTTGCAGGCAGCAATAGCTTTTTTCATGTATCTTGAAGTCAGAAGTGTAAAAGTGCTCAACTCCTTTTTCCCTCACAGACGGAGTATGCGAGGTTTGAGAATGGCCGATTTGTGTACCGGATAAACCGCTCCCCGATGTGTGAATATATGATTAACTTCATCCACAAGCTCAAACACTTACCAGAGAAATATATGATGAACAGTGTTTTGGAAAACTTCACAATTTTATTGGTAACTGTTTTGCCTCTTTCCTCTTGGGGCAGACCCAGCTGGTGGGGAAAGACAGCAAGGTGGCCGGGCCAGGGGAGGTGACCAGGCTGTTGATCAATTACCATTTGAATCCACAGCATCCAGGGCAAGCATGGGCTCAGGTCTATAGAAGAGACGGGGTTTCGTTGGGCTGGGCTAAGCTTTTTGAAGCTTGGGAAAACTAGAATTCAAATGGGTAGTAAAAACTATGGTCCCTACCTTCTAAACTCCAGCTGCACATTAGAAAGATGTGGAGAACTTTTAAAATACTTAAAAACTTGTAAAAGCCTGACACCAAGGCCGCATCCTAGATCAGTTAAATCAGGATCTCTGAGAATAGAACCCAGGCATGAATATTTTTTATAGTTCCCTGGGTAATACCGGTGTCAGCCAAGTGCGAATCCTAGAAGCATTGTCTGCAAATCTCAAATGAGGCCAAAACTGTAAAGTCCGTGGGTTTGTCCTTCAAATACACCTTGACTCATTTCACGAAGGATTGCAAGGCTTTAAAAGAGATAACATACCTTAAGACAGCAAAACATAAACCCTCAGTACCACAAGAAATAGAAAATTAAAATAGAATGTCATGACCAGGAAGAGGGCAGAGGAAGTATTCTCCATAGGCTGAAAAGTATGGTCAAAACGTGGGCAGCTAAAAGGGGAAGTGAAAACAGTGGTGCTCAGGGTCCACGACGCGAGAAGTTTCTGGTTCCCCTGGGCAGTGCTGGGGAGTGGGGGAGGGTCCCCTCAGATTTAACTTTAAAACAAATTTCCCATGGAGGCTTCATTTGGAGACTTGGGAAGGTTGTATGAACAGTGTTGTCCTCAAAAATCTGCCTATAAAATATGCAGCAGTGGGTTTCATAATGCTCATTTTTGAAAAAGTTAGCATTCCTTGATGTAACTGAAGGAAAAATGCCAAAACAGAACTTGGAAACAGTTGTGCTAAAAGGGGGCAGCAAGACGATATTGTGGTCAAATATTCAGCCCTCTGAAGGCCTGCTTTGTTGCTCTGTTTCTAGGATGAAAAACTGGAATACTTAGGGCAGAAGTTGTTTACCAGGAGTTTTTGGATCCTTTGAAACCAGGGTTCTCAGTCAATGGTGTGCTACTTTAAGGGGAAAAAAAAAAAAAAGAAGGCGGCTGTTCCGCAACCTTCCCCAAACCCTTGATTTATTAGCTTTTGCCCATTTCCGTGGTCAGTTTCAGAGTACCAGTGGTTGCCCAGTTCATGAACTTCCTTAATATTCAACTTTCAGAAGCCAGTAGGAGCCAGCTTCTTCACACCAAATGTAAGAACTGAGTAAATAAAGGTTTAGAAATTAGAATCTTCTGCATATCAGATTCAGCCAGGAAGCTTTTAAAAATTCTGGGGCCTGGTCCCCATCTCAGATAAATAAAATCAGAACCCCTGGAGGTGGGGCCCAGCATCCTGGTTTTGTTTCATTTTTACAGCTTCCCAGGTGTTGAGACCCACTATAGGGGATGGCTAAGTGAGCCACAGAGAGCCTCAAGAGTTCACAGACACGTGATCGGCATACAATTGGCGGACAGATCATTTGGCATGTAATTTTCATTTATTCCTGAGAGGGAATCTCCGTGGATTCTCAGGCGTGTCCACGAGAAACTAGCAACCTGAGGGAGAGTTTGGAAAGCCTGTTCTTTAATAACTATTATTTACTAGTATCGTGTTCCCTGATGGTCTTTGGCAAAAACTGAGCAGTTCACGGTTTGGGCTGCTGGCAGGCACCTGTCGTATAGGTGCTTCCTGTTGCTATTTAAGAACAGGTGACTTTTGTGCTCAGATGAGCAAAAGGTGAGTGTGGCACCTTGGGGTGGACGTTGAATAGCCTCACGAATTAACCCAAACTCTCTTGAGTGAATGGGCCAGCCCACCTCTCTTGGAAGCAGCCTTAGGCATTCTTACAAACCAGTTCTAAGGTCTGTTCCAGCATGTTAAGGAATATGTCCTCATTGCCTATAACCCTACCTCACAGAGCATAGCTTGGGAAAAATCAGGCCCAGAAGAAATTAAAAGCATCTGTTGGCCACCAAACTCATGAATACTAGTAATACTCTTTCAGAACACGTGACTTCCAGCAGCTTAGATATTCAGAAAACACACCATATTATGTTAATTTCCAAAATGTATCATTAAACCACTAAATAAATCCTTTTGCTGTGAAGAACTAGGAGCTCTCAATAAATGTCTCTCAGAAATAATATTTTAGCATTTAGAAAAGCTGAAATTAAACCAGTATGCCTGGATTATGAGAGTCACATCCCCTCCTTGATAAATAAAGGAGAAGTAGTACTTCTGAGCTCTTCCTCCCAGGAAGGGTGTAGGAATACGGCCAGGCTGGCAGCTGCTGGACACAGTGGCAGGTATTTTACCAGGTATTGGGTACAAAGCCTCTGTCAGCAAGATCAATCCCAGACCTTACTGGCTGGTGAGCTAGACTCTGATTTCATCAGGATGATAGAGAAATTGAGGTGAACCCGTAAAGGGAAGGCCTTAGTGACAGTATCCAGACTGAGGAAGATAGTAGCTGAATCATAGGCCAAGCGTTCTTGTCCTCTTTGGGGGTATATTCAGACATACATACACGTTGGTAGGGACATTTTTTTCTTTCCTCCTTTTGAATCTCAATCATCAAGTCTAAATAGGACACATTGGGGGTACCTAGCTGGTTCAGTTGGTAGTGCATCTGACTTGATCTCAGGGTTGTGAGTTTAAGCCCGACGTCAGGCCTGGAGGCTACTTTAAAAAAAAAAAACAAAAAAACCAAATAGGACATTTTCTTTCCCAGAAAGTTTGCGAGAAGGTAAGGTAAATCACAGAGGTTCCAGGCACAGTGCTGAATCTTTTGTAGATGTCGTATTATGAAATTCTCACCGCAGAACTACAAGGTCATATTTATTCCCATTTTATGGATAAGGAATGTTAGGCCTCTCTGAGGTCACAGAGCTAAGGACACACATAAATTGAGACTTAAAATGATAGAAAAGACACTTTGCAGGTTATTTCATGATCATGGAGTCTGAAAATGGGGGTTTAAGATCCAACTCTACTTTATGATCTTGGTTTGAGTAAGTTACTTAAAGTCTCTAAACAGTTTCCTCCTCTGTTTACAAACAAAATGCTCACATCTGTATGCTTCACCTCAAAGGTCATTGAGAATATTTTCATTTGTTCAGCTAAACTATGGAGAGATTGTACTAGCTGCCAGAATACAGTACAAATATAACACAGTCCCTTTCCGATAGTAAATCCTGGCCTGGTAGGGGAAAGAGACGGTTACAATACCTTTGTACATTACATGGCTGCAGTATCCTTGAGAAACAGACACCTGGACATACAGAGTAGTGTAACTACCTGAGCAGTTGCCTGTAGTTGGAATGAGGTGGGAGAATTCCCAGAGATGTTAAAAGATGAGGTTTAAGTTGCCTTGATGGATAAACAGACATTTTGCAGATTTACCAAGCAAAGGGCTTTTCGGCAGGTGCATACTTAAGCGTTAGGTGCTGGGATGTGACCTAGATGGGGTGGGACAGCCGTCCTGGAGGCTCCTGAGAGAGGCAGGCGTTCCTCAAGCGATCCATCACAAAACGGATGTAAACCAAACGGTGGCTGCTGGCTGGCAGAGGGAGGTACGTGGTGCCACGAGAGCACATGACAGGAGCATTTGCCTGGTCAGGGAGGCTTCCCGAAGGAAGAAACCATTGAGGCATACCCTCCGGGTGACTAGGCGGAGAGGGTGGAGAAGGGCACTGCAGGTGTGCAGGCAAGTGGAAGGACTGGAAATGGGGGGTGTGGCTGGCGTGGAGAGAGGGAGGAGCCCAGGGAGCCAGCCAGGTAGGAACAGCCACGGGAACAGCCAGACCGAGCGGGGTCTGCTCAGCCATCGGAGTTTTTAAGCAAGAGTGTGTTGTTGTCAGATTTATATTACTTACAGGGGTTTTGTGGCTGCTGTGTGTCCCTGGGAATGTGTGAGCCAGGGTAGCTCCTGGTAGGGGAGTCTGGGTGCTTGGCTGGTCCCCTGGGCTGTGGCGGTAGAGACCGGGATGATTCAAGAGCTGTTCAGGAGGTAAACGCAGGCAGGACATGGCATTTCTTTGGACATGGGGAGAGAGGGAGAGAGGTTTCCAGGATAAGAGGCCTGCATACTTGGAGTCTGGTCTGTGAAGGAAGAGGCAGGAAATAAGACCAGGAAAGCAGGTGGGTACCAATATTGAAAAAAATCTTTATTCCCCAGAAACAATAAATGTAGATAATCTATTATTGTATCAATTCATTTGTCTAGAGCAGCATCGCTTAATGATTAGAAAAAAAGGTCTTCAAAATCAGATCTGGGTTTCTTAGTTGACAGTTGTCTAACCTTAATTTTTTTTCAAACTATCAAGTTGTTTTTTTTGTTTTTTTTGTTTTTTTGAGAGAGAGAGAGTGCAAGTGTGGGAGGGCTGTAGGGAGGGGGACAGAGGATCCAAAGCAGGCTCTGTGCTAACAGCAGAGAGCCCGATGTGGGGCTCGAACTCATGACCGCAAGTTCATGACCTGAGCCAAAGTCAGACACTCAACTGACTGAGCCACCCAGGTGCCCTGACAGTTGTATAACCTTAAATCACCTAACTCCCCTGCCTCCCTCTCTGTCAGAGGGGAGCTGATAGGGCACCTACTCATGGAGTTATTATAATATTACATGAGACGGATGTGTATGAAGCATTTAATACTGAGTAGATGTATACTAAGCAGTTACTATATGTTGGCTATTATGTGGATTGTCATTTATTCAGCAAATATTTATTAAATGGCTGTTGTGTGCCAGACTAGTTATTAGGCAACATGGTCCCTGTTCTTCAGGAATTTATAACCCATTGAATGACATGGGTATTAAAAAAAAAAAAAAAAATCTTACAAATCTGTGTGTACTTACAGACAGTACTGTGTGCTCTGATGGGGAATTACAAGTTGGTGAGACTTTAGTCATCAGTCAGAGACCATACCCTTGGATACCGAGAAGGCAAGGGAAACAACATGGGTGAAGCAGCCTGACAGAGCTGGGGGCGGGGCCCCCGATGCACTGGACTAGGCCCTCAGACTCCAAGTGTTTGAAGGCAAGGGGCTTTTAGAAAGTCCCTTGTGAGAATGGCTCTGAGAAGTAGGGAGGGGCCGCAGGGACCTGGGTCAGATCCGGTCACTCAAGATAGGAACGCAGGCTGAGACCATGGGCAAGAAGAACAGAGAGCTGGAGTCCAGCGACTTCAACCAGAAGGGGAAGTAGATGATGAGTATTGAACTAGATGAGTATTTCAAGTACATTTCGAAAGCTAAAGCCTGTATGAATGAAAAAATGAAAAGAAAGATCCTTTGACAAAATTCTTCCACCATTCCTTACTCAGCACATATTTTACTGAGTCCCAGCACTGCTGGTTAACATTGGTGAGCAGGGCATTCGTGGGGCTCATGTCTATCATTGGCCCTTGTGAAACCAACCTCGTAAAAGTTTAGGTACAAGATGGGAGGCGTTTCCTAGGGGAAATGACCCGTCTCGTGGGACAGACTGCTAGAAAATTGTCTTCGTTGTCAAGAAATTGACCCTCCCCCAAAACCCACACTAATTCTTGTGGTCTCTTTGTGGACCCAGATAATGGGTGAGGCCCTGTCCGGAAGGTATTTCTTACACATGGTACCTAAGTTCACATAGGATTCAAGTCAGACCCAGAATACCCTGAGTTTGTTGGAGAGGGCAGAATCAGGCCAGAACACCTCCAACAGTCTACCTGCTGGACTTGAGACTGTTCCTCTCCAAGCAAATCCTAGTTGTCGTGGTATAGGTGGAGTATGTCTTCATCCATGTGAGTTTTTCTATCTGTATGTATGTGTCTATGTGTGTGTGTGTGTGTATATATATATATATATATATATGCTTTTTTTTTTAACAGGTGGTAACAAACAGGGATACACAAGAAACTCTTCTCTGCATGGCCTGTGTATTTGAAGTTTCAAATAGTGAACATGGAGCACAACATCATATTTACAGGCTTGTAAAAGACTGAACATGGTTATTTATATATATAGACATCTGTATATACACACACACACATACACACACACACATATGTGCGCACACACACTCTCTCTCCATTACTGAATGACTGACTGTAAACCTCACCACACAGGGGGGTGCCCTGGCCCCGAGGTCACCCTGACTTTTTCTAAATCCTGTTTGAGTGAAGTCATTTTTCATGTGTTCATACTATCATCGTAGCTGTGAAGTTCTGGTACAGTTGTAAAAAGAGAAATTGAGTTGTTTCTATGTGTCCTTCAGATCCACAGCCCACAATTTTTTGGGAAGGATGAACCTTAAGAACCCGGGTCTCAGTCTGTAGAGACCTGTTTCTAATTGTGGTAGAAAAAATTTGAGACAGAGCATTTGCCATGGGACATTTACAGCCTTTATACAAATGTATTTAGTTCTTTTTTTTTTTTCCAACATAAAATTCTTGTTTTAAGATACAAGTAAAATTAATCTTTAAATATAAATGTAAATTAGTACACAAAACTAAGAATCTTTAGACTTATCTTTGTAACTAATTAGGGTGGAAGTTATGAAAGAATGTAATTCACTAAATTATTTTTTAAATGAAACTTTCCTTTCTTTTTTGAAACCAAATGTTAAAATATAGCCTTAAATGCTTGGTAGAAATATTCTAATGAGACAAATTTGTACTTTTTTTTTCCTCAAGGTTAAAACTAATCTCTTAATCCATTAAACTCTTGAACAGGTATTACAAAGGAAGAAAACTTCACCCCTTATCCTTAACATATATAGTATATTTAAGAAATATAAAATTGTATTGTACTAATGTGATGATTATTTAATGAAAAAAAAAGATGGCTCTTTTTGCAATAAGTAGATAAATACTGAAAATCTAAACGTACAATGTTTATAGTCTTGTGTGTGCAGTTATATTTTATATGGACAACCAAATTTTTTATAAAGATGAGTAAATGTTTGAACCACTGAAATTTAATAACAAAAATTTAAAATTGGCACGAATACTGCACTGTGAGCTGCAAAATCTAGAAAATCCTGTGGCTGGGAGAAATTTCATCAACCAAACAAGTAAAAGGCTCATCAGTTTTAGCATCTCTGCTCCCCAGAAAACTTGCAAGCATCCTCACCAGCCTGTGGATAAATTATTTCTGGTGAACCAACATGCATATTAACCTGCTGTAACTATATGTGTATGTGTGTGTTTGTGTATGCCTCTATACACATATACATGTGTAGTTATTCAACACATATTTATTGAACATTTAGTGTCACTCAATTTGCTAGGTGCTGATACGTATGTATATCTCAATCTGTGTCCATAGATCTAGCTATATTCTCACAGGACATCCGTTTTCTCAACATCTCTCAATAAGTCAGAGTACTTGTTTGAGGTCTGAGAGGCCCAGCGCCCTCTGACTTTTTCAAAGAGACTCATTTGGGAGGTTCTCTTCCCAGGAGAAATTCGACTTTCCGACCCAAATATTCCAAAGCATTGCCCAGGCACAGCTGGTTTGAAGTGGCCAACATGTCTTGGGTTATTTTTCCATAAGTGCTTCATTGGGAAGGAGAGAGGGCATACTCCCCAACTTCCCAGAGGAAAGTGACATTTTTATATTTGCCAGGCATATGTTAACATGGTGGAATAAGTTCTGTAAGTCACGAACCTTATTAAGACTTTTTCACTAAGCTGGAAAATGAACACCCTGTTCTTTCACCTCCAAGTAACTTCCCCTCTTCCCTGTCCCACCACCTGCCCTGCTTGTGTATTGATTAGTGTCTGGTGGTCATGATCATGAGGGTGTGGCTGGCTTGTGGCAGAGGGAAGGACACTGGACCAAGCCTGACCTGTTCCAAACTCATAAGCCACCGGTTCCTGGGAAGACCAGAGAAGAAAGTGCAGAATGTTTCCCATTTGCAACGCACATCCCTCATTCACACCAGTGGGATGAGATCTGTCTTCCCTCTGTAAAGAAACTAACATTTATTCTCTGATTCTAAGTGGGCCTTGGAAGGATTGGCCCCAGTTGTCCGTTCCATCTGGTCTCCAGCCTAAGCATTTAAGCTTCTTCCATGGTCATCATACGTAAGGACTTCTCTTGGTCACCCCTCCCAGGGATGCTTTTTTTGCTCCTGTCTCCTGCATCTTTCCTCGAAGGAAACCCCACTCACCCAGGACCGGGACCCTACGGAGGGGTGTAAATGACCTGCCATAGCCAGAACCATCCGAGAATTCAGGGAGAGGGGCATCCGATTCACATTCCCACCCAGGAATGGGGTCTTCTGTGCTGCCAGGAGGGCTCCTGAGGGTTTACTTTTCAAAGCACAAACAGACCCCAGAAGAGCAGCTAGAGGGTGGTTCTGTTGGCTGCAGAGAAGGGCAGACCCTGGTCTGCTGAACTCACAGAGACAGGCTGGGCCCTTTAATGCCACCCCGCCAAGTGCCCTCTTCCCCCAAATGCCTTCGTGGTTGAGTTTGGGGCATTTACACGAACATCCTTGAGGACTGCTTTTTGCTCTCAAGACATTTCTAAGATCTTTAAAATTTTACTTCTTGTCTTATTCTTCTAAAACTTTCTCCAGGGCAGATATTTTCCCTATCTTAACCACTGACCCAATCACCCAAACACTTGGCCCTCTCTCCATCTCTCTCAAATTAGGTGCTGGGGTGGGATTTGTGTAGTAACACCTAATCCAGATCTGTCTTTGGCCTTTCACCCTTAATAGCAGAGTCTTCGCCCTTTATATGTAAAGCTTCCTAAACCATAAAGAAGCCTTTCCACACCTCTGTCTTTACAGCTTTGTTTTGGGTACCATCTATCCTGGTGACCCTCTGCTACCAGGATTGAGTCAGGGACATCATGTGCTTTTACTGGAGAATTTGGAGGCTGATTTACCACAGCTTAGACAGGGAGGCACTAAAGAACTAGACTCTGGTCTGTTGGCATTTGTTTCCATCTTAGCAGGAGACCTAAAATTACAATCAGGACTTTTTCAGAACAGGTAGAATCCCAGAAGGCCTAAGCTATGCCAAGCCAGGGTTTCTAAACCTCAACACCGGACAGTTTGGAGCAGTTCCTTGTTGTGCATTGTAGGAAGTTTAACAGTATCCCTGGCCTCTTCCCCACCCTGCCTCAGCTGCCACAATCCAGAATGTCTCCAGACATTGCCTGGTATCCCATGGAGCACAGCACTGCCCCCCATTGAGAAGCACGGCCCTAGGTCTTACAGGTCACCAATAGCATATTTGAGATTTTCTGGTTTCCTTCCATTTCACCCTTAGAAGGTTTGCTCTCCTGGGAGCCTTGTTTCAGGACATTAAGAGGCAGGTAGGAATATTACTCAAATGACATTATGTCCAGGTCTCTTCCAGTTCAGAGCTTCTATTTCAGTGCAGAGTCTGTCTCGCTACAAAGTATCCCTTCCTTCATCCCTGGGGAAGTCGGGAGCAGCTGGTGGCTGTCGTGCGGATAATCCACTTGCACCTCTATGTTAGGTGCATTTGGAATTTGATCTTCATGTTTTCGTGTACCAGCTTGAAAGGAAGTTCCGGCTATTTTCATGATTCCTCAGAAGCTTATGGGTCTCCTGATCGAAGCTGTCATCATTTCAGTGAACTTCCTCTGGTCTTCTACAATCTGCCCTACCTTCAGTGCCGTTGTTAGAATTTATGGAAGCCTTTGGAACACTTCTTTTCATCTTTAGGGATGGAGGAGAGAGGGACCAGTTCTGGAAGAGGGCTGATAGGTTTTTTTTTTTAATTGAGCTACAAGAGGGCACAATCTACTGTCTTTCATTTAGCCGATGAGAAAGTTGAGGCCCAGAGTGGAAGTGACCTGCTGAAAGTCACCCAGCTAGTTAATGACAGGATAAGGATGAGGAGGCTCTGGGACCTTGTCACTTAATCCTTGGCCTCTCCTGGTGGAGGTTGTTCCTCTCCGGTGCTCAAGGCTACCTGATCCCTACAAAGGTGTGCACAAGCTCAGGTCAGAAGAGAGGGGGAAGATTAAGAACCGTCCCCCTCAGCCAGAGTAATAGCATCCCCCCCCCCCCCGCCCCATGCTGACGTTACTTCTCACATGGAGCCTCTGGTCCGCTTAGAGCTACGCGAGACACGCACAAGCAGATATGAAAGCTGATGAGCCTTTTCGCTTACCCTGAGGACAACTCACCTGCCCCAGACTCTGAGTCCAATTTCTTTTTGCCAAACATCCCAGCAGCAAAGTCCCACACTCAGACCAGCCAAAAAAGCAGCCCCGTTTCCCGGCACTTGGCGTTACAGGTCCCCAGAGGACTTAAACCCAAGGCTTCTTTAGGTCTCGATACCGTAGCGGCTTTAGCAGTCTGTTTTTGTACAACCGTAAATTATTTGAATTGTATGAGATGACAGTCGACTTTACCAAACCAGGTACATACAATTTGTATAAGTTTGTATATGCTCTGTCTGGTACACCACACCTGTCCTAACGAAGGGTAGAACCAATTCTGTGCGTTGGTGTTCACACCTGTGACATTGAGAGGAAATGTCTGCATTGCTTCTTTCTTTCTGTTGCTGTTTCTGTGGCAAAGCCCTGCACATGTCATTTCTGAAAAGCCTTAAATCTTTGAGACGTTGCATGTAGGGTGCGCAGTGCAAAAGGCTGCCTCGGAACTGTGAGCCCTTTTGTAAGCTGGAAGCATTTCTCTTACTACTGTTATTACTTTTTTAGGGAGTTTTAAATTCAGAGCTGCCAAAGCGTTCCAGTAAGCAGTGCCTTAGTGATACCTAGTCATGCCGCCGGCCTTTTCTTACCTAACCCTCCACGCCCATTTACGAAATTGGCCCAGCATTTAAAACCACGCAGGCAAAAACCGTTCTCATTTCTCTTGCGTAAGCCCATTTTTCTCCGTTTCTATAAGAAACTGGCCACACTTGGTCTAAAATCGGGAGCCGAACATGAGTGGGTTCTTTGACCGCACTCTCCAATGTATATACCAAAATGGAATGTTTTCCAACTTCATAGTTTACCATGAAAAGCAAATTGTACTTTTAACGCTGCCTTTTAAATTCACGACCAAATACTTAGCTATTTATGAACCTTCTGCGCTCTAGCATGGAAGTGCCTTTGGTTTGAGATTCCAGCTTAGAAAAGTGCTGCCGTGGTAAATTTGTAGAGAGACCAAAAATATTCTGAGATCACCGTAATGCCTTTGGTTTACCAGGATGAGTAACCAACCACAGGCCTCTGTCCACAAGCGTGCGACGCGGACCCTGCCTGTGGCCGCCACCAGTCACCAGTGGCACACCGCGGGAGGAGGGCCCCCGGGAACTGTCGTTGTCCTGTCTGTGTGTGCCAGCGACCCAGGTGTCCCCTCCGCTCGCCACCCAGCCCCGCGTCCACGTGAGGGGACTTGCACACAAACGGCAGACTTCCGGCCGGTGGACAGATCCGTCCTTCCCCTTCTGTTCGTGTCCAGTCTCTGGAGGCTCACTTTTCCATCCGGACGACCGCGCGCACTTACCTGGTTTACCATGTAAAGTATACCATGCCGAGAGCTAGAAGCCTCAAACTGAGACGACCGTGCAGAACAAAAAGCCAGTTAGGGTCATGACAATTGAAGTGTTCTTCTTACGGCGCAGATGTTGACTCTGAGTGTTGTGTATGAATGTGCTATGAGAAACTTCCAAAGAGCACCATTCACAATTCGGCATTTTCAAAGAATGTTCCAGCCCTCAAAAGGGCAACTCTCTAGAGTCCGTGTTGGCTTTTATCCAAACCTTGTGTAGCTTGGGAAAACTGTTAGAGGTAAGGAAGAGGAGTGGAAAGGACCAGAAGGCAAAAACACCAGCCAAACAAAAGCCAGGAGAGAAAAAAAAAAAAAAAAAAAAATTGTCCTTTACCAATATAGACTTCAAAATGACATCAGACATCTTTGAAAGTTAGCCTCTGAACTCTTAATGCGTATGTTCTTTCGTCTCCACCTGGTGTCTTTAAGAATACCCTGTCTGGGCTCTGAAATTTCAGGAGTGATTCCTACCCACACCAAGTTGTGAGTATAGAAATTTCTACAAGAAAAAAAAAAAAAAATCCAGTGATGAAAAGGAAACTGACCTAACACAAGCGCTAGTCAGCTGCTTGTATCCAACCCCTCCCTGCTAGTTTACTCCACCACAACTTGAAAGAAATTAATTAATTACTTGTTTCCCTGCTTCTCTTCTCAACTGTTACTGTGCTTTGTTTGGCAATAGATTTCTCCCATAAACTCATCATCGCTTCTTATCGTTAAGAATGAAGGTTTTGTGTTTAAAATGTATTGCGTTGCAAGGATAGTTTCACTGAGGTCACGCACCATTAACTGAGATGAAATATTTGTATTTATTGTCATACTTCCTAAGCTATCGCTTGTTTTATTCTTCGTGAATTTGCGTTGAGTCGGTCATATGCCACGCCCCATCACTTTAGTTCATTTGAAATGGCATTTATGTCCCCTCCTGTTCCTCATTAAATGGGGTCAGATTCCAGTAGATTCCGCCTCTCTCAGGTAGACTCTTTTGTCTGCTTTCCATTATGGTTTGCCCCTCCCTGGTCTCTGAGAGAGGCCAACAGAATCTAGGTGTAAATCAATTGGAAACCAGTCTCGTATTTCTTTATTTTTATTGTTATTTTTTTGGATCATTTTCTGTGATTAGTTTGACTGTGTAAATTAGATATTAACTGCACTTCTTAAAAAGGAAAAATACATCTCCCTGTTACCTCCTGGAAAGATTCACTTCTGTAGGCCTTTGTCAATAGGCTCACGCCTGCAGAGAAGGGGGAAAAAAAAAGAAAGAAAGAAAACACAAAAACAGTACGTGCCTGAAAAACAACAAAACAATTTTGTAACATTTAAAAAAGAAACCCGAATAGCCTTTAATTCTTTAATATGCTTCAATTTTATGTAAATTGGTTTTGCCACATGTGTTTGTTCACATTCTAAATGACTTAATGGGATTCTCACAGTCTGTGTCTTTGTGTCCCGTGTATACTATGGGCTTGTGACGGAAACGCTTCATCTGTTCAGTGGTTGCTTTGATATTGTACTGCGGCTGGGAGGGGGCTATGGAACCTGCCTGTGGGTAATAAGGTTCCTCTTGGTAGATTGGAGATCTGGGGGTGGGGGGGGGGGCAAATTCTCACACACGTTTTCTTAAACTGTTTGCAGAAACTTTCAAAAGGCATTCGGTTAAACCTCTCGGCAGTACAGTATTCCTGTATTTGTTAACGTCTGTGTTTAGGTACTGGTACCTTTTTGTTTAAAAATGTTCTAAGTGTTGGCTTTAAAGTGAATTTATCTTTAGTATGATAGTTATATGAAAATTATAGGGTTTGTGTGCAGAGAATTTTTTTATAAAGTGCTTTGTAAAAAAAAAAAAAATGTATTCTAGCTTTCGCGGTACATATGTGTGATAACTTTAATATCCATGACAGTTAAGTGCAATTATTTCATCACTCTAAAAATGCTATTTTTGTGTCAGTTCCTGCAGGTGTTTTCATGTCTTTGCAAAGTGACACATTTTGATGCCTTCTTGATAAAGTGGTAGACATTTTGTAGCTTTCTAGAAACTTTGTATTCATACGGTATCAATGAAAAATAAAGACAATGAAAGTGTGGGTTACCTTTTTTATCTGCAAAAGTGTATGCTGTTGAAAATGACATGTGATTATGTGTTGTGGGTGAGCTGTGGGCTCCATGATTCGGGTGTATGAGGCACACCCGTGCATAAGAAAGCCTTTGATTCGCTGAGTTAAGTTTACTGTGTGCTTGGCACTGGCCAAGCGTTTGTGATACAATGTGGATACATTGTTTCCTTTCATTCTTACAATAGTTCCAGTGACAGTGACATTATTACCCCCAATGGAGGCTCAGAAGAGATGGGTCATCCGGAGCCCTAACCCGTGAGTGGTGGAGCCTTAAATAGTTCACCTTCTAAGGCTGGGACTCCTGCCTCGTCCTTCCTCCCCTCTGACCCCCACATTACGACTCACTGAGAATCCGTGGACGTAAGTAGCTCAAGGCTAGACGAGAAATTTTTCAAACAGTGATGACCTTAGGCTTCTGACACAAAGACCAAGTGTACCCTGGGATCCTCCAGTCTGTGAACTAGACCTCAGAGGGTCTTGTTTCTGCCGTTTCTTTGAAATCTGAGGTCAACTGTGCCTCAAACCCCACAAGTCACTGGTGGGAGTGGGAACAGAGAAGAAATAACATCTCCTCTCCTTTGAAAAGAGACCTCTTCGGCAAGCCACAATTCAGGAGGAATGCTGTTGTCCACTGAGCTGCTCAGGGCAGAGAGAGAGGAACTGTGGAACACCTTGTGGAGGCCCTAATGTATGCCAGGCACTGTTACAGTCACTGTGTTCTCTAAACCACACACTCAAATAAAGGAGTCCTTTCCTATTTTCCAATAAAGAAATTGTGGCCCAGAGAAAGTAAGCCCTCGTTAAGGTCATGAAAGCTAGTAAGTGGCAAGAACTGAGAGGTGGAAACGCCTCCCCCCTTGCCGTTCTGACTCCACCACTGACTGTGTGGCACCCTTTGCCCTACAACTCCTCTAAAACCAGGTGCTTCAATACATTAAAAACCTCTTTCGTTAGTGCCTGTGGTTCCAGTCAACTGAAGTTCAGCAAAGATAGAGACACACGAGGTGAACATCACTGAGTAAAGGGGATTTTAAGAGTAAAGGGGAGGACAAATAAAGGCTTCTGTAAGATGAGGGAACGAGCAACTTTGCTGTGAACCCGGATCGTTTCTGACTTACTGTTGCCGTAGACTAACAAACATAGCTATACTTACAGAAAGCCAAATTAGCGGCTGCCGTTAAGTCATCAGTGAACAACTGATAGAGTTCCAATGAAAACAAAATAAAACAATGTTGTGTAAGCCTGTGAAGCCTTAGGGTTTTTTAAACTGCTTTTAGAGACACCTTTGTTCTGTTTAACATCCCCTATGTCAGATATATCTAGGTTGTTTTAACTATAGCAAATAGTCTGCCAACCACCTGACTGCATTTGTTTTTGGTTTTTCCCCAGTAAACGTTCTCCTATTTGTTTTGGCTCCCAAGACATTCAGACTTAAGCGTTGTGTTCTGTGCTGATAAGAAACCAACTCAAATGTAAAGGCATAGAAAGGTTGAAAACAAAGGCTGAAAAATATACCAATAAACCACCAAAAGAAAGCTGATAGATTATTTTCACACTAGGATAGCTCAAGGGAAAAAATTACTACTAGAGTTCATGGGGATTATTTCAAGATGATACAAGTTTTAATTGCCCAGAAAAAAATAGAGACTCTTAACTTGTATGTACTTAATAACATAGGTTCAAATTTATAAAGCAAAATTGGGCATTCTGTAGTGGGAAGGTTTTAAACAACTAAATTCATTGGGTTATTTACAGGCAAAGCAGACCAAAAAAAAAAAAGTCAGATATAGGGGATTTGAACAGCATATTTATTTTATTTTTTTTAACTTTTTTTTTTTTAACGTTTATTTATTTTTGAGACAGAGAGAGACAGAGCATGAACAGGGGAGGGTCAGAGAGAGGGAGACACAGAATCTGAAGCAGGCTCCAGGCTCTGAGCTGTCAGCACAGAGCCCGATACAGGGCTTGAACTCACGGACCGCGAGATCGTGACCTGAGCCGAAGTCGGCCGCTTAACCGACTGAGCCACCCAGGCACCCCAACATATTTATTTTAATGTGCTGTTCTAGTTTACAAAATACAAAGTGATGAACCCAACAATTGGGAGACTACACATTGTTTCCAAGCACATACTGAATTTTTATGAAAATTGACTGCGTTCAAGGCCAGGGGTTTTGAAATTATAGTCTGTGAGCCAGATCTGGCCTGCTCTTTGTTTTTGCAAATAAAGTTTTATTAAAACACACTACTAGCTCCTATTTTATTTATTTGCTGTCATGGCTGCTTTCGTGCTGCAAAGGCATAGTTGATTAGTTGTAAAAGACCTATAGCCTAAAATAATTGCTACCTGGCTCCTTACAGGAAAAAAAAAATGTTTTAGGGCACCTGGGTGTCTCATTTGGTTAAGCATCAGACTCTTGACTGGCTCAGGTCATGATCTCATGGTCCATGAGATCGAGCCCCACATCAGGCTCTGCAGTGACAGTGTGAAGCCTGCTTAGGATTCTTTCTCTCTCTCTTTTTCTGCCCCTCCCCAACTCTCCCTCAAAATAAATGAATAAGCTTTAAAAAATCATTAAAGTATTTTGCCAACTCCCATCCTAAGCCAAAAAAGCAAGGTCCTAAAAAGATGTCTGTGTTTCCTGTTGCCGAGTGTATAGGTATTCTGGCAAATGGCTATCAATTCCTTTGATGCCCTTGATGTGGCATCATAGCATTCTTCCTCAAGTATCCAAGCCTTCCCTTTGATCAGTGAGTTATGGGTCTAAGAACAGGCTTAGATCTGGAAAGGGTGAGGGACAGATAGTGATATTTCACTGGAGCAGCTGACATCTGTTCATCTAATCTTGGATATTTTATGATTAATACAATCAACACCTTCGATGGTTGCCCATCTATCTTGTCCCTATCTTACCATGGTCCACTAGCCATCTTCACAGGTCCCTGAGTGGCTAGATTCCTTGGTTTCCATCCTTTGCTGCCTGTTATGGTAGTTACTACCTTGCCTCTGACAGTTAATTGCTGCTACCTGGTCTCTGCTGTTCCAGAATCTTCGTTCACCTAGGGGAACCCAAATCCATTTCAGGATCTCCTGCCATCAACCTTGGCCTGCAGGCCACCACTGCGTTTCTCAGCAACGCTTATGCCCCGTTCACTAGTGCATTTGCTATTTTAGTGAAGGGACTATTTTCTTGGGCTTCTGGAGCACATAGTTTTATGGTAGGTGTTCTGGTCTTAAATTATACCCCCACCTCCAGGAGTGTTGACTCTTTGAACTTTCTGAGCTCTGCCTCGGTACCAAGTACCAAGGCAGTCCCAACACCTCTACTACATTTCCTCTACGCCATCATTTCCTCCAGATTTCAAGAGGCCACCCAGTAGCACACTGTCCAGCTGACCCAGGATCATCTCCAGATACCCTTACCAGGATATTAAATACTAATTTTAGAAGAGTGTGACCTATACCAAGAAACTCTCCCTAAGCTAGCCCAGTCTCAGGTTCTCAAGATTAATTCCCAGCCTCGTTCTTCTTTTTTTTTTTTTTTTTAATGTTAGCATGAGTGGGGGAGGAGCAGAAAGAGAGGGAGAGAGAGAATCTCAGGCAGGCTACATGCTCAGCGTGGAGTCCAGCTTGGGGCTTGATTCTATGACCGTGAGATCATGACCTGAACCGTTGCCAAGAGTTGGACGCTTAGCCCACTGAGCCACTGAGGCGCCCCCATTTCCAGGCATGTTCTGCCAGTTCCTGCAGGACTGAAGAGTACAGACTAGCCAAATCCTGCATTCTTGGTGATGAGCCCTTCCCTCCTGAATTAAGAACCAGATCTCCTCCACCGGACATCCTGAGGCTCCACCCTAGTAATTGATGAGGTGGGGCAGATCTTGGGGATGCAAGTACTTCATCTTGTGAGGCATCCAGTTCAGTTGAGGTCTTAACATGGTCTCCACGCAGGGGAGGCTGCTATCCCAGCAAGAGCAGGTGTACTACTCGCCCAGAGCGTTCAAAGTCTCAGTGTTTCCACCCAGATGTCCCCACCCCACGTTTCAGGGTGCTGCTACTTACTTTTAAGGCCTGACTGTAACATAGACTTGTGAAGGCTGTGAATTCAGCTCTATTTGTAATTTCTGGCTTCGTTCTCAGCAAAGTCTGCCATCAGCTGCATGAGCTAAGGATTTTTTCAAATGCTGCCAGGGAGACCTTTAAACCAGGCCCTGAGTTGAGCGTGACATTTTCTTCTTTCTGTGCACTGATTGCACTTAGCAATAACCAGCCTGTTCCACAACCGTGAATTAATACCACCCTCACATGCTAGAGCTTGTGTAATTTAGTGCGTCCCCTTCCTTGTAGACCCAGTGCCAATTTATCACAGGTGGCCGTCCTAGTGTGGTGCTACAACATTCCAGGGGACCAACTGTCCTAATTTAGATTGTCCCAGTAGACTCTTTTGAAAAAAAGACTCAAGTGCAAACATTATTTGTGAGCCTTAATAGACATTAAGATTAAATCTTAAAGATGTCACTTCAGATGATATAAGGTTAAATCACTATGAAGGTGAAATACTGTCCATCCCGTCTTAAAGAATATGAAACAAAAACAAGAGAACAACAAAGAAAAAAAAAAATCCAGCCATCTTTCAGTAATTGATGGGATAAGCAGACAAAGACCAGGAAATGTGCATAAAAATTGAAATTTTGATTATATGTATGTGCACGTTCACAGTGTATATCACGACATTATCATTCATAATTTTCAATCACATAGAGAACAATATGCAAACCATGTACTTGGCAGGGGCACCTGGGTGGTTCAGTTGGTTCAGTGGCCAACTTCAGCTCAGGTCGTGATCTCGTGGCTTGTGAGTTTGAGCCCCACATCAGGCTCTGTGCTGACAGCTCGGAGCCTGGAGCCTGCTTCAGATTCTGTGTCTCCCTCTATCTCTGCCCCTCCCACACTCATGCTCTGTGTCTCTGTCTCTCTCAAAAATAAAAAATAAAAACATTTAAAAAATTAAAAAAAAAACACCAACATGTACGTGGCAAATTAAGCAAGTGCCCATTTGTTTCAAAGGATTGCTACAATACACAATATTCTCTGACCATGTGCAATTAAGGTAGAAATTGGTAAAAAAAAAAAAAAAAAAAAAAAAAAAAAAAAAATTTAGAAAAGCCCCATATATTTGGGGATTATTAAGCATTTCTAATTAACACACGAAAATAAATCATGGAAATTAAGAAATAATTAAAACTATGTTAAAGCAATACCACCTATTAAAATATGTAGAATGGAGTTAAAGAAGCATTTAAAGGGCACTAGACTAACATGCTTAGAAACATGCATTTTAGAAAAGAAGACTAAAAACTAATGAGCTAGGCATTTGATTCATGAAGTTAAAAGAACAAAAAAAATGGAAGGAACTAATAAATATAAGAGTAATGAAATAGAAAACAAACATGTTAGAGATCAACAAAGTCAAAAGTTGGTTCTTCAAAAACACTCATAAAATATACAAGCCCTTAGCAAGATTGATAAGGAAAAGAGAGAGTACCAACCGAACAACAGTAACAGCAATGAAAATAGGAACATCACTATAGATCTTACAGATATTAATAAAAGTGCAATGAAATAAAGATATAAACTTTATGTCAATAAATGTGTAATGATAGATAAAAGTGATGAGTTCTTAGAAAACTATAACTTTGGAAAAATGTCTCACAAAGAAATAGAAATTCTGAAAAGAGCAGTGTTAAAACCCTTAAAGAAAATGAAAAACTAGTTCCCCAACAGAAAAACTCAGGCCTAGATAGTTTACTAGGGAGCATTATCAAACTTCAAAGGAACAAAATCCTGTGATCTTACACAAAATATTTCAGTGCATAGAACTATCTAAGCTTAGGTCTTCTAGAAAGCAGAGCCTGAGACAAGGATTAAGATACTAAAACTATTTGGGAAATGCTAACTCCGACAGAGTAGATGAGAAGAAAATGGAAGTCAAACAAGGGAAGTGCAGTGTGCTACATTTATGTATTGAATAGAATATTAGGTCATTCAGCATGTGAGACTAGGGGCTATTGGCATGTGGACCCTTCTGGAAAGGATTCCAGGAAGAACCATATCTTGAAGTAGTCAATGGGAGAGTAATTTGGCTGTCAGGTAACTTCCCATCTCCTAGTTCTCACGGGTCATCACCCCATAGAGATACAATTGCCTGTCCCTCTGGGTGGCACCATCCACCTATTAGCAGCTGTTCAGGAATTCAGATCCCATATCTTGTAATGTGGTGGTGTTTCATTAAAGTCCAAAAGTGGAGGGAAAACGTGGCATGTGTGGGATGTCAGTCAAGGCAGAGAAAGGAGGCAGTCAAAGGTATCTGAGAAGACGCATAAGGTTTTTTTTTAATGTTTATTTTGAGAGTGCAAGTAGGGGAGGGGCAGAAAGAGAGAGAGAGAGAGAGAGAGAATCCCAAGCAGGCTCCACACTGTCACCATGGAGCCTGACACGGGGCTCGAGCTGATGAACTGTGAGAGCACAACCTGAGCCGAAATCAAGAGTTGGATGCTTAACCGACTGAGCCACCCAAGCACCCCTAAAATTTGATTCCAAATATACTCCCCAACTTATTTTATAAAGCTAGAATACCAACAAGGACAATATGAGAAAAGGAAAAGGTTAATCTCTCTCATACGCATAAAATTGACAAAGTATTATCAATTTGAGTATAACAATATGTATAAAGCATAATGCATGATAACAAAACGGGGTTCATTCCAGGAAAGCAAGGTTGGTTTACAGTAGGAAATCAACCCATGTGATACACATCAACAGATGAAGGAAGAAAAATCACAGATCATCTCAATAGAAGAAGATAGATGTACCTGATAGAGTTCAATGTCCACTCATAATTTTTTGAAAACTTCTTGGCCAATTAGGACTAGAAGAAACCTTTTTTTTTTTTTTTTTTTTAACGTTTATTTATTTTTGAGACAGAGAGAGACAGACAGACAGAGAGTACGAACGGGGGAGGGTCAGAGAGAGAGGGAGACACAGAATCGGAAACAGGCTCCAGGCTCCGAGCGGTCAGCACAGAGCCCGACGCGGGGCTCGAACTCACTGGCCTCGAGATCATGACCTGAGCCGAAGTCAGATGCTCAACCAACTGAGCCATTCAGGCGGCCCTAGAAGAAACCTTTTTGAACTGATGGAAGGTGTCTACAAAATAATGAGCTGACAGCCATAGCATTTCTTTCAATGTTGGGAATGAGGTAAAGATGTCTGTATCTACCACTTTTGCTCAACATACTGAGGCTCTAGACAGTAAGGCAAGAATAAGAAAATACATAACGGGAATCTGATCTGTCATTATTCTTAGAAGATAAACTTGTACATGTAGAAAATCGAAAAGAATATATGGATACATTACTAGAATTTGGAAGTAAGTTTAACACGTTGCTGCCTACAGAACAATGTACCAACAATAAATTGCATTTTTGCATAATATTAAGATATAGAAAATTTCCTTAAAACATATGAAGTACTAAAGTACAAACCTAACAGAGGTCATAAGAGATCTTTGTGGAGAAAATGATAAAAGTGCTATTGAAAGGCTTTAAAGAAGACCTACGTAAACGAAGAGATCCAAATGTTCATGAACTGGAAGAATCAATTGCATCAAGTTGTCAGTTCCACCAACTAAATCTATAGATTAAGTGAAATCCAAGTAAAAACTCCATTCTCTCCACTCCCTCACTTACGTGCATGGCAGTGCAAGGGACCAAAAATAGTTAAGAAACTTTTGAAGGTAAGAACAAGCTAGAAGATTGTGCCAGTTATCAATTAATTTTCTCTCACCTCCAAATCCGCCTTCTCGGCCCTCTCCGGGAGACTGGAGCTGGACACCAAAGACTTCTTCCTTGCCGGTTGGCAAAATGTTTTGCTTTGCCAATAGAGGGCACTGGAGTTATACTGCACGACAGCAGCGACAGGAAGGCATTGGGCTCAGTCCTCCATTACCGTTATTTAGCGCAGTAGCCCAGCAGCCCTGGTGAGGCAGCTCCAGCTGTGCCCACAGGTCACCCCTCCCCCCACGGCGGGTGCTTCTATGGGGCTCCATGAGGCCACTTCTACTGTGGCTCTGACTATGCCCTCAGGCAAGTGTCTCCGCCAAGGAGGCAGCTTCCACAGACTAGCTCCATACCCCATGGCAACAGTGGACCATTCTACACACCAGCTCGGGCCCATACGCCCTGTCAGGTTTCTTTGCAACGAGCAGGCTGCATATACCTCGGCCTTCGGTTGGGAAGGCACGTGGTTCTCCAAAGGTTCTAGTTCCTTCTTTGTCCCCACTTCTTTAGCATGGAGATAGGAGCTGCCTGCTATACCGGGACTCCTTGAGTCTTCCTTCACCCCTTTTAGTAGTTAAACCCTTTTTACTAGTTAACAATTCTTTATATTACATTTTCCCTGTTATAGTAACTGGTGTGATTTCTGTGTCCTGATTCTGTGACTGACATAGGAGACTAACCCTACCAAGACATTGGTACTTATTATAAAGCCCTACTAAATAAAACTGTGTGCTGATAATGCAGGATGAGACAAATTAACAAACAGAATAGAATAGGGAGATCAGAAAAAGATCCAAGCATATATAAAACCTCGATACATGACGAAAATGGCACTACAGATCAGTGGTGTAAGAATAGACTATTCAGTAAATGCTGGGGGAGACATTGCTTAACCACCAGGAAGAATGAAAATGTATCTTGACTTTACAACATGCCCTGAAATCAATTAAAGATAAGTTAAAGATAGACATAAGAAAGGCAGAACTATAAAGTATCTAAAAGTAAACATAGAATATTTTCAAAACTTTTGATTAGGCAAGGAGTTCTTAAAAGAGATAAAAGGAAGACCCAATAAGGAAAATTTGATAAATTTAATTACAATTCACAAATTCCATTAATTATAACGATAGTGAAAGTAACTGCCCCAAACTAAAAGATATCTGTAATATGTATAATGAGGGAAAATAACAATATACAAAAGACATCATGAATCAATATGTAAAAATAACTCCGTCAAAAATAGAGAAAGACTTAAACAGTCATTTCCCCCCAAAAGAATCAGCATGGCCAATAAACCTATGGAAAGATAACTCCATTCGTAATAAGAGAAATACAAATTAACATAAGGTTTTCCCAACAGATTTAAAATTTTTTTAATTGGGCAAAAATATGGAGCAATGGAGCTTTCATACATGCGGGGAGAAGTATAAATTAGGGGAGCCTGGGTGGCTCAGTCTGTTGAGCATCGACTTTGGCTCAGGTCATGATCTCACAGTTCATGGGTTTGAGCCTTGCATTAGGCTCCATGTTGACAGGGCAGAGCCTGCTTGGGATTCTCTCTCTCTCTCTCTCTCTCTCTCTCTCTCTCTCTTTCTGCCCCTCCCAATTCATGCTTTCTCTCTTTCTCAAAATAAATGGACTTTAAAAAAAAAGAAAGAAAAAGTATAAATTGGTACAACCACTTTAGAAAACAACCCAGCATTACTTAAGAAAGGTTAGCATATTTATCATCTACAACCCAACAACGATATCTGGCTTTATAACAAATACTTTCAAAAGTGTTCCAGTGTACAAGAATGTTATAGCCCCATGGATCCAATCAGCAAAAAAGAAAAAAAAAAAAAAAAAAAAAAGAGAGGAAGAGCAGAAGAAGGAGAAGGAGAAAATACTGCAAATATCCAGCAACAGTAGAATACATGTGGTGTATCTGCAATGGGGCAGAACTTCCCTTTTATCAAACCCGCAATGGGCAATCAATCATTTGAGTTAATACCGTCGAGGGAGCATTTTGTCCAGGGCCTGCTTGTTTCCAATCCTTACCTAGAATGCCAGGGGAACTGACCCCTGGTTGGTTCTTTCTCTCCAGGCAACTTTGTCAGGTGCCTCTTGGCACCTGGCCCATGGAAGGTTCTAGAAGGAGAGGAAGAAAGGCGAAGCCAGGCCATTGTTTCCCCTCTTTCATTCCAGGAAGAGCAGCGGCTGTGTTTCCTCCAGGGCTCCAGCTCCTGTCTGAGGAACCCATAGAGTTCCAGCTTCTGCCAGTGGTCTGATGCCTCCCCCCACCGCAGCTGGGGGCAGCTTATCCATTCACTCCTCGTCCTGAAAGTGGGAGTGACGTCCTCTTCCTGCTCATCTTGTGCTTTAACCTCTCAGCACCTCCACCACCTGTGAAACCAATTCCCTGCGTCAAATTCCCTTTGTTGTAAATACTCTAAGTGGTTTCTCTTTTCCTAGTTAGTCCCTCACTAATGCAGGGGAAACTCTCTCCACTGCTCTGGTTTCCATAGCGAGGGATTTTTTTCTCTAATTACTCTTGGCTCTATTCCTTACTTGTGCCCACAGAGGTACAGTGAATTCCCCGGTCAGTGGGTGACAGACGTTGCTGCACATTCTCATCCAGGTGGGGCTCTCCTGGCGGAATTTGAGGGTGAACTTTAGCATGCACTTGAGTCACAGGGAGAGCTCTGTCCTCCAGCGTAGCCTGTTTGCAATAATGTTGATACCTGAATCTCCATCTGTCCCGTTTCTGAGTCTGAATCGGTTCCCAAGGCCAGGACAAGGCGTGCTGTTTCTCCCTGGCTTCCTCACACTCCGGCAGCACGCAAGGGAGAGATCAGATGTGCGGTTCTGCTGTGTTAGAGCCAGGAGAAAGTCGCCCCCCTCCCCAGGTCTGGCTTGTGACAGGAGGAGGGGGGAGGAATGGGGCACCCTTTCCCCACCTCTTCTCCCCAGACACGCTCTACTAAATTTCCGTTCCTCAGGGAGCTATTGAGACTATACCATAGACCCAGAAGTTCAATGCCAGGAGGAGGTAAGAACCAGGGAAAGCCAGCTTCACGGGCGTGGAACACGCGCAGCCGCAAAGGGCACCACCCTCAAATGTGCTCGTCCTTCTGTTGTGGCTGTCTTGAAATTCTTAAGACGCTTTCCCACAAGGTGCCCTGCATTTTTCACCGGACCCCTCAGATTGTGTGCTTCCCTTGTCGTGGGGTGCACCTCTCAGAAGGATCGGGCAAGTGCTGCGTGCCAAGCTCCTTGGGATTTTAAGGCCGGCCAAGCTGCCGAAAGCATCCAGGGAATTTTCCAGGCGGACAGCAGAGGGCAGTAAACTGCCGCTTAAGGCCTTCTCGCCCTAGAGGACTAGGTTTGAAGTAAACTTTTCTGAAGTTCATGGGGGGGCTGGGGGGGCAGGGAGAGCAGGCGACAGGAGTGGGGGGTGCTGTTGGCCGGTTGTCTGTTTGCGTTCACTGTGAAACTCTACACTCCTGAGCCCCAACTGCGGCCAGGTAGTGTGTGGCCCGTGCTATTCCAGTGAAGCCTGTCCTTCAGCACGGAATCAGACCCCTGTGGGGTCAGGGGGGAGCCCTTCCACAGGTTGCCTCTAATCCTTAGAGCACGCCAGCAAGGGCTGTGTTTTCATCTGCATGTTCCTGCTGAAAAACCGGATTCAACACATGTTAGCTTGATCCAGCTATGAAGTAAGAAAATGGGGATTTGAACCCTGGTCTACCTTGTGTCAAAAAGGCACACTCTTCACAAGTTCGGTCTGCAAAGAGAAGAGGAAAAAAAAAAAAAAGGAAAAGACCTTTCTTTTCAGCCTTGGCTTTGTCAGGTGGAAAGTTCCCCAGGGCTGCGTCCGGGAGCTGGCGCTGGCTCTCCCAGGGGCAGGGAGGGCAGCAAACAGGAAAACTCCCATCCGCCCGAGGGCTGTGACCTGGGCCGCATCTCTCACCAAGCAAAGAAAGGACTTTTGAAACCTCGTTTCCCACCCCCCCACCCACCCCCATCTCCTTTTTTACAATAATCCAACAGCTCTCTCTCTTGTCTTGGGAGCCCTGTTGTCCTGAGGAGCTCAGCATCGATTCCGGCCTAATGAAAAGCGTCTTCTGTGAGCGCTCGTCCAACATTCCTGATGGGCTTCTAGCGCTTCTGTAGACGGCGTTGCCTTGAGAAGCTCCCCGGAGGACTTTGCAGCCTCCTACAGGCAGGCCCCAAAGCACACAGGTGTCAAAATGAGAGAGCTGAAGTGTTTCACAGTTGATGGAACTACGATTCGGGGCTTGCGAGCGCAAATGCACGCCAGGAGAAAGCAATCCTCGTAACTAAGGAAAGCGGCCCATGTGAGGCGGTGCCTGCCTCCCCGTTGACGGGCGTTCACGATTAAAGCAAAACCACCCCAGAAAACCCACCTGTGCACCTGAGGGCTGAGATTCATTAGCCTGCGTCTAATTTAGCTTTGCCTCAGTGGCTAGGGAGTGCAGGGATGAATGGTTGAGGGGGGTAACAGTATAGGAGAGGCATTCTATGCAGTGGCTGGGCTGAGGGATCTAGACTCCCCCAGTCTGGATTCTGACCCTGATTTTAGCACTGAATAGCGGCGGGTCTTTGGGCAGTTTCTTGCATTTCTCTGAGCCTCAATGTCTTTGTCCGATAGTGGTGAGGACATCTCCCATTAGAGCGCTGTAAAAAGCGATGAGGATAATGGAGGCCCAGTGTTGACTGGACCCCCAAATGGAAGCTCGTATGTTTTCTTTCCACTGCTCCATGCCCATTATAGCCTTTGAAAGCAACTATTCTGCTCTGGCCGAGGAGACCACTCCGTACGATGTTTCCACAGGTTCTCCTGTGTCATGCTTTCTGTGAGACCTCTCAGATGTTTCCAGAAGAAAGGTATACGTTTTCAATTCATAAACAACAACAAAATAAGAAAACCATGTCTTTTTGTGCCCATTGCCCTCCCTTTGGCCCTTCGAGTAAAGAGAGAACAGATCTGGCCCTGAGTCGTTGGTACAGGGACATTCTTGAGTTTCACAGAGGCAACACCAGAGAAGCCAGACCTGTGTGAACGTGGGAAGGGGAGCCTGCAAGATTCCCACAGCATGAGGGCCCCCAAAGGTGGGACCCCACACATCAAGCCCTCCACGGACAAAGCTGGACCCTCCCCCTGTTGAGCTGGGCTGTGGCCAAGAGGCCTTTTAGCAAAGACTGTGGGTCCCACAGGGATTGATCGACTCCCTGCAAGTGTGGCTGCAGAAAGGTCCGAGCTAGCAAGATATGAGGAAAATCCCTGCACCTTCGGTGCCCCCCTCTCCAGCCCATCTTGAACAAAACACCTCTCCAGCACAACCCTGGCACTTCTTTTTTCCTCTTCATTTAATGAAGGAAAGAAAATCAAGGAGGTCACGTTTCTAGACATCTCAAGCTCCAGATCCAAACTCCCGCCCAAGGAACCGCGCACTTTTGGGAGAGCCCAGGGTGTCTCAGACAGCTCTGACATGTAGCTGGCCCGGATGCCCAGTACTGCCTGAGGCTTCTTGGGATGGTAAGTAAATGCACATATTTTAAAACTTGGAGCCAGATTTCAAAGGTGCTTTGTATGTGTTTTTACAATTAAACCAAGAAAAAAAAAAAATCCTCTCTATTTTGTGATGCAGGGATAGCTCTTTTGAAGCCGGGTGGAAAGCCAGATTTATTAAAGTAGTTACCACATGGAAACTTTAGAAGCTGCCTCCGGTCCTTCTCAGGATGACGCCCGGTATGAAAATCAACAGGCAAATACAAATGTAATTAAAATATTATCACAAAAATGTAGATCAGTGTCAACTGGATCCAAGACAAGAACTTTGACAGGGGATTTAGGCAGAGAAAGCCGGGCATTGGTTTCTAGATTTGGAGGTAAGATATGTAAAGTACTGGGTTGGGTCTCGAATACGTTCGCTCTCAAGCTATAATCTGTGAGTCTCTGTCGGTGGGTGGCCTGGGCAGGCTGTAGGGTGGGGGTGCTGATGGGGTCAAATCTGTGATGGGACATTGAGGGGGACTGAATTTCCCCTGAGGAGAGCCTGCTATTCTCACCACTAGAAAAGGAGAATTTGAGAACCTGACCCTTGACTCTTCTCTTCCTGAGATTTCTCTTAGGCTTCCTTCCCCTCCCCCACCCCTGCCCTGCAACCCTCTTTGAAGAGCCAAAGGGATTCGAGTGGCATTCCGTGCACATGCACGGGCTGCCTCCCTGGCTCTCCGCCTACAGGCTCAGGAGACACTTGCCTTGGTCACGGCACCCCCTCTCCCACCTCTCATTTAATCAGTTTCTTCCTGTAATAAATCGGTTCTGAATTCCTATACCGAGAGAACACTTTTCGACTTGACCCTGCCCACCGAAGAGCCAAACCTGAGAATCCTTGGTGACGGACCAACACGTGAAGTCCCTTTCCTGCCCTAGCGTGGAGTTTTACCCTCCCCTTATCACCGACCCTATCTGGGGACTCACAGGTTACCTCTGAACACCACTCTGGGGGCCTGCATGTAAACCACAGCCATTTATCAAGCACTTAACTATGTGGCCCAGATTCTACAGCCTTGCCGGAGGGTATGGCTGTCACCATAGTGGAGGACGTCTCCTAGTATAGGACTTGTGTGTCGTGTTCTCATACTATAGAATGACAGGGGGTATTTAATAAAAGAAAACCAATAATTAAAATAGAGGTGAAAGGGGGTGCAGGCCCCCGGCTCTGGGCTGCTTTGGAGGAGGCAGGAACCGTGAGAAGTGTGGGTCGTAGGCCCTCCTGTGCTTGCTGGGAGGTCATGGCAGTTCATCACTGCGTCGTCAGCCTTTGCCTCATGGACTTGCCCCAAGCAGCCTTCCGCCTGCTGTCTGGGCCGCAGCACCTCCACGCTCTGCCCTCCCACGATCCCATCCAACACGGAATGATCATCCAGAGAGTAATTTACAAGCCGACTCCCCTGACTTGGGCTCCGGCAAGTCCTGGCGGGTGTCTGCTGGCTTGGGTGGGGAAGCAGCCCTAGCTATAAAGCCCCTACGCACCTGCAGGCCCCAGAAGTGTCCCCCACCCACCCTCTCCTGCAATCTCCCGCTGCATCTCGTGTTCCAGCCCAAGTGCAGGGGAGGGAGATCAGACATAAAATTCCGGGGGCGGAAAATTCCTCCCACAAGGACATTCCCGCCCCCCACCCCTTTCCAATGAACCAGAAATTTTAACTCTTCAGGGCAAATTTTCAAAGCTGAGTAACTACCTATTACACACTTAAATCCTGTTATTTGTTAACAGTATTTGAATGAGTAACTTGCTCCCAAAGCCATGGGAGCGTATCTTTTAATAGAGCAGGGGCGATTAGAGATGAAAAGTACCTGTGCGGTGCGCTGCCAGAGGCTGTTCTGCCCTGGCATTCCAAGGCTGGTGAAAAAGAACTTTCTTTAGGAGGATGTAGAAGGGGGGTGGCTTAGCGGGGAGAGAGAGCACAGAGTATATCCGTGTGGCAGGAAAGGTTTGGGAATCACCTGCTTGACCACTTTGTGTGTGTGGTTCAGGGACCTGTCCTGTGACTGTCAGTTGCAGGCAAGTGTCTGTCAGAGAAACAGACCAAGGCTTGCAGGGTAGAGCAGGGATGTCAACTGGAAGAAAAAGGCCCTGAACGCTCTCTCGGGACTCCGTCTCCACCGGTCGCGCTTACAGAGAGTCACCTTCCCACGGTAATGTACGAAAACACCCTCCACTCCCCTAGCGCTGAGCCATGAGTATAGAAACCCTGGAGCAAATAAATGAGTGTCTTGGTGATGCTGAGACCCTCCAGGATGGACACTTCCAAGCCCCTTGCAGTGTGGTGTCCCTAGATGGGACTGCCAAGCCATCAGAGAAAGGTACTGCAGCTAAAGAACGAAGCCAGAGACCTGGGGGATTCTGGCACATCTCGAACACCACCAGGCTCTGAGCTCAGCTCCGAGTGCGAGCTGACACGGCGTAAAATAGCGGGTTCTCCAAGTTGGCTGCATGAAAGAATAATTACACGAAGGAGTTTGTAAAAATCCTGATGCCCAGACCACGCACCCCCAACACTCAGTGATTCAGACTCTCTGGTGGTGGGACCCCAAGCATCGATAATTTCTCAAGCTTTTCAGGTGATTCCAGCACGTACCAAATTTGAGCAGTGGTGGTGCCGAATGGTTGGAATGATTATGAATGAGACTTGGGGACCCACTGGGGAGAGAAGAAGGTTTATCAGCTTCTGGTTGGCAAAGGAAGCATTCAAACAGAGAAGACTCCGAATCTTCCTTCTTTTCGTATGAACGTTGTCACGTCCTTTGGGGGTAAAAATATTGCTCCTTCTTCCTTTGGAAGGGGAACCCTACAGCTTAACTAGCTTAACTTTTTTTTAGGTGGAGGGGTAAACTTGACTTTGTAGTGTTTATAAAATATTTAAAAAACTTTTGGGGGGGAGATAATTTCACACTTAGCATAAGAATTTCAAGAATAATATATAAAGCCCTAGTATACTTTTCTCTAGAGCGCTAGTTAATATTGTCATATTTTTTCATATATATACAGACATATATGTATATGCACATATAATACACATCCCTATATATATGTGTGTGCACACATACACAATCCCTGTGTGCATACACACACACATATGTGCATTGTACATATTTCTTTCTGACCATTTGAAGATTAGTTGCATATACCATGCCCCTCTCTATGCATTGTGCCCTTTTGATTTAATGCCATGGTATATATTTCCCAAGAACATGGACATTATCATCTTCTATAACCACAGTACAATTATAAAATTCAGGAAATGTGACATCCGTACAGTACGATTATCTAATCTACAGTCCATGTTCCAATGTTGTCAATTGTTTTAATAATGTTAGCTTTTATAGATTTTTTTTCCCCCAATTTAGGATCCTACCTAAAATCACACTTTGCATTTGTTTACAGTTTTAACTTCCTAGTAGGGAAGGGAGAGATTTACATTCAAAATTTCCTGCTGTGTAATATAACATAACATAAGGAAGATGTCCTCTGATCTTAAACAAATTATTTCTCATTCCCAAAATTCATAAACCAAAGTTTTATTCAAAGCTTCCTCAAAAGTTAAAAATGAAAAACTTTCTCATGATCTTTCAAATCTTTAGTGTCTCAAAGAACTCACAACATGTTACCATATTTAACCTGTTTTTCTCATAGCATGAACACAACATTGCCGTGTAAGGGAAATCTCCCACAATATGTGTGTGACTCAGGAAGCGTTATCTCTGGTGATGTCTTCTCAAGAGGTAACCAGGAAATGCTTCCTCTGTGAATGAATGAATGAATGAACCCCTTGCTTGGATTACTGCAATAGACTCTCAGCTGTTTTCTAGCTTACATCCTTCCCCTACCTCCCCCCCTGCTCTTTTTTTCATAACCCGGCAACCAGAATGATCCTTTTAAAAACCTAACTCAGAGCGTGTCCCTGTTCACGCTCTCAACGCCTTCTTTGGCTTCTCAACTCATTGAGAAGAGTCGCCATCTTCAAAATTACCTACAAGGCCCCGTGCATTTTATCCTGGGGACCACCCGTGCCCATCTGCTCTCTCTCTCCCTCTCTCTCTCCCTCTCTCTCTCTCTCTCTCTGCTGTCATCTTGACTACCCCTCCATCCCTTGTGTCCCCTGCTGCAGTCACACTGCCATCCGTGTGGTTTTTTGAAGGCACAAGGCACGCTTCTGCCTCAGGGCCTTTGTACTTGCTTATAATTCTATTCTTCCCCCATCTATCCACCTAGCTTGTCCTTTGCTCTTTTCAGGTCTCTGTTCAATTATAAACCCTCTCATCCCTGCCCCTGCTCTGCTCTCCAGGAGGCTCCTCCTTGTGCATTTATCTTCCTCCTCCCTATCTGATGGGCTTTGGGGGCCACATTAAAATTAGCCCATTTAAATTTTATGGAAAGTTGGGGTCCCAAATTTTGACTTCTTTCTTTAACTTCTGTTTACCAACCAGCCAATACTTTTGGAACCCCTCCCCATTGAAATTTGTCAAAGGCAGAAAAGAGCAACAGAAACTTATTCTGTTATCCAAACACTTTCCTTAGACCAGGAGGTGGCAAACAGGCCAAATCCAGCACACTTCCTATTTTTGCAAATAAAGTTTTATTGGAACGTAGCCGTGCTCATTTGTTTACATATTCTCTATGGCTGGTTCCATGCTATAATAGTAGAGCTGAGTAATTTCAAAAGAAACCATAAGGCCTGTACAGCTGAAAATATTCACCATCTGGGTCTCTACCAAAAATTTGCCAGCCCCTGCCTTACACTTCTAAATTCAGATGGCTCATGGTCTGCTTTTCAAGTCTGCAGGCCCAACTTCCCTCACTTTTTGCCAATGCATACCATGGATTGCCACCTTTCTGGACTAGCAGCTAAGCTAATGCCACATAGCTTAGATTTCGGGTATGGCAGTCTGGAAGGTGTGACCTCCAAGGTCACTCAGCAGGTGAAGGAGTACTGTTCTCAACTGCCTTTGCTTCCCTTGGCCAGACTAGTTCTAAAACCCCAGTTTAAGTATAAGGCGGGGGGCGGAGGGGTGACTGGGGGATATCTAGAGGGCTGTTTGAATGTTTGATGAATTCTAGTCCATCTTTGTAACTTTGATCCTTTACCTCCATGCAAGATGAGATCTAAACTCGCCCCCACTGAGACACTCTTGGAGAATCCCATAGCATGGGATTCCACAGAATATTCCAGAGGGCCTGGAAGTCTTTTCTCATATCCAGCAAAAGCATGGAGTGTCTTTTATCTTAGAGCGCTGGGTGCATGGAAGAGGTAATTTGAGGAAAAGGAGTGTAAGTGAAGGAAATGGGGAGGGGGAGAAAAAGCGTGTGAGAAAGAAAAGGATACTGGAAGTCACCAAGAGGGGCAGCCCTCTTCCAGTGACTGAAGGTCTAGAAGCCTGTGAGCTGTGCTTTTCAGAGCCAGGGCACCACTGAAGCCCAAGCTATCATTATGACTACAAAGCTATCTACTTATTTCAATTGTATTATTGAAAATAGTGAATCAAGCATTTTATGACTGGAAGTGACTTCAAAAATAAACTTAGTTTCCCCCCAAGCAATTAAAGAAGAGTTTAGAGTTCACTTCTGCTTAATAGATCAAGGTAGAAAATTGCATTTTCTATTAAAAAAAGTGTTCAGAGAGCTTTGGGGGAACCCTGGGTCGTAGGCCCGAGAGACAGGAGGCTGGGCTCTGTGCCCAGCTCTTTTTTTCCGACCCTGTTCATGACCCTGAGAAGTCGAGTCGTATAACCTTCTTGGAACCTCAGTTTCTCCCTCTGAAACAACCAGTGCTTGCCTCTTTGGGCAAGTTGCATGATTAATAATGACACAGTGTAAGCAAAGTTACTTTGAGGTCTTTGGATGAAAGACAAACTATAAACTCTGCTGGAGATTTACTGTCTTATTAAAGAAATGGCAGCATATAGTACTCCACTAATAAAGGCTGACAAAAGTAAGCGTTCTCCATTCATCCCGGCAAGGACAGGCTATTCATGTATTGCAAGTATGATGAGAGAGGGTGTTTCCAGGGTCATTAAACTTTATATTAATATTGCCCAGGAACATGTTTTGGATCTACGTCTATATTATCACCTGGAGTGGTAGCCAGTAGGGCCAGCCATCTAGATTTATAATTACATAAGGACTAACAACGAACAAAACGGGCATGTAGAGTAGCTTTGTCCCTTGACTTGGATACGAAGGGAATAGGAAGAATTGCCACCCAGCACATTAAGACCAGAATTCTGGTAACACAAGAAAAAGCTATGAGAAAAAGACAGAGCATCGTGTGAGGATCGCCTTGGCTGAGTGTCCTGAAAAATTAGGCAGGAAGGAGGCCTGTGTCGGTCCACATAGGAATACAGAGATTTCAAAGGTGCTCTTAATTCCTAGTATCCACGCTTCTCATCAATCCAACCCAGACACAGTCACCTCCATCTTCTTGGCCATTGTGGGTGACTCTTCTGGTTATGTGGGAAGAGTTAAGGAACGTGAATCCAGAGACTATTAGCTCTGCGATGAGCTGTGCAACCTTGAGCAAACTGTCGCCTGAGCTGTAAAATGAAGGCCCTGAGCTAATAATAAAACTAACGTCTGCTGAGCATATACTAAGTACCAGGCCCCTTTCTGTTCCTGGCGTATGCCCTCTTTTCTTCAGTCCTCTGATGTGGGTCCTATTATCTTCATTTAACAGGTGAAACTGTGGCTCAAAGAACTTGCCAGGTCTTTTATGCACAGGCATTTATTTGATAAACATTTACTAAGTGTCTACTATATATCGGTCGCCAAGAATCAAGGGAAGACATTCAGTCCTCATCCTTGACGAGCTCAGAAGGTGGAAGAGCCTCCTACTGAGAGTCTGCCTTCATCCTTAGTCTGCTCCTGCTGCTAGAACAACATACCGTAAGCTAGGGGGCTTAAACAACAGAAATTTCTTTCTCACGGTTCTGGGGCCTGGAAGTCTCCACGAACTTGTTCTGGTGAGAGCTCTCTGCTGGGCTGCAGACTTTTGACTTCTCACTGTGTCTACCCATCTGGAGATCAGAGAGGAAGCCAGCCCTCTAGTGTCTCTCGTAAAAACACCAATCCCGTTCATGGGGACTCTACGCTTATGACCTCATCTAATGCCAATTACCTCCCAAAGGCCCCACCTCTTAGTCCCATCACAGCGGGGGTAGGGTTTCTACACGTGAGTCTGGGAGGCACACAAACCGTCGGTTCATAACAGAGTCACTACTAGAATATGGAAGACTGGAAATCTGACCTTGGGTCTAAGATCTTAGCCTTGTCGATGTGCTGAATCGGTACGCAAACATGCTGCTATTTCGTCCATCTTAACAAACAAATGGTTTCTCTTGACCCCATTTCACCCACCAGCTACTGCCCCACCTTTTTGCTTCTCCTTCCAGTACTTCTGTAAGGAGATGTCTGTACTCCTCTCCAATGCCACTCCTCCTGTGCTCTCTTACACTCACCCCACCCAGGCCTTGGGTTCCACCAAACCACTGGAGTCTCATCATGGTGGTCAAGCATCTCCACATTACAGTGACTTAGTTCCACGTCCATCCTCGCCACGAGACTATGTGTTCCTCCACGGGCTAAACCGGGCGGTTCTCACTCATCATCTTCCTTGACTCCGCAGGCAACATTGGACACACTCACTTGCCGCCTCCCTCCTCCTTGATATGCTTTCTTAACTTGTCTTCCAGGACACCCCTTCCACTTGTTCGTTTTTGTTCTTGTTGGTCTGTCTGCTGGATTGTCTTTTGTTTCCCAATCTCCTTGCTTGCTCCTTATCAGTCTTACTTGTTAGTGTGTTCTCTTCTCCCCAGATTTTTGGCATGGCAGTATTCCAGGGCTCAGACCTTGGGCCCCTTCTCTTTTCTGTCCACACTCCCTGGGTACTAATGCCTGCTTTCAAGGTTTGTCATACCGCCTTGATGCAGATGAGTCTCCCATTTATATTCTTGGTCCAAACGTCTCTCAGATTTCCGACTTGAGCAACTAACTGTTGCGTGTCACCTCTGATTTGGACACCCCAAATCAGCATGTGCAGACTTACCACCTGCTGTTTTCACTGAAACACGTTCTACTTGCCGCTTTCTCCATCTCAGATGATTCTAACTTTATTCTTTGTGTTTCCGAAGCCAAAAACCTTGACTCACGCTGCACTCCGCTCTTGCTTGCATCCTCTACGTCCAAAAGATTAGGAAATGCATTTGGTTTTACCTTCAAAAGGTATTTAGAAACTGACCAGTCCTCACCATGCCCCTGCTCCTACTCTGGTCCAAACCACCATTAACTCTTACTTGGGCATCTACTCTGTGCTGGGTTTTGTGCTAGATGCCAGGAATACAGATCAGTAGGACCTAGTCCCTGCTACAGAGAGCACAGAGTCTACTGGGAAAGATAGATAAGGAGCCAGATAATTTGCATTGCACTGCAGTAAATGCTATGACAGAGACATGGAAGTCTAGAGAAGGGATGCATTCTCCATATTCCCTTATAGCTCAGATGTTAAAGCTGCTCATGCCAGCCTTATATCTTTAAACTAAGCTGACCCCACAATGTTCTAGGCAACCTAAGACCAATTAAAACAAGGCTCAGGTTCCGTTCATGGCTCCTAGACCCATTTGCTTATAATATGTCAATACCTTTTTTTTTTTTTTTTTTTTTATCTTTGCTTTCTAATTCCCTGTGTCATACTCATCCATAGATAGAACTCAGACCTTCCCAGCATTGACATTCAGTGTGTCCAGAATGTGGCCTACACTGACTTCCTTTCTCCTGGTAACTTTGGCTAATGGCTCACTGGCCCAGCTCTGGCCCCCGGGGACTCAGCCCCAGTGGGCTGGCTGGGGCTGATAAAATTCAATTCCCATTGAATTGGTGCTTCATTGAGAACAACTGGCCTCGGCATCCTTAGTAAGAGAAATGTCTATTTATCCATCCTTTCCATTTGTTTTTCGCTGTTCCGCCGGGATCCAGACTCACTAGTGTCTCTCCTTTCTCCATTCCCTCGCAGCCAATCTTGTACATGACTCTCATTTACATATGCCTAAACAACTGCCTTGGTTACATCTTTTCCAGCTAAAAGCCTTCAAAGGCTCTTTATTACCTACCCAATATGCTCAAAATCTGTTAGCAATCAAGACCCATACTTAGCCTCAAACTTCTGCTGTCTCATGTCCCAGCCATATTTCTGCATAACCACGCCCTGTCTACTCATGGAGACCATAACATGCATATGTTTGTTCATCTCCAGGCCTCTTCTGTGCCCTCTCCTTTGTCAGGAATGTGCTTCTCCACTTCTTCACTGAGGTAATATCATTAACACCTGTGCCAAGTCTCTGCCCCTGCCAGCTCACTATGACCCCTCTGAAGTCACCGTCCTCAGGCCCATATCATCAGCAACTACTCATGTCCTTACTTTCTCAGAGCATTTCTTGCAGTGTAGTTTTTATTATATGCATGTGGGGTTTTTTGGTTTTTGTCTTTTGTTTGTTTTGTAGTTTTACATTGTATTTAGCCCTTTCCTGGGCATGTTTTCTCTCTCTTGTGAACCCTCGGCATGGCAAAAGTGGGAGAGCCTAGACTTTGCAGTCAGACAGACCTGAATTTAATGCTGGTTCTCTCATTGACTAGATATGTGACTTTGAGTAAGCCACTAGATCTGGGACCTCAGTTTCCTCGTCTGTAAAATGGAAATGATAACTAGCTCGCAAAATTGTTGTGACGATCAGAGAAGACAACATACCTGAAGCTTCCTAAGAGTGCGTGGCTCAGTATTTTCTCCCTCTTTGTGTCCCGTATGGAGCCTTATACATAGCACATTTTGAAAATCTTTTGATTTAGTTTTGAAACAAAATGTCTTTTGTGAATTATGTACAATTATAGCACCATCATAGGGTAGATACAGGCACCCATTTCTGCAGTACGCTTTAGCAAAAGGAAAAGAAAAAAAAAAGCAAATACTCAGGATCCATAAATGAAGCAAAAGCTGAAAAAAAGGAGTTTCAAGTAGTATCTGATACTTTGGCTGTCCTTGGGGGTAAAGTCACCAAGTTGGGGTTCCATCTTCCATTCGGGACAGGGACAAGGCCTTCGATGAGGACCCTGCACAGATCCAGTACCTTCTAGGGGCACATTCTGGGAAATAAAGCCCGCCGGTCATGGGCTATGGGGAAGGAAAAAAAATCCCTTCTGAAAAACTGTAACCAGAAGCCAATTGTCACTGAAGGGTTATACCCACCAGGGGTTTGAGGTTCAAATGTATACTACCTGAGTGGCAGGGAGTCCCCAGCAATTCAACATGAGAAACATCCTGAGCTGGTAGCAAGGCTTCCAGAAGCAAATGCAAAACCACTTTGAAGACACCCTCGCCACCCAGGCTACGCAGGAATGCCACGAGCACCGCTGCACGTCAGCCCGCGGTCAAAGTTATGAAACACACAAGGAAACAATCACACAGGAAACAGCAGCCACAAGCAAACAACAAGGCAACAACAAAAGCAGCCAAATTAGACGCCCAGGGTAGCAATAGGTACTGCAGTGGTTAGACCGGAGCCTGTCTTCAAGGGGCATCCAGTCAGCCTGGGAAATAATTCACTAACAGCGTAAGGCAAGGCCGACGAATCCCAGTTTAATAATTACCACAAGGTAATCCGAGTAAGTTCTTCAGCTGTCAGAATGTCATTTTCTTAGAAAGCAATGCTTTACCCCGTAGATCACAAAAGGTTTTGGAACTCACAAGTTAAACCTCTTGAGGACACATAGGCACAATTTCCAGCACTAATTTGTGCTCAATAACCATTGGCTATGGGGCCAATGGAGGTAGAAGAAGGAGAAGAAACAAATTGTATTTTCTCTCCAAGGCAGGAGCCCAGCTGTGTAAAGGAAGCACTTGTGAATAAACAGGTAGAGTTTACATCAGGCACTCTCCCACCAGCCTGCTCTGACTTCTGGAGTTTTCCCAGCATGGACCCACCAAGACTATCCTACTCTCAAATGTCCCCCTGCTTTTTTTTTTTTTTTTAATGTTTATTTATTTTTGAGAGGGAGGAGGGGGAGGGGCAGAGAGCGAGGGAGGCACAGAATCTGAAGCAGGTTCCAGGCTCTGAGCTGTCAGCATAGAGCCCAACATGGGGCTCGAACCCACGAACCATGAGACCATGACCTGAGCTGAAGTCTGACGCTTAACCGACTGAGCCACACAAACACCCCTCAAATGTCCCCCTGCTTTGAATGCCCATCTCTCCAGTGCTGGGGATCGGACTGCCCTGTCCTTGGGAAGCACTCAGGCTGGGATCCGGGTCGGATAGGAAGAGCCATTACCTGCCCACCCAGCGTCTCCGGATGCCTGCAGCTCTCAGGGATGTGTGTTTTCCCGCATGAGTCTCTACTTGCTATGACAAAGTGAAATGAATTTATTCCAGCTATGTGGGCCGGCTGGAGGGGAGGCGGAAAACCTTTATCCAGGCTCCCTTACCATGTCCCCCCTTGGGGTCACCTTCATTCATTGGCTCATGCAGTCAACAGATATCTATTGAATGCCTACTTCCGTTCAAGGCTCTAGAGAGGCAGCGATGAACAAGCCTCTGCTCCCAAGTTTTCCTTTCAGGAGAAGAGACATCCAATAATAAAAACAAATCCTGGACAAAATAAATGCCGAATGATAAATGCTATGGGAAAAAGCCAAGAGGGAGAGGTGGGAGGGACCAACCCTACCTTCCCCCGGTGTTTTACATCTGCCCTATCGCCTCTACTGAACCCAAAGTGGGTTTTTGGTTTTTTTAAGCTTTAGTTTCTTTTGAGCTGCCCGTTTTGGCAGCTGAGTCTGTCTTACAGGCCCAGGGGGACGGGCGCGAGCATACAGAAGTGTCAGAATGTTTGTAGAAGTTGTCTTACCCTGCACTGACAGCTGCTATCACTCCATCTGATTCCATGGCTCACTCACACAGGCGGGAGAAGAATTCTTTCTTAATGTGAATTTTAAGGTTCTGCTGGCTGATCAATGGACTCTCTCTGCCTGCTGTTAATTTCAACATACAAAGGGGAAGTTGTCCCACAGGTAACCTTTTGAAACAAAGGCAGGGCTGGAGTGGTCATCAAGGCAATGGTTAAGCAGGCACAAACAAAATGTGAGCTGGCATTCATTTCAGCCCGCAGCAGCCTGGGCTCCTTCCTGGAGACTGTTGACAAAGGAACTTGAGAAGGCAAAAAAGCGCCTGGAATCACAAGAGGATGCTCTGAAGTGCAGGAACAGCACTCTGCCACTGGCGGCTGAGAGGATCACTCTTCTGAGTCCAGGATTAGAGAGAGCTCCGTCTGCCCACCGATCCCAGACACCAGAGCAGCTGAGAGACTCGAGGGGAGCCTCCTTGCCCACCCCCCCCTCCAGAGGATTGTTCTCCTGGAGAAGCCACCACGTCTGTGTTCCTGTAGCTTTCCAGAAACTCCTTATCCTCTCCAGGCGCCTGGCAGCCCTCAGGGTACGGAAGCCTCAGGCGAACCCCGAGCTCTTACCCGGGGTCTCCAGTCCACTGATCTCAACAGTGTGCAAGAAGCCTTTCATACTTGAAAACCCACAGTCAGGAGAGCTGAAACATCCCCCCTGTGCAGAAAGGAAGTAAAAAAAAAAGTTTCTATTTTTTTAAAAACAGATTTTCTTTATAGACTCTTCCGATGTGTTAATTTCAGGTCTTTTTTATATCTTGAGACTAAAAGGACCAACAAACCAGTGTCCATTGTGCTAGGACTAACTACTCTCTGTCTCTCTCACTCACCGACACCTTATCTGGAGCTCCCAGGTTTTCTGCCAATTCTATTCCGTAGTTACCCTCTCTCCACCCCCACATCCCTGCCCAGCTCCAGGCTTCCCCCATCACCCACCAGGACTACTGCCGTCAGCCTCCTAATATGTATCCATCCTTATGGTCTCCTATCATTTTGTGGGGGAGAGAGGAAAGGGAGGGAAGTGTGGACTGAATATCAGATTTCAAATGACTTCTGGGTTTTCCTTACGTTTATTTATTTATTTTGAGTGTGACAGAGCCCACGAGTGGGGGGGAGGGGCGGGCAGAGGAGAGGAAGAGAGAGAGTCCTAAGCAGGCTCCATGCTGTCAATGCAGAGCCCAGTGCGGGGCTCGATCTCATGAGCTGTGAGATCGTGACCTGAGCTGAAATCAAGAGTTGGATGCTTAACCGACCGATCCACCCAGGCGCCCCAGCTTCTGGTGTTTCTTGTATGGAGCATCATGAGAAGAACTTGGGGTATGTGATCAAGAAACGTTAACAACCGAGAGCAGCCAATATTCAAGAACTAAGGAAAATGCATATGCCATTGGGTCTGATCTGATAAAAATCCTTTGCATATTCATGATTGTTCACCGACAATGATAAATGAATGCTGTCAAAAATCATTCCAATTCAAACTTCTGTGGGCATATACAGATATACAGATTGTATAGATACACATAACAGAATGACAGAAAACACAAATCATTTGCATTTCATTTTTTAAAATGCTTATTTATTTTTGAGAGAGAAAGCATGAGCCCAGGAGGTTCAGAGAGAGAGAGGGACAGAGGATCTGAAAGGCTCTATGCTGACAACAGAGAGCCCGACGCAAGGCTCGAACTTGCACATCGTGAGATCATGACCTGAGCCAACGTCAGACGCTCAATGGACTGAGCCCCCCCAGGCGCCCCTGTATTTCATTGTATACTGTATTTTATTAATGGAGATGAGCACACTCATCAGACATTTATTGGGTTTACCAGACAGATGTAGGGCCACTGTGCAAGAATAAATACAGAGCTATCGTGTCTCTCAAGGGGCTAAACATGGAGTTTCAAAAACGACAGGATTATTTGGTAACTTGAGATCGATAAACAATATTCATTTGATTTCATTTGGTTCTTGAACTGTGTTGTTGGGGGAATCAGGAGGTTCGTCTTTTTTGTTGCTGTGTGCACGGAAGTACCAAATGTTGGTTTATCCATTCATCAGGTGAGGGACATGTGGGCGATTTCCAGCTTTTGGTGACTATGAATAAAGCCATTATACGCGTGTAGGTGCAGGTTTTTGTGTGAGCCTGACTTTTCATTGATCTTGGGTAAATGCCTCTGAGTGCAGTTGCTGTGGGAGCCTTCCAGTTCCTCCATATCCTTGCCAGCACTTGCAGTTTTGGACTTTAAAACATTTTTTAAGTGTTTTTTTTAAATGTTTTATAACTTCAGTCATCTAATAGGTGTGCATTGGCATCTAACTGTGATTTTCATGCACGGTTCCCTCAGGGCCAATGCTGTTTGTCTCTTCATATGCTCATTTGCTTGCTGTCCCCATATTGTCTCCAGCGAAGTAACTTCAAATCTTTGGCTTTTTAGTATTATTTTTTAAATGTTTATTTGTTTTTGAGAGACAGACACAGACAGGGTGCAAGGAGGAGAGGGGCAGAGAGAGAGGGAGACACAGAATCTGGAGCAGGCTCCAGGCCCTGAGCTGTCAGCACAGAGCCCAATACGGGGCTCGAACTCACGGACCGCGAGATCGTGACCTGAGCCAAAGTCGGTTGCTTGACTGAGCCACTCAGGTGTCCCAAATCTTTTGCTTTTTAAAAAATTGGGTCATTTATTTTCCATACGTTACTTATTTTTTAAGGTTTTTATTAGTTTTATTTATTTTTGAGAGAGAGCATGAGCAGGGGAGGCACAGAGAGAGAGAGAAAATGAGGATCCCAGGCAGGTTCCACACAGCACAGAGCCCGACTTGGGGCTCAAACTCATGAACTGTGAGATCATAACCTGAGCCGAAATCAGGAGTCAGACACAACCAACTGAGCCACCTAGGTGCCCCTCCTTACATTATTTGTAAAGAATCTATCCTTCTCGCTGCCTTGGTCCACTATTGTTATGGGTCAGCAACTCCTTAATCCTTATAGGATAGAGTCCAAACATCTTACGATGACATAAACAACACTCATAATCTGGCCCCGGACAGCCTGGCCACCTGTTTCTTTCTGCTCCCAAGCATATTCTTTCCATGGCTGAACCATACTATTTACAAGGTCGCAAGGGCTGCATCGTATTCTAAGTTTTGCACATGCTGGGTTGCATGCCCTTCTTTCCAGGTGAATTCCTACACTGCTCTCTCAAGGCCCAGATTAGAAACTTTGGAATTTTGAGACAGCTAGCAGGCTTCTGAGCTTGTGTTGCTACTGTAATATATCACTCATCTATTGATGCATAACAAATTGCCTAAAACTTAGTGGCTTAAGACAACAAACATTTATGAGCTCACAGATTTTGCAGGGCAGAAATTTGGGAGTGGTTTGGCCGGGTGGTTCTGGCTTATAGGAGGTCACATGACTCCTCAGATACAGTCATCTGAAGACTTGACTGGGGCCAGGAGATCCCCTGCCAACCTCACTTATGTGGCTTAGCAGAAGGCCTAGTTCCTTGATGGATGTTGGACAGAAATCTCACTTCCTCCGCCATTGGGTCTTTTCTCATAACATGGTGGCTCTTTCCCCAAAGTGAGTGATCCAAGAGAAAGAGGCAGAAACTGCAATGTGTTTTGTGACCTAGACTTGGAGGTGCCATACCATTACTTCTATCATGTTCTCCCCTTTTTTTAAAATTTTTAATGTGTATTTACTTTTGAGAGAGAGACAGAGCATGAGATGGGGAGGGGTAGAGAGAGAGGGAGACACAGTATCTGAAGCAGGCTCCAGGCTCTGAGCTGTCAGCACAGAGCCTGACCTGGGGCTCGAACTCACAAACTGCAAGACCATGACCTGAGCCAAAGTCGGACGCTTAACCGACTGAGCCACCCAGGTGCCCCTATCATGTTTTTTTTTTTTTTTCAATTTTTTTTAAAGTAATCTCTGTGCCCAACGTGGGGCTCAAACTCACAACCCCAAGATCAAAAGTCACGTGTTCCACTGACCGAGCCAGCCAGGTACCCCTACTTCTCTCATACTCTATTGGTCACACAAACAGTGGGGAAGAGGAGCATCCAGACTATGAGTACCAGGAGGCCAGGATCATTGGGGATCATCTTGCACACTGTCTACCAACTAAGAGCATAGACTCAAAAAGACCCAGGTTCAAATCCTGCCTCTTGCCGTGTATTAGCTGCGTTGTCATGATTAACTTACTTAACCTCTCTGAGCCCTGATTCCACATCTATAAAATATGCCTGATAGTATTAACCTTATGAGGTTGAGGTTGCACCTAAAAAAGTGGGTTGCCAGAAACCAGCTAATTTATAGTAAACACTTCATAAAAGTTAGATGCCCTTTAGAACCTCCATGTCATTTCATATCATTATTATCCTATTTTTTTTGGCTATATATGTTTCCTCTTCCTTACCTAAATTGCAGTTTTATTATTAACAACCAACGATTGAGTCCCACCCGCCAGACTCCATGTTCATGCCATCTCTCTGACAATCTGGTGCCACTGGAAGAAGAAATGAACATACTAATTGGGATCGTAAGCCCTTCCATTTCCTCCCTAGGACTTCAAGGTTACAAGAAATTCCTTCCAGATTTCTTTTGCCTGAATTATTGTTTCTATGTGTTGGTTATCACCCCCTTCCAACTCCCATCATTCCAAGCCCACGATCTGTCTTTCTTTGCTCTGCTCTGGGCCCTGGGAGCCTAACCCCTCTGGAAAGCATCACTGCGGCCCTTTGCTTTCTGGTTTCCTTTGAGTTCAAAGGGAGGCACCGATTAGAGATCAAAGAGCGGTAGAAGATGAGCTTGGAGTATTTTTTTTTTTCCTGATTCCTCCCTGTTTGGGTGCTGTGCTTCTGGCCAGGGCTGTGTCCCTCTGTGTCCCTCCTGCTGGGGTGGGTGGGACTTGCCTCTATGTTTCTAGCTCTCACTTGGCCCAGAAACACTATTTCTTCCCCATTGCCCTTTCAGGACCAGGGGTGGTGATGCCTTCCAGCTGTTGCAAATTATGGCCAATCCTAAGCTATGGTCTCAACCCCATGAACTTGCAAAATACATTATTCACTGTCATCGTTTTCCCCACAACATCACTTCTGATTAAGGAACACATTTCACAGCAAAAGAAATGAGGCAACAGGCCTATGCCCATGGGATCTACTGTTCTTACCTCGCAAGGATGGTGGGACACCCTACTGAAGACCTACTTCTGACACCCAATAGACAACATCGTGAAAGTTCAGGGTTCTGTGTTATGGGGTGTGGTATACACTTTGACACAGCAACGAGCGTATCTTTCTGTTTTCCCCATAAATAAAATCCACAGGTCCAAGTAGCTGGAAGCACTTGCTCCCAGAACTTTGTTCTGATGTCTTGGAGGTCTGAGGGCCCAAGGGAAGAATGCTCTCGGCAGGTTCCGTCCAAGTCAACCATCATGGGCTCACCGGGTCACCAAACAAAGAGGCAACGAAGGGAGTTGCTGTCCCTGCTGGGGAGTTAGGTTCTGGTAACCAAGGAGAAGGTGGAAGGCTGCCACACAGGGAGGGCCTGGAGGACCATGTCTGCAACCCATGGGATTCTTGGGGCACCTGCATGTCCAAGAGTAACACTTAGTGGACAAAACCAGGCAGAAGCACTAAACAGACCTTTTAGAAAGGGAAGTTGAGGTCATTCTACCAAGTAAAGAACCCACACCTGCTGATATCCTGGCTGGGGGCAAAGGAAGGAAACATGGAATGAGGAGTGGAGGAAGGGAGTTCTAAACAGCAATTCTGCCTGGTTATCAGCTGCGGCAACAAGGACTGTCACGACCATGCACGATTTCTTTCATACATGCTACGTCCATGTGTCCACATACATACACTTATTTCTTCTCTCTCCCTCTCTCATCCTTCCCGTACATTTATAATGTATGTAAGTCTTGGTGGCTGTAGAGGAGGCCCAAAAGGCAAGAAGACAGGGCGGTGAGGTTGTCCTTTTGAAAGATAAGAAGTGGTAATAAGGGATGATTAGCAAGAAGCAAAAGTCCGTGACAAGTTCAGAAGAAAGTGGCAAAGCGGCATATATAATTGAGCCTGAGTTGCTGGTAAACTAACTGTAAGTTAAATACAATTCTTTGGGGCACCTGGGTGGCTCAGTCAGCTAACCCCCCGACTCTTGATTTCGGCTCAGGTCATGATCCCACGGTTCATGGGAACGAGCCCCTAAATGGGCTCTGTGTTGACAGTGTGGCACCTGCTTGGAATTCTCTTTCTGTGCCTTCCCCACTCATGCACCAGCTCTCTCGCTCTCTCTCAAAATAAATAACTTTAAAAAAATAAATAAAATTCTTCAAGGAAGTCCCCACAGCTTGCTCCAACTATTTGATCCTTTCTTCTTTCTAGTGAATCATCAGGACCCGTAATACACAGGGTGACCATACGGCAATGAGATTGATTGCCACAGTCCAATTTCCAAAGTCCAAATCGGTCTCAGCACTTTGGAGCACATCCCGATCAGTGCTTGGTAATAAGGATTAACTTTGTATTCACTGCTGCCAAACTCATCACAAATGCTCTAAATCACCATAACAGTGAAAGAAAAAGGCCTGGGTCTGGGAAGGCCATGTCTCTTAACTAATCATGTAGCATGTTGGGACTTAGTTTCCTCATCCACAAAATGAAGGGGCCACCTGACATGGATGGATGATGCATCAGAATGTTTTTGGTTCTAAGTAAGAGCAAAGCTGGCTCATAGTGGCTTAAATTATAAAGGGAATTCACCGGCTCATGTAATTGAAAAGCCCATAAAGATTTGAAGAGCTTCGGGGCTGGCTCGAACACCTGAATGGGAACCAATTTCCGCCTCACGGGTTCTTGGCTCTGCGTCCTTGGTGTTACTTCGCCTCCGGCAGATCTGGGCAAACCCTTTGGTGGTAAACCGGGTTCCAGCTGTTCCCTGGGGCTGCCTGCGCTCAGGCAAGGAGGCAGGAAGGGAAAATCTTTATGCCGATGAATGTTATCAGCAAAGTGCTTGAGATTTACTCTAACCACACCCTCTGAGGTCAGGTGCCCCTTCCTGAGCCAATCACTGCCACGGCGGTGGAATGTGAGATCCCCCTGGCCTGGGTCCGCAGCTCGGTCCCTTCGCACTGCTTGGGGTGGCTTACAGCCTCCGGACAACTGTGTTGATTCCCAGGTGGAACTGGAACAGGGGGGAAGCAGGAAGGAGAGAAAGAAAGGCGCACAGTCAAGCAACACGTCTTCGTGGTTAGTGCATTTAAACTTTTTGGGGGTGAACAGAACCCCAATATATAACATATACATAATGGAACTTCTTCACTTAGCTGACATACGAGTGGGGATTTAGGACCCTTTCTTCTGTTGTTCCTAAGAGACGTGCTTAGAAACCTAGCGCCTCCTAGCCCAGGAAACAGGGATAAAAGCAATGTCCCTGGGCCCATCAGCTCTGTTCGTTGCTACTGCTTAATAAGCAAATATCTACTAAGATAACTTGTCAGCTGCCTCCAGGCACTTCTGCGGGCCTTGTGCTATTAATTCTGTGCACAGTTCTGTGAACTAGGTAGAACATTAATTTTTATTAAGAATATGCTTTATAGTTCCAGGCTCCTCAACATAAAGATTGATCGGTACCCAACTCTCATTGTTCAAGTTTACCAAAGCTTGCAACCATTTACCTAAGTTTCTGGTAGAGACCAGAGCGATGAAGCCACAGACCAGCACAAGAGGCTAAGGAATCTGACTATACATGGGTCCAGGGAGAAATGGTTTGAAAGCAATAGGAAGATAAAGGCTTTCTTCAAGTGGACAGTTACCAGAAACGTAGTTTCCTGAAAGATGCAGGGAATTAACAAAATATTATATTAAAAAAAAAAAGGGGGGGCACCTGGGTGGCTCAGTCAGTTGGGCGTCCGACTTCAGCTCAGGTCATGTTCTCATGGTCTGTGAATTCGAGCCCCGCGTTGGGCTCTGTGCTGACAGCTCGGAGCCTGGAGCTTGTTTTGGATTCTGTGTCTCTCTCTCTGCCCCTTCCCTGCTCGTGCTCTGCCTCTCTCAATCTCAAAAATGAATAAATGTTAAAAAAAAATTTTAAAAATAATTTTAAAACCCCAAAATATTATATTTACTTTTATTTGTATTTATTTTTATTTTCACATTTATTTATTTTTGAGAGAGAGAGAGAGAGAGAGAGACAAAGCATGAGCGGGGGAGGGGCAGAGACAGGGAGACACAGAATCCAAAGCAGGTTCCAGGCTCTGAGCTGTCAGCACAGATCCTGACCTGGGGCTCGAACCCATGAACGTAAGATCATGACCTGAGCCAAAATCGGACGCTTAACCGACTGAGCCACCCAGGCACCCCAATATTTACTTTTAAAGTCATGTGGAAAGCATTTTACATCTTGAAAAAGTTGCAGATTCTCTTAATAAGCACTTTGACCTAAAAATCTGAAATACTTAGACAAATTATTATTTTAAGTTCTGGTAAAAATGTACATGACATAAAATTTACTATTCTCACTTTTTTTTTTTTTTCAAGCGTATTGCTCAATGGCATTATGTGCGTTCACACTGTGGCGCAATCCTTACCACTGTTCATCTCCAGGACTTTTTTCACCTTGCAAAATGAAACTTCACACCCATAAAGCAACAATTCCCCGCCAGCATCTGGTAAGCACCCTTCCACTTTCTGTCTGTACGTTTGACTACTGTAGGTGCCTCATATAAATGCAATCCTAAGGTATTTCTTTTTTTTATGACTGGCTTATTTCGCTTAGCGTGATGCCCTCAAAATTCATCCACGTTGTAGCATGTCAGAATTTCCTCCCATTTAAGGCTGAATTGTATGTGCATCACATTTTGTTTATCCATTTATCATCTGTCGATGGCCATTGGGAGTGCTTCCACCTTTTGGCTGTTGTAAACGATGCTGCTATAAACCCGAGTGTGCACATCTGTCTTCAAGACCTGTCTTCAAATCTTTTGGATAAGCACATACCAAGAAATGAAACTGCTGAATCACGTGGATGGATAAGATACTTTTAATGACACAGTTCTGCTCTGTGAAATTCTTTAACGTATACTCAAAAGTAGCAAATGCTTGCATACGGAAGAATTCAGTGATTTCATTTTACAGCTGAACAATCGATATGGAAGAGAAAGCGACCGGACAATCTTTCGGAAGATCGAGTGGCTTCTTTCCTATTTACGGAGGTTTAAGTGATTCGGGGTTCCATTGTGTTCTAGGTTTGCATTTGTGTCAGTCTTGAAATCACAAAATCAGGTGTAAGGGATCCATAGTTTAATCCAGGTTTAACTCAGAGCACCGGTCCAAGAAAACAACGCTGTGCTTCAGGAGTGAGACAAAGAGGAGATTCTCCAGCAAGCGGGGAGAGACGGCCGGCATACTCAGATGTAACCTATTTTTGCTTATCTCTCCCACAGCCTTCCTTTTCAATCCAGACCGGCCACAGTGACAATGGAAACATGTCTCTATTTCTTCCTCAGTGGGGGAAGAGAACATCTCCTTGTGAAGATAGTTTCATTGTCTGAGAGTCATTTGTATCAAAGATTCCGTTTAATCAAATTTAGCTTCTTCTAAACATTATTTCTTAAAGGGAGTTGGCGAGTTCTCTGCAGCTGGTGCCAGCTCATAAAACAATCCTGCTTTCAAACCAAGAAATGTGGTATTGAAACTTCTCCCGACTCGATCGACTTCGCTGAAAAAAGAAAGCTAGCATTTTGCTCACATAAAATGGCAGTAACTCAAGCACAGGCCTCGTATTGTGTCCTGGGTGGCGAGCAGCTGACACATAATAATTTGGTGTTGGGACGGTTGGAGAGAGTTTGTATCTCTCTACAATGAAGAAAGGCCACACTTTGGGTCAGGCTGATTCCACCCTGAAAAGGCTGGGGAATGTTTCAGATGTGGCAACGAAGACACTGTCTCGTTCACACACTCATTAATAGGATCACCTTTCATTAATTGGGTAACAACAGATAATGAAAATTAATCGAACAAAACCCCTTTTGACATAGTCTTCAAAGGTGATGTCATAGACCATTGAATGAACCGTGTTTGGTTTTCTCTTTTTTTGCTCGGGAGACTTCTCTCTGACTGTAAGTCATACATTCCCAGGATGATTTGTGAATCAGGAACGAGGCTGGTTTTGTTGGAACAAAAACTAAGAATGTCAATCAAATATCTTCCAGAGTGTCTTTCAGATGACTGATGTCAATGCTACTTGAGACTCTCGTACCTAAACATTTCTACGTTATCACCTTGTAACCTAGGCTTCCAACAGAAGATACAAAGCTTCCACCAGAGATACAAGATTGCAGAGTATAATGAATGAGCCGCTCCTCCCCTACTCTGTCCTGTGTCTTCCTTTCTCTCTCTTCCCTGGGGCATCCCTCGCCTGTCATATGTTGCCAACATCCTACTGTGTGGATGTCCTTTATATGTATGATTACTATTCATGGAGCCAAGGTGCTAAAGAGAATTCTTGCTAAGAGCGTGCTTGTCTCAGGTTTTTTCCTCCTCGTGCAGTTGGGCTCAACTTTCAGTGTGCAGAAGAAGCCCCAGGGGAGATAGCTTTACACACAAATTCCTGGGCCTACCTCTAGAGACTCCAATTCAATGGGTGTGGAGAGGCCCTGGAATCTGCATTTTAATAAACACCACCGGCAATTCTGAGCAGGTGGCTGGCCGACCTCACTTTTAGAAGCTGTGTCCCTGAGGAGGCCCCCCTCCGCACCCCTCACCCCAGCATCTCTGCCCCAGCTCAGGCTGGTGAGGAATGAGCTCCCTCGGTGGAGAGCGGCAGGTCCCCGATTTCCCCCGATGCATTCGAGAGAGCAGCCACGCATTTCCGTAAACACAATTTGCCAGATTATTTTCTGTGGTTAATCGTTAAGAGGAACCGATTCAGGCAGTAAGGTCCAGTCACACTTGTGCACGGCTCAGGATAATTAAGGGCGGAAGTTCCTGTTTGGGGTGTTCCACGGCCGCCATGAACCGTGACTGACAGACTGGACAGGTAGGAATGCCAGACAAAATACCAGCTCCCACAGGGCTCTGTGAGCTGGGAAACTGGCCAGTGCCTGCCCCTTGGCCCTCAGTTTTCTCACGAGCGAGGGAGCTATGTCTCACTTCTCACAGGTATAAGGAAGATGACTCAAAACCCATAGAATCGAATGACTCGCCACCCTTGAGATCCAACACGAGGACATTGAGCAAAGGGCTCTGTCCCCACTGTGAGAACTTCGTAGAAGTTCTGTGTTGCCTTCTTAGAAGCTCCCCTACAAGAGGAAAACGATCCAGGGTGAAGCACATTCACATTCTTTTTTTTCTTTTTATGTTTATTTTTGAGAGAGAGAGAGAGGGAGAGAGAGGGAGAGAGCAAGCACGAGTGGGGGAGGGGCAGAGAGAGAGGGAGACACAGAACCCAAAGCAGGCTCCAGGCTCTGAGCTGGCAGCACAGAGCCCAACACGGGGCTTGAACTCACAAACTGTGAGATCAGGACCCGAGCCACCCAGGTGCCCCAGCATGAAGCCCATTCTTTAAACCAGGTACTCGACTGGACTCCTCCTCAGCCGGTAGCATTCTTAATCTTCACCATCCTTGGAGATAAAGCACCTGAGATAACTTCCTTCAGGTTACAGGGAACGGAGATGCCCTCGTTCCCGGGGCTGTATCCACAGCAAAGAGACACGGGCAGGTGAAGAAAAGGTCTAAAGGAGAAGTAGAACTCAGTGATCCCACCTGAGGCCTCTCACTTTTTAAAATCGTACGCCGTAACTGCATAATCAGGCGATACGTGACTGAATTCCTCTTGTAAAATCATTACAGAGGAAGCTAAGTTCCTCTCTGATCCTCTCCCTCGGCAAACATCTTCTTCCTCCAGGAGAGATTCACTGCTTTCAGTCTGGTACCTTTGATACCTGGCTCTATGCACGCACACACAGATATCAGTACCCCCGGAAAACATACAACGTGGTTTTATGTACATTCGTATGGGTATGTGTTTCGTGTGTATATTTTTTTAAATATCAATGGGATCCCAGCACATACATCCCTCCAAAACTTCCCTTTTGCACAGAACAATGCATCCTAGAGATCTGTTATTGCCTGTGCAGATAAACCTACTGGCTCTAGCTAACACCTCGCCTTCCAAATTATGGTTGTCCCCCAGTGCACTCAGCCAGTCCCTTACTGGTGGACACTTGAACTGTATCCATGGGCTTGCTGAAACAAAAATGGTCCGTTCACACCCCTGTTCATGCCTCCTGAGCATATGTGTGTTTCTCTAAGGTAGATACTAGAAGGTTGAATTGCTGGGACACGGGGTATGCATAGTTTTATTTTTAAGAGATATTACCAAATTGTCTCTAAAATAGGTGTATTGATTTGCACCAGCGGCGAATGAGAGGCTGTATCTCATCTTTGCCAACAATGTTATTACCGATTTAAAACATTTTGCCCATCTGCTGGCAGGAAAAGGGCATCTTGTTTTACTTAAATTTACATTTTCCTGATTTCTGGTCTGGTTGGGCATCATTTCATGTTTGTTGCCATTTATTCTTCCTCTGCTGTAGTCTACCTGTAATCTACCTGTTACCCATTTACACGACGTGTGATGATTTTGCATGATCTTTTTTTAAACTAAATTTTGCGAGTTCTTTTTACATCCTAAATTCTAAGCTTTTGGTACCTACAATGTACATGTTTTCTCCTGAGTTATTATTTAACTTTCAACACCATTGATGATATCCTTCTGTCCTTTTTTCGTCAGAAGTTTCAAATTTTGATATGGTTGTATTGACTGGCCTTTTCTGCATTTTGCTTTTTTAGATGCCCTGTTTGCGAATGCCTCCCCTCGGTTATAAGTATATTTTTGTATATTTTCTCCCATTATGAAGCCTGTGTATTTTTCTGGCTCAGAGCACTGCCTGAATCTATGCGTCTTACATTAGGGCTGGTGGATGAGCAGGGATGCTGAAATCCTGTCCGGGAAGCAACAATGTATGTTTTCAATGGGATCCAGCTGCGGGCGGGACTCAAGAGCGGGCTTCTTAGGCTGCCCAAGGGGACTGGCTTACGTTGCAGCACAAGGCTTTTCTGAGGGACATCATAAAACAAAAAGAAACCTTCCAACTACGAATCCAGAAAAGATATGCAGTGGCTTTCTCTGGAGGTGGCCACGACCCGAGACAGATATGCACTTGTTCAGGACTCTTAGGGTAGCTCCACTCGAAGAGGCTCAAACCATCTGCTCCAAGTTTCTAGGCCTTCCCATAGACAGCGTTGCCTAATGGAAATACAATGTGAGCTACATAGGTATTTATACATTTCTGGTAGCTACATTAAAGAATACATAAAAAGAGGGACACCTGGGTGGCTTGGTTGGTTAAGCGTTTGACTCTTGGTTTCAGCTCAGGACATGATCTCATGGTTCATGGGATCGAGCCCCATGTTGGGGTCGAGCCTGCTTGGGATTCTCTCTCTCTCTCTCTCTCTCTCTCTCTCTCTCTTTCTCTCTGCCTCTCCCCCCTCAAAATAAATAAATAAAAATTTTTTAAAAGAATAAATAAAAAGAAACAAGTAAAATAATTTCAAGGATTTAATCTGATATTTCTAAAACAGTGTCATTTTAATATGTAGTCTCTATAGCATATTGTTCGTGAGGTATTAAACATTTTTTTGTGTGTGCTGAGTCTTTGACATCTAGTGTGTAGTTTATACTCACAGCACATCTCAGTTCAGATGACCACATTTCAATGTCTCCAGAGCCACCTATGTCCATTGGCTACTTGTGTTGGAAAGCACAGCCCTGAGGATTAAAACCGGAATGTCCCTGGTGTGCTGGGAGGCATCTACTCAACGTGTAGGAAGGTGCTTAGGTGACCACAGTCTGAATTTTAAGTCCATTCTTCACCTTCCCCTGCAGCCCAGTCTTCTTCCTAACAAAAGGGCATCATGACGTCCATTGTTCTCAGCTAGTTGTATGGGTTAATCATCCTAAAGCCCAGTTTTGCTTGGATTATTTCCTGGAGAGGATGTTGTTGACTTTTAGGAGGAGGTGATCATTCAGCTGAAACCTGGAGGGTGGGTAGGAATTAGGGGGTCAGAGAGGACGGTATGAACAAGGGGGCAGCTGGAATGAACAGGCTGGGGGTAAAGCAGACATCAGATCCCAAGGGATGTGTAGACTCTACTGAAGTTAATGGGGGTCATCAAACATTTGGCAGTAGTGGGTATGAGAGAAAAACAAGACCAGAGACAAGGAAACTCATGAAGAAAGTGCAGGATCCAGATAAGAAATAAGCAATCCTTCCTCCCTCCCTCCCTTCCTTCCTTCTTCTTCTCCTTCCTTCCTTCCTTCCCTTCCTCCCTTCCTCCCTCCCTCCCTTCTTCTTCTCCTTCCCTCCTTCCTTCCCTTCCTCCCTTCCTCCCACCCTCCCTCCCTTGATTCCTTCCTTCCTTCCTTCCTTCCTTCCTTCCTTCCTTCCTCCCCTTCCCTTCCCTTCCTCCCTGCCTCCCTCCCTCTCTCTTTGCTTCCTTCCTTCCTTCCTTCCTTCCTTCCTTCCTTCCCTCCCTCCTTTCCTTCCTTCCTTCCTTCCTCCCTCCCTTCCTTCTTCTTCTCCTTCCTTCCTTCCCTTCCTCCCTCCCTCCTTTCCTTCCTTCCTTCCTTCCTTCCTCCCTTCCTTCTTCTTCTCCTTCCTTCCTTCCTTCCTTCCTTCCTTCCTTCCCTCCTTCCCTTTCTCCCTTCCTTCCTTCCTCCCTTGATTCCTTCCTTCCTTCCTCCCTCCCTTCCTTCCTTCTTCTTCTCCTTCCCTCCTTCCTTCCCTTCCTCCCTCCCTCCCTTGATTCCTTCCTTCCTTCCTTCCTTCCTTCCTTCCTTCCTTCCTTCCCTGCCTCCCTGCCTCCCTCCCTCTCTCCTTCCTTCCTTCTTTCCTTCCTTCCCTCTCTCTCTCCTTCCTTCCTTCCTTCCTTCCTTCCTTTCTTCCCTCCCTCCCTTCCTCTCTCCTTCCTTCCTTCCTTCTTTCCTTCTTTCCCTCTTTCTTTCCTTCCTTCCTTCCTTCCTTCCTTCCTTCCTTCCTTCCTTCCTTCCACCCTGCCACAAACATTTACCAAATGCCTACTGTGTGCAGAAAACAAAAGAGACAAGACCCATGCCCTCACAGAACTTCAATATACTGTGGGAAAGGAGATAACTAGAGAGTGATGGAGTGTGACACTCAGGTTCCTGATCTCACTTGGTGAATGGTGGGGCCATTGTCTGAGACAGGGGTTCAGGAGCCAGAGCAGGTTCAGGAAAAAAGATGATGGGTTCAGCTTATCTTTTTTGACACATGTTTGGGGTGTTTGGGGGACTCCTAAGTGGAGCTGTGCCACTAGCAGCTGCATGTACCTATTTGGAGATCAGGAGATCCGGAAGGGACACATAGATTTGGGAGCCATGACAGATCAAGGGTATGAAATCCCTGGCAGTGAATGAAAAAATCCTGGGAGGATGTGTAGCAGCAGGAGTCACAAACTCAAAGGTGCACGGCGGTCAGGTGAGTTGCGAGTGTGTGTGAATTGGGTCGTATGTGAGACATAGAAAGTGGTGGGAACGTGGCTACCTGGAAAGGATGCCCTCCACCTAAAACATCCTGTGGGCCACATATAGACCCATTTGCAACCTATAGACTTTCAGAACTCTCTCTGCCGTATCTCCCGTTTCTTATAAAGATTCTCGCGGCAGGTAGCTAGCTGTTCACAAAAATCCACTTCCGGTTCTTTGGGGTCACTGCATTTCCCAGCCTCCCTCGCCATTACAAGTGGCCGTGTAACTGGGTTCCAGCCAGTGGGACATGAGGGGAAGTTGTGTGCTCCACTTCCCGGCCATGGCCTTGAAGAAGGTAGGCCCCCTCCTCCTCTTTTCTTCCTCTGGCCAGATGAAGATGATGAAGTCTATGGGCTTTTGGATCCATCAAGTGGAAGGAACCAGGGTCCCTATATTATTGTCTAGAATAATACCACCTACCAATCAGGACATCTGCTTTTGACTATGACGTCAGTGATAAATAAACCTTTGTCATGTTTGAGCCATTATACATGTTTGGCTCTGTTTGTCACTACAGCCTAGCGTGATCTACCAAATACATTTCTAATCGAACAAATACCAAAGTAGCCCTGTCTGTGAGCTCTCTAAGGGCAGGGACCATGCCTGTCTAGTCCACTGCTGCGTCCTCAACACCAAGTCCACGGTAGAGCATGGAGTAGATACTCAATAAAACTTGTGGATAAAGCTAGGTATGTTTCATTGAGCATTTGCTAGATGAAATGTTAAATCTTTTATTGTTGTACACTGTTTCATTTTGTGTTCCTGGGAACTTTATAAGAAAGGTTCTATTATTGTCTCTTTTTTCCACACAAAGAAAACTTCTAAAAGTTATAGCTGGGTGAAAGGCGAAAGGTTCATCTAAGCAGGATGATTCCAGAACCCACACTCTAAAACACTGGTATACAACCAACCATATGCATACCTACATTAATAATTTAACTCACATGATCTCTCCCTCCAAGGATACCCTCAACCCCTTCCCTCCGCTTCTTCCCGGAACCCCTTGATTACCCTTTAATTACTCCAGCAGGAATTTCATATATATCATTCCTGTAACAGGGATCCCACATATCTGTCTGCCTCTAGAGAGAAATTATACTAACCTTAAGGGTAGCAGAATATCTTAGACATCATTTATTTTAGTGTTCCTTATAGCATCGAGGAAGATAGAGGCACCACTATGTGCCAGGCACTCTCTAGGCACTGGGGACCAAAATATACACAAGACAGTCCATCCAGTCTCACAGAAAGCTCTCAAGTCTTGTGGCATAAACAGATATTTTAAAAAATGTAACTTCTGCATATTAAGAGAGGCAGAAGAAGAGCAAGGAACCCATTCTTTTTGGAGGAGAAAAGAAAGGATTCCCAGAGTGTATGATCTTTGAGCTCAGCTTCTGGAGGATAAGTAGGCGTTTTCCAGTTGTTTAAGAGGGATCCTCATAAGCAGGGAAAGCATGTACCAAAGCATGGATGCATCAAGACATCCGTGCTGTTCTGGATGAGTGAGGTGTTGACTTGCTAGAATGTAGGGTCCACTCATTCCTTTGCTCATCCATTTATCTGACAGATACTTGAGTAAACTTAGAAGGTGCCACACATTGTACTTTAAATGCAGAGGATTCAAAAGTGAGCAAGAACAGGTAGGATCGCTACCCTCGTGGAGCTTAAAATCCAGTAGGGATTACGGCTGAGAACAAAGCTGTAACGATCACGTGTCCGGCGGGAAGGAGGAAGGGATAGCCAAACATGTGAGGACTCGGGGGAATGGGCTGAGCCAGACTATCAGAGACCTCCAATACCATGCTAGGGAGATGGAAATAGCCCTGCCTCTCTGATAGTTCTCAATCTTGTCCAGTCCCCTCACTGCCCCTGCCTACACTCAGTGCAGGCCACCGTCTCCTCCATGAAACTATATGACAATCCTCTAAAGAGACTTTTTGCCTCTCATCCTCCCCCGCCCACCGTCACCCCCAACGCAAACAGAGTGATTTTTTCAAATGAGAAGATCATGTTACGTTCTGTGGTAGGCAGAAGTCTAAGAGGGCCCTATGATCTCCATCACTCTGGTGTTTCTCTGGTGATTACGCTATGTTACACAGCAAAAGGAATTCCGCAGATATAGTTAAGGCGACTAATCAGTCAACCTTAAACACAGGGAAATGATCCAGGTGAATCTACCTGATGAAGCGAGCTCTTTAAAAGTAGAGAGTTTTCTCCAGCAAGTAGAAGGGCAAGTCACAGAGACTCAAATTCAAGGAGGTTTCCCAAGGATTCAACATGCTGTCGCTGGCCTGAAGATGAAGAGGGTCACGTGGAAAGGACCTAAGGAGGGCTTGCAGGAGTGGACAGTGAGCTCCAACCAACAGCCAGCAAGGAAACAGGGACCTCCCTCCTCCAACTGCAAGGAACTGGATTCTACCGACCACGTGAGTGAGCTTGGAAATGGATTCTTTCCCAGAGCCTCCAGATGAGAGCTCAACCCAGCCAACGCTTTGCCAGTAGGCTCGGGAGACTATGCGCAGGGAAGCCAGCCATCCTATACTGGGTTTTTGACTTCCAGAACTACAAACTAATAACTGCGTGTTATTTTAAGCCACTAAATTTATGGCGATTTGTTCCACAGCAATAAAAAACTAATACACCCCCTGGCTTCTAACCCTCCAATGAAACTCCCACCGTGGACTTGCCACGTCTCAGCATCAAAACCTTATCACAGTCCTATTAGGTGGGTATGTTATTATCATGATTTCACCGATGAAGAAACTGAAGCTTAGAGAGTTGAAATACTTTTCCTAAGCTTACTGAGCTACTAAGTGTCAGGGTTGAGATTTTTTGCTCAGCCAGTCTGAACTCATAATGCATACCCTGTGGCCTCTCACTACCCTTACGGTAGGTTCACCTCTCTTCCTGATGGACTCCTGTTCACTCATCCAACCTCATTATTTTTTTTTAATGTTATTTATTTTTGAGAGAGAGGTGGGGGGGGGGCAGAGGGAGGGAGGGGACATAGGATCCAAAGCAGGGCTCTGTGCTGACAGCAGAGAGACTGATGGGAGACCCAAACTCACGAACTCATGAGCGAATAACCTGAGCCAAAGTCGGCTGCTTAACCGAGCCCCTAGGTGCCCCTCATCCAACCTCATTCTTTGACACTACTCTCACTTCGGATCCTTGTAGCCGGAGTAACAGCCACACCACCATACTCTCTATTCCTTGACTTTGCACATATGGCTCCTTTTTTTTTTTTTTTTTCAATATATGAAATTTATTGTCAAATTGGTTTCCATACAACACCCAGTGCTCATCCCAAAAGGTGCCCTCCTCAATACCCATCACCCACCCTCCCCTCCCTCCCACCCCCCATCAACCCTCAGTTTGTTCTCAGTTTTTAACAGTCTCTTATGCTTTGGCTCTCTCCCACTCTAACCTCTTTTTTTTTTTCCCTTCCCCTCCTCCATGGGTTTCTGTTAAGTTTCTCAGGATCCACATAAGAGTGAAACCATATGGTATCTGTCTTTCTCTGTATGGCTTATTTCACTTAGCATCACACTCTCCAGTTCCATCCACGTTGCTACAAAGGGCCAGATTTCATTCTTTCTCATTGCCACGTAGTACTCCATTGTGTACATATGGCTCCTTCTGCCTGGGATGCCACCTGCCTCCTCCCTCGGTTTTCTCTTTGGCTGACCTAAATGGTGCTTTTGGCCTTGCTTAAGATGCTATCTCCCCTGGGGGTGCGGGGGGGGGGGGACGTCTTCCTTGGCTCTCCCAGGCTGGGTAGATACTATCCCAGCATTCCCCTAGCACCTCATACCTCCCTTATCAGAGCACAGAAGCCGCTGTGTTCAACACTCCACTCAGCGGGGCTCTTCACTAGATTGTGAGCTCCTTGCCGGCCAAGACTGTGCTTTGTTCATCACCAAAGTCCTAGCACAGTATCTGGAGCCAGTGGGTACTCAATAAATATTTACCAAGTGAATGAATAAAAGTACTTTATTCAGGAGGCAATGGCAGTCATCCAAGGTCTTGACGCAAGGGAGTGACCTTATCAGACCCGTGCTTACAAGGACAAGCTGAGGCCAAGTCTTGCACGCAAAGGACCACCCTCATCAACATCTGAGGATGAAGAAGTTCATTCACATTGTGGTCTTGGACTTCTTGAGCTGGGAAACTTGGCTCTTCTGTCTTCCTGACTACATCTGGATACTGGATACGCCAGAAACCGTCACGGTCATGGCTAGTGTTCTCCTACGGAGGTGGAACGTGGAAAAAAGCTCCCGACTGGGGTCGAGGGTCTCGAAATCCCACTAGAATTAGGCGCCGCCTGCCAATACAGCTGTGAGAAGCCACCGCAATCTGGGGAGCCACGACCCTGTCCATGCGGGGATCCTGGAGCCAGCCTCCGGAGAGCCCACTCAGGCCTAGCCCTCTCTATCTCCACCGAGCGCACAGTCCGAGTACCTCTCCTTAAATATGCAAATATTGGTTCCTGACAAGTAGGGCTGGAAGGCCTTCCGCATTAAAGGCAGCGCTTACTGCTCCCAGCTGGAGGTCAAGTGATGCGGTCAGAAGAGTCTCCAGTTGAGACGCTGCGCGTCTCGGTTTCCTCGTCTGCGCAAAGGGCACTCCCCAGACGACGCGGCCTTGAAGGACCAAGGGGCGCCGGGAAAGGTGAGAAAGTCAAGATGCGTACAGGTAGCTCTACACGCAAGGAGAGGAGACAGTGGGCCGAGGGAGAGGCAGCGCAACAGAGCGGCGAGTCCGAAAAGGGGCCGGGATTCCCGTGGCGGGCAGCGTGAGAGGGGGGCGGACTCGGCTCCCGGGCGCGGCGAGGCAGCGAGGGGCGGGTCCGGATGCCGCGCCTCCCGCGCTCCGGCCGCGGATCTGGGCGCTGGGGGCGGGCGGGGGAGGAGCCACGTGGGGAGGAGCAAAACCTGGAGGCCCCGGGAACCTTGGGCAGAGCCAGAGCGGCGGGAGCCCGATCCCGGGCGCACTGCCCAGGGAGAGCGCGCCGTCCGGGCCGAGCACGGCCTCGGCCATTCCAGCCTGCGTCGGCGCTTGCGTTCGGTGCGCAACCCGGGAGGAGGGCCAGTGCGGACCGGGCGAGTGTCCCAGGCTCCTAAACTGTCCCAGAGCTGCCGGGCTGCCCGCCGTCGCTGCCGCCCCATTGGGGCCCAGCCCGACCCGCCACCTGCGTCCCGGCTGCACCATGGATCCTTCGGAGAAGAAGATATCGGTGTGGATCTGCCAGGAAGAGAAGCTGGTGTCTGGTCTCTCCCGCCGCACCACCTGCTCGGACGTGGTTCGGGTGCTGTTGGAGGACGGCTGCCGGCGGCGACGGAGGCAGCGGCGGGGCCGGCGGCGGGGAACGGCCGGCGACTCTCCAGGCCGGGAGGAGCTTCGGGAACTCCTGGACGAAGACGAGGAGGACGACGACGAGGCGCTGCCGCAGGGCATGCTGTGCGGCCCCCCGCAGTGCTATTGCATCGTGGAAAAGTGGCGGGGCTTTGAGCGCATCCTGCCTAACAAGACGCGCATCTTGCGCCTCTGGGCCGCCTGGGGCGACGAGCAGGAGAATGTGCGCTTCGTGCTGGTGCGCAGCGAGGCGTCACTACCCAACGCAGGTCCCCGCAGCGCCGAGGCGCGCGTTGTGCTCAGTCGCGAGCGCCCCTGCTCGGTTCGGGGCATCCCCGCGCGGCCCAGCCTGGCCATGACCCAGGAGAAGCAGCGGCGGGTCGTGCGCAAGGCCTTCCGCAAGCTGGCCAAGCTCAACCGGCGGCGCCAGCAGCAGCCGTCGTCGCCCTGTTCGTCTACGTCGTCTTCCACAGCCTCGTCCTGCTCGTCGCCGCCGCGGGCCACCGAGAGCGCATCCGTGGAGCGCATGGAGACGCTGGTGCATCTGGTGCTCTCCCAGGACCACACCATTCGTCAGCAGGTGCAGCGGCTCCGGGAGCTGGATCGCGAGATCGATCGCTACGAGGCCAAGGTGCACCTGGACCGCATGAGGCGGCACGGAGTCAACTACGTGCAGGACACCTACTTGGTGGGCGCAGGCATCGAGGTCGACGGGCCCAGCCCGGTAGAGGAGCCCGAGGCGGCGGCGGCGGCGGCGCCGGCGCCGCCGCCCCTGGACGGCGAGGCGCAGGCGGCCGCGCTGGAGGAGCTGGCCCGGCGGTGCGACGACCTGCTGCGGCTGCAGGAGCAGCGGGCCCAGCAGGAGGAGTTGCTGGAGCGCCTCTCAGCCGAGATTCAGGAGGAGCTGAACCAGAGGTGGATGCGGAGGCGCCAGGAGGAGCTCACCGCGCGGGAGGAGCCTCTGGAGCCTGATGGTGGCCTCGACGGCGAGCTGCTGCTGGAGCAGGAGAGGGTCAGGACGCAGCTCAGCACCAGCCTCTACATCGGGCTCCGGCTCAACACGGACCTGGAGGCCGTTAAGTCGGACTTGGATTACAGCCAGCAGCAGTGGGACAGCAAGGAGCGCGAGCTGCAGGGCCTCCTCCAGACTTTGCACACGTTGGAGTTGACGGTGGTCCCCGATGGGACTGTCGGCTCTGGCGGACCCTCCCGGGAACCGCGGCCTCAGGGCTGCGCGGAGATGTGGGTGGACCAGGCCCGCGGACTGGCCAAGAGCTGTCCTGGCAACGACGAGGACTCGGATACCGGGCTGAGCTCCATGCACAGCCAGGACTCGGACTCGGTGCCCGTGTGCGAATCTCTTGTGTAAGAGGTGTAGACCACGCTTCTCCCTTCCTCGAAGAAAGCAGTGGCCTTGGCCGGCTCAGGGACTCGAAACCAGGCAGGGGGTGGGCGGGAGAGCTCCTGCCAGGTAGCATTGCTCTTCGCGGGGCCGGGGAGGGCTGGCGACACCCGCCCGGCCAGGGAGTGTGGAGGGGGTGCGGAGGCCCGGAGGAGGCAGGCGGGTCTCCATTCCAAGCTCTTTTAGGGGAAGGAAGGAGGGAGGAGGTGAGAACGTCCCGTATTGGAAAACAGTCGCCCCAGGGAAACTGACGTGGTCCGAACCCATTTTCAAAAAAAAGAAAAAGGAAAAGTGTTATGGAGATTTCAGCAATCTTCTGTATGGGAAGGACTGATGGCAGCTAGAACTTTAGTTTGTGGCATAAAGTGCTTTTAAAAGAAACTTGGATGAGAAGGAAATTCCTTGAATGTTAATTGTGACTGTGAACGTGTTAAAACTAGCCAAAGAGCGCTGGTCTCAGCCTTGCTTACATCTCTGATAAAACCCACAGGCACCCAAATCCTGGCTCTTTACATTTCTGCAGATTGGGGGATTTACCCATCTGCTACACTGTTCATCTTTTCTTTTCTTTTTTCTTTTTTTAAGGTTTATTTATTTTTAAGAGAGAGAGAGACAGAGACAGAGCATGAGGGGCGAGGGGCTGAAAGAGGGGGAGACACAGAATCCGAAGCAGGCTCCAGGCTCTGAGCTGTCAGCACGGAGCCCGACTTAGGGCTTGAACTCACCAACCGGGAGATCATGACCTGAGTGGAAGTCGGACACTTAACCGATTGAGCCACCCAGGTGCCCCATCTTTTCTTTTCATTCAAAGGCTGAGCTGTATGGAAGCCTAGCCTCGTATTTCCTCCTAGCAAACACAGTATATGGTAAAATAGAATGCTTTCCCTACAATGACCTTTTATTATTACAAAAGCCAAACATAACCCTTTTGAGATGATAGAGAATCCTGGGACACCTAATCCCTGGATACAGCTTAATGTAGGCCCTTGGGGATTTGCTCCTGCAGAGGTACCTGTGCCGTCCTTAATTTTCATTCATGTTGCCGCTTCATCCACTCAATCACTGCTCCTCCAAGAAAACTAGGAGGAAAGTTGCAGAAGCCAAGTTCAGTACAACTAAATTTGCTATTTAATGAGCACGCCGGTTGAAACTAAGACTTGAAAGCCAAGATCTTTGTTAGCATTCAGCTTTTGAACTAAGCTGTGTGATTAAAACCAACCATGACCTCAAGGTGTTTTACCCCCACCCAAGCCAACCTTCAGTATCTTTGGTCAGAGATTAATTAGTTACTTGTCCAAGCCTAAACGGAGAGGGCAAGTATCCAGGCTTACTAGATAAGGCCCCCCAAAGAAAACAAAAGAAGTCAGTCTAATAGTACACCTTGGGTGAGCAGTTTGATTAACCGTGGCACGTAGCCATAGATAAAAGCATACAAAAGTGAGCTCGAAGACAACTCGAATGACTCTGGCTCCTGCCTTTGCAGCCGCCAGGAGATACAAGCACAACACCTCTCTCCTAATAGCCTGGTGACAGAGCCCTGGTGGGGACTCAGGGTAATTGTTGCAGTTATTTCAATGAAAAGTTATCAGTTGTAGCTAGTTGTTGGCCTGTGGAAGGAGCCTGTTGGCAGTGTTCCCTCTGGAGCTCAGTGCTTCTGAGGAATGCGGGATCTAATCTGTCCTGAGGAGGTATTAACAATGGCGTGTGTGTGTGGTTTGCAGAAGCCCGGTGTCAGCCCAACCATGCAGGGGCTGGCTCTGGTTTCAACACTGCACGTGAAGATAACGTCAGAGGTCTTGCTTTAGAGAGATGTTTCTTTCCTTGGAGAGGTCGCGTCTTGGTCACCAGCGGGGACCTGCTCACCTGACCGCCCTCCAACCATTTCAGCTGTTTCCTTTGGGGAGCCGGCCCTCCCCTGCCCCTTGCCGTTACAATGCACGTGGATGTCGCAGGTTTTCAAGGAAAAGGGGGATTAAAAGGCCGTTTTCTTAATTGATGTTTTCGAAAGACATTAGCCGGTGTAATTACGGTGTTTTAGTTTCGCCCGATGCGGAAAACGTCTACGCATTTGGTCTTGAGCGTGACTGAAATGGGGAAGGGACCGGAAGAGGGCCACTGCCCCCTAGATGATCATTTGATCTCCTAAACACAAAGCCTAATGATAGCTTCCCTTTTGAGGCAGAGGCACAATCCTCGTTAGAGGGTGACAGACGCTGCTTGTCTGAATGGCTTCTGCTGGCAATGGGCTGACCTGGTGGTTTTAAAATTATTGTGTTTTTTTCCCCCCTTTTTTTTTTTTAATCCCCCAGAGTGGTAGGGGAGGTGGTTCTTAGACGTTTATTAACTCAAAAGAGAATACAGAAGTTGGCAGAACAGGACTGCCTGGCAGAAAGGGGCTGTTTTCCTTTTCACTATTATTATTATTTTAAACTTTGACGGGCTGCTGACATCAGCAAATATGCCCGAAGCCTGTAAAGCAAATGAGCCACATCACAGCGAGAAGGGCTGTGAGGTTTTCTGGTGCCCTCTTTCCAGAGCCTTCCTGTCCCGTCTACCTGGAGATGCTTCTCCAGTCAACACTTCGGGCAGCGAGGAGGCTCTGTTTATAACAAAGGGCAGCCCAGTCTGCCCCCTTTCTCCTTTCATCCGAGTCACTTACGTCCCCAAGAGCCACTCCCTGTGTGGGTAGGAGAAGGAACAGGAGGTGAAAAAGAAAGGAGACAATAGTTCCTTTTACTAAGAACTTTCCCACGCCTGAGAAAACGTGAAATTTGGATATCAAAAGGACCGAAACAGTGCCTGTGCCTAGAAAGTGCCTAACAAATGCGAGATATTTTGAAAACGTCATTTCATTTAGAAAATAATCCTCATGGCATATTAAAAAATATGCATCATGAATGCACAGCGGTGGAAGCATCCACTCAGGATGTCAGAGCCCCTGGGAGAAGGAACTCATCTCCTGCTTTCCCCGCAGAACAGGAAACCCCTGGGAAGAAGCAGCAAGCCTGTGCAGGACAGTGTGAAACAGAGGGGGCTCCCACCAACCCACCCCTTCCTTGCTGGGAGCTGATAGAATTTACCGTAACTTTGATCTTAATTATCCCATTCTCCACCATCTCCCAAACCAAAAAGACTTCCCCTGGCATCTCTGTCTGTTTACATATAAAACACGGTGGTGATGATTTGCTAATTAGACAACTTACATTCCATGGTCCTTATGATGAACCTAACAATAACATAAGTAAAAAGAAAGAAAAGTCACTCAAAATCCTGTCACCGAAAGCTTATCGCTACCAAAATTGGGCATGTTTTCCTTCCCAACCTTTTGAATTGTGATTTCATATTTTGCTGGGGTTTTCTTGTTTTTTGTTTTTTTGTTTTTGTTTTTGTTTTTTTCAGAGCACCAGCGGGGAAGGGGCAGAGAGAGGGGGAGAGAATCCTAAGCAGACTCACGACTGTGAGATCATGACCCAAGCCAAAATCAAGAGTTGCGTGCTTAACCACTGAGCCACCCAGGTGCCCCATATTCTGCTTCTTTTAAAATATATATATACTTTAAATGAGGTCGTATGTATGCTTTTATGCTCGGGTTTTGACCTGAGGCTCCATCCATCTGGTGGATACACCATAGTGCATATAACTGTTCTCATGTTAGTAAGTTATTCCCAGTGTTTTTTTTACTGTTATAAAATAACACTATGACATGTTCCTTTGTGCACATTTCTGTTTTCCCCAATAAGATGGAAAGAGACTTCCCAGGCCAAAGAGTGCAAACATTTAAGGACTTGGTACTTAATCATCAACTTTCTTTTCAAAAGATTTGTTCTAATAACAAGCTGCTATGTGTGATGGGGTCTATTTCACCACCCCTTGGCTTTCATTAGATATTACGTTTTGTTAAGAAAATATTTTTTTAATGTTTATTTATTTTAGAGAGAGAGCGCGCGCTAGTGGGGGAGGGGCAGAGAGAGAGGAAAACACAGAATCTGAAGCAGGCTCCAGGCTCTGAGCTGTGTCAGCACAGAGCCCAATACGGGGCTCCAACTCACAAACTGGAAGATCATGACCTGAGCTGAAGTTGGACGCTTAACTAACTGAGCCCCCCAGGCGCCCCATTGTTAAGAAAATATTTTAACCAAAATTAATTAAATAGTTCTTTGTGGCCCCAGGAATGCAGGGCTGGCAACCACTGACTTAAAATATTCTTAAAACAGAAATGTGGGTCATCCAACGGAAGTGTTAAGAGGATGCGGTGCTTTCCCTTCTTCCTGTTTTCCGTGTCTTCCCTGAACACCTGCTTTGGAATAGCGATCCTGTCTCCTATCAGAGCTGGCCAACAATGAGCGAGATAAGGAGAATTAACAAATAAGAGAAACAGATCTATAAAAGACAAACATTTATTATATTTTTCACCCTGAGTCTATGAGAAAAGGTTATTCTTAGAAGGTGATGAGAGAGGGGCACCTGGGTGGCTTAGTTGGTTGAGCCTCCAACTTCGGCTCAGGTCGTGATCCCCCAGTTTGTGAGTTCAAGCCCCACATTGAGCTCTCTGCTGTCAGCACAGAGCCTGCTTCAGCAACTCTTGTCTCCCTCTCTTTCTGCCCCAACCCCGCTCGTGCTCTCTCAAAAATAAACATTAAAAAAATTATTTTTTAAAAAGGGGATGATATAAGTCGCGTTTGATTTTCTGCTTCTCCCTACCCACTCCCATCTGAAATTAAATCAACATAAAATAAATACATAAGCCCATTTGCTTATTAACAGCCTCTAATGAACAGTTTTGATTTTTCTGGGAACTTCTTTCTACATGTAATAAAACACCTGAGCTTATTCTTGGAAGGGGAACATTTGACCATGAAATTTGTAAAACTATGAATGTGGAAATGTTTGAAATATATTGTTCTAAACAGACGGAAAGGAGGACGATAAGGAACTATTTTTTGCTGAGTACTTTCCAAACATCAGATCCTTGGGCTGAGTGTTGTTGCATGCATTTTCTCTGCATTCATCTTGTGAGATAGAACTTTCTAAAAAAATTTTTAATGTTTATTTATTTTTGAGGAAGAGAGAGAGAGAGACAGAGTGTGAGCAGGGGAGGGGCAGAGAGAGAGGGAGACAAAGAATCTGAAGCAGGCTTCAGGCTCTGAGCTGTTAGCATAGAGCCCGATGCGGGGCTCGAACTCGTGGACCTCAAGATCATGACCTGGGCCGAAGTTAGGACGCCTCGCCGGCTGAGCCACCCAGGCGCCCCTAGAACTTTCTAACCTCCACTCTTTACAGACAAAGAAACTGTAGAGCATTGGCATTGGAAGGGCCTCAGAGATGATCAGCTCTTGTCCACGTATTTCCACCGGGGAGGTGGAGTGCCTTTCTCAAAATCGTAGAGCCAGTAAACATCTACTAGGTGGGGATTTAGAAAAAAGACGAAGGAGGAGAAATTCCTGTGTAAATATCTGGGCATCTATCTGTCAGGTGAAGTCCTTGACAGTGGGAAAAAATTCTCACAAAAAATTAATACACTGTGTATCAGCATGGAGGTTTCGATGAATGCCCCCTCCGCCCCCCCAAAGGCACAGATGGCTAGTCAGTCACCAACAGGGACTCCTCGGCCATCAGGGCAGACAGCTGTGTGCTATTCACAATAACATCTGGAAGGTGGTACCAACCATGGCTGTGCCGAAACTGCCCCCAGCATTTTTAAGCAGGCCTTATTTCTGGTTGAGCCTCTGGGCACATGAGAATCAGCAGAGGGTCAAGGGAGGGAACGTTGGGCCCTCCGAGGACCCCTGTGCCCATGGAGTCGTGCACACTTGGTTTAAGCATCTCTGGCCACGCTCTTTCCATTGAACATGTGTAGCCCAAAAATGGATTGCTTTGAAGGCCTGCTGCTTCAGCCTCTGCCCCTCTCATCCATTCCCTTGAAATGTTTTTCTGTTTCAGACACCTCCAGGGTTCGCTAGAGCTTTCAAGGTAAAATCCACATTTCTGAGCAGAATTTATAAGGTTGTTGGTTATCCAGCTCAAGGCCACCTACTAAGGCCCACGCTCCCCTGCCTTAAAATCACAGAATTGAGTGGATCCTGTTTCTCCATTCAGGTCACGCTGCCACTGGCTGTGCAAGGGCCCTCTTCTTTCTTGTTTTACTTCATGTTTTCCTTCCTCCCCCACTCCCACCCCCATTTCTCTTCTTCCTCCCACTGTAAGCAATTCTTCTAGTGTATTTGATCTATGACCTTTCAAACCATCTTACATATTCAAGGCTGTCACGTTGCACACCTCCAGGGGGCACCATCGACCTAGGAAACTGTGTGAATCGTTTCCCTGAAGTCGAGCAATGTGCCAGCACGTTCCATTTGCTCCTATGGGTATATGTATCTTTGAAACGTAGAATGAAACAGTTGTGTTCTGATGATTAATATGCATGACCTTTACTGGACTATACAGCTCACTATATTTCTTTCTTTTTTTTCATGACATTATGTTTGTTTGAGCACTCCACATTGTGCTTCGTAAATCTAGCTCATGATTTTCTGACCTGTGTGGTATTCTGTCACTTTAATGTCTACGTTCCTTTGGGGGAAGGAAACTTAGGTTGTTCCCAATTCCTCACTTTCTCAAACAGTGTTCCACTGAACACAGGCAGAAATCAGTGGCGACATGCGAGAATTTGTCTGAGTTTGGAACCCAGAAGTTTGAGTGCCGAACTGCTCTATCGCTCTCCCGAATGGCTACACTCCCAGGTTGGGCTCTTACTGGCAGTGAAGAGTCTCCATTTTCCCCATTGCCTCTTCAACACTTCATATTATCCAACTTTCTACTGTTTACATTTTGTCTTAATTTGCATTTCTTTGAATTCTACTGAAATTGACCTTCACATGCTTTTTATCCTTCTGTTTACTGCCTGTTATCGCCCATTTTTCCTGTGGGTCTCTCTTTTCTGGCAGATTTGCAGGAATTCCTATGTGTCCTGGACACTAGTTTCTTGTTAATTGTAGAGCAAGTATAAATATCTTATTCTAATTTGACTCCATCTTAACTGTGTCTGTGGTGTCTATTGTTGAAAGATATCTGATTATAATATAGTTAAATGTAGCACTCCCACATCTCCCCATGGCTTATGGTTTAAGGTTCTTGTCTAAGAAATAAAGTCACAGAGATATGCTTCTGTAGTTTCTTCTATTAACCCCATACTTTTTCTTTCTTTCTTCTTCTCTTACTTTTTCCTTCCTTCCCTTCTTTCTCCTCCTTCTCTCATTTCTTCATCGTTGATTAACTGAAGTACTTCCACAGAAAGATTCTTCCCTTTATAAAGTGTTACTCTGAAGGACAGTTTAAAGCCTAATTATCCTGAACTATAGGACAAAAACAACATTCTTACTTTTTATTTTTATTTACTAGGGTTCAAAACAATGTGGCTGATCTCTAGCATTCTCCAAAGGTGACTAATGAGTTTTTCCTTTGTTGTTCATCTTTTGGGGAATCATTGTGGCTTTTCAGATTTAAAATATTTAATGTGTTTCAAACCATTGTGGTTATGGTCCCATCTTTGGCTAGTGGGAGCTTCTTCAGGTTGACTCCTGGATCTTTTTCCTGGATCTATTTCATAGTCTTCGAAAGCTTCCTTTGCTCTTCCTTTGTCAAGATGATCCAGGCTTGTGCTGTACCCTGTCCCAGACCTGAAATCAGCCATCACTACACAGAGCCTTGATTTTTTTCAATGGCAAATGATATTTAGAAACCACAGTCTAGATACTAGGGGTGCTCATTGCCACTGGGTTGGTGATTGTTTTTAGGACTTTCCAGTAGAAATAAAAGAGGAAATACGTTTTATTGTGTTTCCTTTTAAATTTTTTTATTACGGTAAAATACAGATAACAAAATTTGCCATTTAACATGTGTTAAGTATACAATTCATTGGCATTAAGTACATTCACAATGTTGTACAGTCATCACTGCTATCATTTTCCAGAACTTTTTCTTATCATCCCAAACAAAAACTCTGTGTCCATTAAAGAATAATTTCCTATTCTCTCCTCCCCTCTAGCTCCTGGTAACTTCTATTATCTTCTTTGGAGAAGTGTCTTTTCAAATCCTTCGCCTGCTTTGATTGAATTTTGTTGTTGTTCTTGTTGTTGAGTTATAAGAGCTCTTTATATTTTCTGAATAGTAATCCTTTATCAGCTGTGTGATTTGAAAATATTTTCTCCTATTCAATGGATTGTCTTTGTTCATAGTGTCTGTAATGCACAAAAGTTTTTAAAGTTTTGTTCAAGTTCAGCTTGTTTATTTGTCTTTTGTTGTCTATGTTTTGTTGTCTTATCCAAGAAATCTTTACAAATCAAAGGTCATGAAGGGTTTTTTTCTATTTTTTCTTCTAACAGTTTTACAGTTCAAGCTCTCATATTTAAGTCCTTGACAATTTTTTTGCCACTATTCTTTTTGTTTTTATTGACAAGTGACTTTTTGGAGGTCTTTATCCTACAATTCCTACTATATCACTTACAGGATTTCCCCCCTTTTCCTTCTTTCATCGGATGGATAGAATTTTCTTTGGCTGATTGGGAGTTGTACATTTAATTTTGCTCTTCTGCAAAATTACTAGGAGCCATACTTACTGCAAAGTTACTAGGAACCAGACTTATGTTTATTTTTCCTGAGCAAGAAACACACTACTCTCACTTTTCCGGTCTCGCGCCCTTTTCATTCTGGCATCATCTATAATTTCAGTTATAGGAAATCTTACTTAGCTAATAATAACCCTTCTCAGTCTATTTTGTTGGGATCATATGAAGTGTGCATAATATGGAGGAGAATTGACATCTTTATGATGTTGAGTCATTCTATCCAAGAATAAGATAATAGCAAAGCACAACAAATCACTCCCGAGTTCAGTGTGGCTTAAAATAATAATTTATTCTCTCTCATGCATCTGTGAGTCAGACAAGGGTTAGTTGATCCAGGCTCAGACAAACTGGACTCCAATCTGCAGGTCAGGCTTAGGTCTGTTGTATGTTACCCTCCTGGGACTAGAGGCACAGAACTTTCCCAAACATCCCTTAGAGTCGTTACAGAGACATTAGCCTAGACTTTTTCTTTTTTACATATACTTCTGTAGGCCGTGGCTCCTCAGTCTGGGTCAACACACAATTATTAAGTGCCTATTGTGTACCAGGCCTAGGGTTTAGGCCTTCAAAGGTAGGGATCAGTAAAGCAGGTAGCGTTAAATCACTACATGTACTCTCTATGACACGAACATTGGGATTTTAAACATTGGACTCATACTTTTCAGGCAGTGATTCCACTTTTAGGTATCCACAGAGTATTCGTGCAAGTGGGCAAGGATATAAGTTCACGATGGTCACTGCAGCGATGTTTGTAATGGCGAAAAATCAGAAACCATCCTAAATAGGAAAGTGGTTATAGAAACCATGTTATAATCATATTGCTGATAATATGCAGTTACTAAAATAATACAGATCTGCATTGCCGACATGGAAAAATATCTAATATATCATTAAATAAAAAAGCAAGTTAATGGAAATAGCATAAGCTCCTTACTTATTTTTATAACTTTAAAAATTACACGTTTCTTAACTTTATCCCCTGAAAGGGTCTGGAATCAATTATTGCCTGGTGGCAATGAGTACCCGCTGGCACCTATATCATGGTATCTAAATTCGTTTTGAATTTTATTTATTTATTTTGAGAGACAGCATGCGTGAATGAGAGTGGGGGAGGGGCAGAGAGCAAGGAAGAGAGAGAATCCCAAGCAGGCTCTGCACTGTCAGCACAGAAGCCAATGCAGGACTCTATCCCACAAACCATGAGATCATGACCTGAGCTGAAATCAAGAATCAGATGTTTAACCGACTGAGCCATCCAGGTGCCCCTATATGGTGGTATCTAAATACCATATTCTATTAAAAAGATAAAGGCTGCTTGAAGTAATCATAATTCCAAATCCACAGCAAGAAATAGGTAAGATGGGCTTGCCACCTCTTAGGTACTAGAAAGCAAGGAACTGTAAAGACTTAGTAGTTTTATCTAAATTCAGGAGTAACCTGAAGGCACTCCAGTGGCTAAAAATGGGGAAATCAATTTCAGTGAGAATAACAACTGTTATGGATGGAAGCACATGAAAAATGTAAAAAGCTAGGGGTTCACAATGATACTGCAAAAAAAAGAAATTAACTCATTAATCACCTTTGGAAATTGCGAGGATGTCTAGCTGTCATTCTGGAAATCAGTAATAAAGAGAATATTTATTCTCATCTGTACACACCATGCTTCTAAGTCCATCAAGCTGCTTGATGAGGGGAAGTTTTTCTTTACAAGAGAATTTTAACTAGCAAGTGCAGAAGGAACGATTACCCATATACAACCCAGCCCTAATGAATTAGTGCATGTGGAGAGTGGTCATGGATAGGTACTAAAATGAGCAGGTGTCAGGTTAATCGGAAGCTGTATGGGATGATCAGCTGATCACACTGGCACCCATGGAACATTCAGTTACAGTGTGCCTCCCAGTATGATAAAATAGGAAGCACTCAGCCCCACCTATCAAATATGGTAGCCCAAATCATGGCATCTGAATCTAATCAAGAATCTAGTGCTATTGAGGGGGTTGTAGGAAACAGGGAGAACAGAATGTGGCATGATCTTCTGAGTGTGTAATCAGCCAAATCCAGATTGTGGCAAATCCTGCAGGACAAAAGCCTGTATATAAATAGCCTAAAAGAGGGAGTGGAGATGTAATGATTACAACTGTGGATTCATTTTTTTTTTAACATTTATTTATTTTTGAGACAGTGAGAGACAGAGCATGAACGGGGGAGGGTCAGAGAGAGAGAGAGGGAGACACAGAATCTGAAACAGGCTCCAGGCTCCCAGCTGTCAGCACAGAGCCCAACGCGGGGTTTGAACTCACGAACTGCGAGATCATGACCTGAGCCGAAGTCTGACGCTTAACCGACTGAGCCACCCAGGCGCCCCACAACTGTGGATTCAAAGGAACTAAGACATATCAACGAGTTATAGACTTTATTTGGATATTAATTCAAATAAACCAAAGGTTAAAACAATTTTAATGACAATCAGGGAAAATAGAAAATAGACAATTATTAGGGGATTATTGTTTTTAGATATGATAATGGCAAAATGGTTATGTCTTTAAAAGATTTTACCTGTTAGAAATACATAACAAAATGCCATGATGTCTAGGACTTTCTATGATATTCCAAGAAAACAACAACAACAACAACAACAAAAAACTTGATGCAGAGGAGAAATAAGTAAAAATTGACGAATTGTGCCTATTTGTTGAAGCTTGGTGATGGGTACATAGGACTCATTATGCTGCTCTCTGTATTTATGTATTGGTTTGAGGATTTCCATGATAAAAAGTAACAAATAAATTGTAAAAGAGAGCACAAGAAGGAAAAATCGGGTTGTAGAACGATACGTATGTTATAGTTTATGGGTTTTTCCCCCCTTTTAATAAACCAAACAGGACAAAACTCTGTTATACCGTTATCTGGGGTTATATTTGAGAGACGGGATCAAGGAATGGTGTGGGAAGCTGTTTTGTTTTTTTTTTAACAGTATAAACCTGGGGATCTTTTGAATTTGAAATAAGAACATGTAACTTAAGTTACTTTAAAAAAAAGAATGAATAAGGCGTCATAAATAAGATATGAGCAAAGCACTGTGGGGGATTGTTTCCTGTGTCCTGGTTAAACATGGCTGCCAAAAACAGGACCTAAAAGCATGACAGTGAAGGGTGCACCTGAATAACTGGACAGGCTCAGCGTGACCCCCAGCCAACCAATCTGCTATGCCTTGAGGGATTTACAAAGTGATCACACTCTCTGGAAAAGACGGTATTCTCATCTCATCATGTGGAAGCTAAGCAAACTGTCCAGTAGAGTGACCCTGTGATTACATGCCTAAAAGAAAGTATTTAATCTGTTCATCATGGGTTAAAATACAAATTCTTATAGTTTTGAATTAATCTTTCAATGCCGGAATAGAAACAGAGTAAAACCTTGGTTTGTGAGCATAATCTGTTGCAGAAACATCTTTGTAATGCAAAGCATTCGCATATCAAAGCAAATTTCAAGAACCATTGGCTCATGTGACATTTGGCAGCACGTCGTACTTGTATTGCAAGACATTGCTCCCTTATCAAGTTAAAATTTATTAGAAATGTTTGCTCATCTTGCGATACGCTCGCAGAACAAGTTACTCGCAATCCAAGATTTTACTACTTAGTTATGAAGTGTTGTCAGTTAGTTATTCATTTTCTTCCATGTCAGTGATTGCCTGAGTTGGCCCAATTCCAGGGGGGAAATGGTAGTGGGGGGTGTAAAGGGTGGATATTAGCATCAGTGGGTCTGAAACATGGGCTCCTAGCATGCTGGGGTCCACAAACACATACCTCACACTAGGCACAGTCTGTGGGCACCTTTCACATGAATGTTCTGCTACTTTGGGAATTTTTGTAGATGCATAATTGTGATGCATATAATCAGACTCTTCAGATCCTTGCTGAAGTTAGAGGAACATTAGGATGTTATGCAGCAACTGCTGTCATGTGGGGATTTCTAAATCTTTTGATATTAGAAGGGGTTCTCATATGGAGAGAGAATGGGGCCACTGGTCTGGAGTTATGAATTATTCTTTTTAAAAATGTTTTTAATTTAGGGGCACCCGGGTAGCTCAGTTGGTTGGGCGTCCGACTTCAGCCTGGGTCATGATCTCGCAATCTATGAGTTCGAGCCCCATATCAGGCTCTGTGCTGAAAGCTCTAAGCTTGGAGCCAGCTTCAGATTCTGTGTCTCTGTCTCTCTCTGCCCCTTCCCTGTTTATACTCTGTCTCTATCTCTCTCTCTCAAAAATAAATAATGTTTTTTATTTTTTATTAAAAAAATTTTTTTAATTGTAAGTTTTTAAATTTTAGACACAGAGAGAATGGGGGAGGGGAAGATGGGGAGAGAGACAGAATCTCAAGCAGACTCCACGCTCAGCATGGAGCCCAACGTGGGGCCCAATCCCACAACTCTGGGACTGTAACCTGAGCTGAGATCAAGAGTTGGATGCTTAACTGACTGAGACAACGGGACCTTCTGGAGTAATGAATTATTCTTAAGCTGATCTTCAGGGTTGGAATTTGGGTGCTCTTTCCATTTGCTGCTTTTCAAAAAGGTAACACTCCAGGCCTATTTCTGCCAGGCTGAAGACACTTGAAGCTGCTGGGGCTCCCTTCTGCTTGCTCCAGGGTACTTTACTTATTACACAACTCCGTTATGGTTCTTGTAACACTAACTGGGTTGGGTGTTTTACTTGTGTCTCCTCCACTATTATTGGCAGGGGGAGGAGAAGTTGGGAGAGATTGAGAACAGAAATTCATTTATTCAACAAACTTACAGGCATCTGCAGGCTCAGGAGCTAGAGAGAGGTAAAGAGATGAACAAGATACACCCCAGGTCATCACAGAACTCACTGAGTAAGGCAGTGGAGGACAGATGAACAAGTAGACATCACAATACAGTATGGGAAGGTGCTATGGCTTCCATGGGAGAAGAAAGCATCGTTATAACCCAGTTTGTGGAAGCCACAGATACTGGGAACCGATGATGCTTAAACTGTGATTTGAAGAACCGGTTGGAGGTGGCCAAGTTGAAGTGGGGGAGGGAGGGACCAGTAAGTACAAAGTGCAGAGGAAGAGAGCACAAGCCCAGAACTGAGAGGCGGAAAGTGGAGAGAGAGGGGACAAATGCAGAGAGGTTGGCAGGGGCTGGGTCACGTGAGCCTTGTGTGCCATGATGAAGTCTTTGGACTTAATCTTGAGACCAATGGGAACATATTGCAAGTTTAAAGGCAGAAACCTGACCGAGCAGAGTTGTCTACCTAAATCATGACTTGGGCTGGAGTGTGGATGGTGGCTTGGTGTGTGCAAAACTGGAAGTGGGCAGAGGTATCAGGGGGCTGATTCTTCATGCAGGTAAGGTCCAGGCAGACACCTGAGTGAAGGCTGTCGTCGTTGGGATGGAGAGATAACAAACTCGTGGGACACTGAGGAGGTAGAATGGACCCACTTGGTGCTGGGTTGGACGTGCAAAGGGAGGAATCCAGAGGACTCAGATGATGACCAGGTTTCTGGCCTGAGAAATAGGTGGCTATTCCCTGAGAGGATATGGGAGGAGGGAGGGGCTTAGGAGATACAGGAGCCTGCTTCCGGATCCTGTGTCTCCCTTTCTCTCTGCCCCTCACCCACCTGCAGTCTGCCTGTCTCACTCTCTCAAAAATAAATAAACATTAAAAAGAAATTTAAAGGAAGTCTCAAACCACCAAAGAGCATATAAATCTTCCTGCCTTTGGTGAATGGGACTAAATTTTGAACACACATACCAGGAGAGCAATCTGTGCCTGAAGGTCTTACGTGACCACACATTCTTTGGAACAACAACAATGAAGGCAAACTTCTGTGCTTTGCAAAAATGAATACATTTCATTTTCTGAAGGAAAAAAAAAATGTGTCATTTAGAAAAACTCCTGCTAAGTAGAGTAGATAATCAATTTGGCTAATACCAGCTTTATGGAAGGACCTAAAAATAATGCAATTGCTGAGCAAAGCTCTATCTTTGGTGGAAAGTCTAAGACTTGGACCCATGGGTTCAAATCCAGGGTTTTCTACTGCCTCACTCTGTGACTCACTAATTTTATAGTTGGGCCAAATTATGTAACGAGAAGTTAGGAACAATAATAACCACCTCACAGAGTTGTCGTTCAAGTGATCTGTGAATTGTAATGTTGTAAACATATTAAGTTGGATGGTGTCACGTGCCTTGTCCCATTTGTTCCTTAGTTTATCCACACATTCATATGCTCATTTCATTCGTACAGTCAGAAATACCCACTCTAAGTACACACTATGTGCCACCACTCTGGCAGACCCAGAAGATAAGACATTTATTAAGATGTGGTCCTGGGGTGCCTGGGTGCCTCAGTGGGTTAAGTGTCCTACTTCAGCTCAGGTCATGATCTCACAGTTCATGGGTTCAAGCCCCACATCAGGCTCTGTGCTGATAGCTCAGATCCTGGAGCCTGCTTTGGATTCTGTGTTCCGGCTCTCTCTGCCCCTCCCCAACTCCTACTCTGTCTCTCTCAAAAATAAATAAACATTAAAAAAATTAAAAAGACATGGTCCCTCATAGTCCAGTGGGGATGAGAGATTAAAAACAAAAGCAGGGAAGATAGCAATCGAGTGGGTCAACAATTTAGAAGAGAGGTGAGGAGGCTCTGAACTAGGGGAGGGACAAAGCAGAGATCTGAGATACTGGATGGTAACTTCACTCACATGCAGTGACTCATCAATAGTAGAGGACAAGGGAGAAAGAGTAATCTAGAATGACTCCCAGGTTTCCAGCTTGGGCAAATGGAAAGATAAGACTGGGTGATTTCCTTGGATGGGGTGAAATGGGTCTTGACAAGGGGTGGGAATAGGAGGTGGTGAAGTCAGTTTGGAGTAAGTTGAGGTTCCTGTGGGTATCATCTGATGGTGGGGGAAGGGAAGCGATAGGGATCAGATGCTTAAGGAAGGGTACAGAGTGGGAATTTAAGGGGACTAAAGTTGAGCTCTGGACAAGACTAATACTGAAATAGTAGACAGAGGAAGGGAAATTCACAGAGACTAAGAAACAACACAGAAGAAAGAGAAAGTAACATCGTGGAGACCGTATGGGAGGAGTGAGTTTCAAGACAGGGGTGGCCACCTGGACCCGTGTGATTTGGTAATTTAGAAAGATAGCCTTGGAGAGAGGAGTGGCAGTGGATTGGTAGGAGGTGAAGCCGCATTTAGTGGTTTTAGGAGTGAGTGGGAAGGTGGGGACAGGAAGTAATGAGAATTCATTTGCGAAGTCTGGTATGATGTGGGTAGAGGTGTGACTGTAGTCTTCCAAGATGAAGGCCCACAGAAGGAAGAATGGAAGGTGAGGAGGAGAGTGGCCCAAGATGGGATTGGGGAAGTAGGCAAGGGCCAGAACGTGTAGAGTCCAGAAGGCTACAGGAAGGTGTTTGGATTTTTATTTGTAATGCCCTGGGAATCACTGAAGAGCATCAAGCAGGAGAATGATGTGATTAGATCCCCCTAGCTGCTCAAAGGATAACAAAGGAAGGGGAAAACTGGGCTTTGAGTTTCTCAAGGTGTAGAAGGTCTATGATGTTGCTCTGGCAGTAGATGGCTAAAGAGAATGGTTCAAGGCCAAGGTCATCAAAGCTGGGAGGCCAAAGGTGTTAGGAGATATATCTACATGGATGTTGATATATCCACAACAGCATCAGGAATTGAGATGGTGAGAGGAAAAGGTCTTGGGATGAAAGAACAGAGAAAGGTAAATCAGTGGAACCAATATTCTGAATATGGGGAAGGCTTGCATCAGAGCAGTGACTGGGGAGGAGAGGCATTAATGACCCCGTGACTCTGACCACATCTCTCCCTTGCTCAGCTGCCCCAAAATTTCCCTGTTACCCACTGGAGAAAGTTCAAACATCTTAGCACTTCCCTGCACAAGTTCATCTTGACAGCCTCACCTCCTGCCTCCACCCTCCCCCGAGACTCATTCAACTGCTTGAGTTTTCCCATTCACACCTCTCTCCCTTTGCACACACTGTTCCTTTCATCTCAAGTGTCTGTCCCTTCTTCCCACCCTTGCAAGAACCTCTCTTTACCCTTTATGGCTTAGTTCAAATGTCCTACTTCTATAAACATTTTCTCAAATGCCCCAGCTATTCAGGAAGCTGATATTTATTGAAGATCTACCATGTGCCAGACTCTGGGCAAGGCACATTCATTTGGCCTGCCCTCTGTGCTGCCCCATCCAAGCTTGCCAGGTCTGCCAACAGCATAGAGACCGGCCCAGTGTTAGAGCTTCCAGACTTGGCTCAGTAATCACTGAACCTGAGAACCAGGCTCCATTGGAATTTCATCAACAGGAAGGGCTGGGCAGGTTTCTTCTTATTCCCTTACCTTAACCCAACCTCGGCAACTTCTACAGCTATAAACAACAAAGGATACTTAATATGTGAGATGCGATGGTCTGTGAAGCAATGTTCCTGATTCATTCGGAAGTTATGGTCAGGTATTATTGCGGTACATGCTTCCTATTTTGATTTCTGGGTACCCGTGATATCCATGCCTGTAGCTAGATACCAGATGATTTTTCCCCAAGAGTCATTTGCTTTGCTGTAAGCAGAACGGAAATAACTGAGAGACTCTGTTTGGAGGGCATTCATCTTGGGGCAGAGATTACATGTTGGGTGACATAAGCACTCAATCAGAGGCCAATACATAGTCAAAAAATATTTCCCGAGATGAGCACTGGGCCCAGTTCTGAGCTAGACACTGCAGAACAAAGCTAAGCTTGGACCCAGCCTAAGCATCAGTGCTGTTGTGTGAAGAAAACTGCAGCAATGATGCCCTGGCCTGCACACCCTTTCTCATTTTTTGGCTGCCAGCCTAAGCCTCCTTTTTCTGGAAAGCCTTTGATGGGCCCCAGTAGATATGGTGAGTTGTTTATTCAAAACCATTTTCCCTTACGCATAAACTCTGTTTATATTCTGGATAGCATTGTACACAGCTGATAGATTGTACTTGTCAGTCTCCTTTATATTTAGGGGCGGCTATTAAAATGTAAAAGGAATAGGTTGGGTGAGGTTTCTGGCAAATTGCCTTCAAAGAGGCGACTTAGCGGACAGGTGCCTCCTATTTGCCCTCACTCCTGTTCTCCATTTTCATTTCTGGGCTGCAGATATTATGGCTGGAGCTTTCACAGCCATTTTGAATGATGAGGTAATCTTGAAGATGTAAGACACACTAAAAATGACAGAGAAGAAATAGAGGGCCTGGAAACTATTCTAAAAGCCCTGGACTGCCTCCTCCTGGGTGTCTTCATTTCAGAGAAACAAACAAACCTCATTTAATATGAGCCCTTATTTATTCTGCCTGTTCTGTGCAGTTGTGCCTAATCCTAACCAATACACCCCCCAGACTGCTTTATCCCTCGTATCCTGATTCATGTTCCCTTTTTTGCTTGTTTACTTACTTATTTTGAGAGTGAGAGAGCGACTGTGCCTGCATGTGAGTGGGTGGAGGAGTACAGAGAGAGAGAGAGGAGAGAGAGGAGAGAGAGAGAGAGAGAGAGAGAGAGAGAGAGAGAGAGAGAGACCCAGGCAGGCTCCTTGCTATAAGCGTGGAGCCTGACTCAGGGCTTGATCTCACAACTGTGAGATCATGTCCCAAGCTGAAATCAAGAGTCAGATGCTTAACCAACCGAGCCATCCAGACACCCCTGATTGATTTCTCTTTATAGCACTTACAACTACCTGACATTTTTATTTGTCTGTGTCCCCCATTAGAATGCAAGCCCCATGAGAATTTCTCATGGTCTAGAACAGTGCCTGGCCCACAGTATATCCTCATTAAAAAGCTGTGACACTGTTATTGCTGTTGTACATGTCCTTGTGTCATCACACACTTTGTACTTGCAATCACGCCCTTAACATCTATCTTCCCCGCCAGAATCTATACCCGTATACACAGGGGGATATTTCTACTTTGCTTTCTGTTGTATCAGCAGCATCTAACTTAGTGCCAGCATATATGTGATCGATGAAAATGCAACAAGTGGAGCAAATTTTTCTTTGCGAGAATCCTGGGCTGGGGTGGCCGGAGAAGCCAGGCTGGGTTGCCAGGAGTGGTCCCAGTGGGGGAAGCAGTCCAAGTGGGGGTGGGAGCAAGAACGGGACTGTGTCTCCCAGTGATTTGGAGACAATGAAGAAGGTCTCTTGGAAGGATCCTGGGTTGGTTGGCCAAGGGTCTGGAAACAGGATGGAATGAGAGACATGGCAGGTGCCTGATGAGATCTTTCCCCGTGCTCAGCTCCTCACCTGAAGTGAAGTTGCTAAATGCTTGGAATTCTTGATCTTATTGGATTAGTTGTTGAAAATATTGAAGGCCTGCCATTATGGGCACTGTGTGTTGGAACTGAAATAGTTTGAACACAGGAGAGGAGATAGGGAGAAAACAGGAGGAAGGAAGCCATGAGGATCACAGAACTTGGGTGGAAGACTTCAGACGGCCCAAGTGTCGAAAATTCAACTTTCTGGATGATCACGATTTCCCACTGTCCCAGGGTGAATTATGTCCCCTCAAAAAATATGGGTTGAAGCTCTAACCCTAGTACCTCAGATTGTAACCTTATTTGAAAATACAGTCTTTGTAGAAGTAATGAAGTTAAAATTGAGGCCCTTAGGGTGGGCCCTAACCCAACATGACTGGTGTTTCTATAAAAAGGGGCAATTTGGACAGAGACAGTCATGCACAGAAGGGAGATGATGTGGCCACACATGGGAGAAGATGGTCTTGTGATCGGAGTGCTGTATCTATAAGCCACGGGACATTAGGGAGCAGACACCAGAAGCTGGAAGAGGAAGAAGGACTCTCCCCTAGAGCTGGCACTGGTGCCACCTTGATTTCAGGCAGCTGGCCTCCAAAACTTTGAGACAATATGTCTTTGTTGGTTTAAGCCACTCAGTTGGTACAGCTATGTTAGGACAGCCCTCGAGATGAACAGATCTATGAGAGAGGGAGACCCAGCTAACAGCTGGCTGCAAAAATTAATTGAATTGCATTGAATTAGTGAAACTTCCTTTTTTGGCGGGGTGATGGATGCAACACTGTGTCCCAGGGGTTGTGGTAGCATAAAGGAAGTGGGCCTAACCCTGTCTGAGGATGTCAGAGGGGTGTCATAGAGTTGGGTCTTACTAGATGAGTAGCTATTCACTGAATAGGTAAAGAGAAAGGGAATTTCAGCTTATAGGAACAGACTGGGCAAAAACATGGGAGGACCTGGGTCATGAGTATGCTTAGAAAATGACTGGTGATCTCATGTGTGGAGTGTAAGTTACCTGCAAGTCAACAGTAGAGAAAATGCTGTAGGACACAGCTGGGCCAGGTTAGGAAAGACCCATATTTCTGGCTAAAAAGCTTGGGTAGCAACCTTGAGACAATCCAGAGTCCGTGGAAGACTTTAGGCAGCAGAAGTATGTTATTTCATCTCTGTTGTAGAAGACTAACTTCTTGACAGAGAGGAGGATGAACTGGAAGGATAAGTGGTGGTCAAGAGATGGCTGCAAGGGTTGAGGGTGATAATCATAATTGCTTACTATTCAATTAGTATTTTACCGTCTACATCTATATCTACTTTCTAAGCTTTGCTACTGCTTCCCCAAAACCTGAGAAATAGTTAATAATAACTATCCAGGTTTTGAGTTGGGGAGACCAAGAAACTTGCAGTCTAGACAGGTACATTAATCTCTCCGTGGGGGACAAAAGCGGGGGTGGTCAAGTACGTGGACTCTGGAGCGGACCGTCTCTATCGGAATGGGCAATTCTATGTCCTACCTGGGTGACTTTGGGCAAGAGGCTTAACTCCGGTCTCAGCCTCTTGATCCGTAAAATGGAGGTAAAGATAATAATTACCCTTGGGCTGTTGCAAAGATTAGATGAGTATATAAAGAGGTCAGAAAAGTGCCCGTCCTAACCCAGGTGTCATAGGCCTGCTATTACTAGAATCGTTTCGAGAGGCGTGATGGTTTATTTTATGTGTCAACTTGACTGGAACGCAGGCTGCCCAGGTATTTGGCTAAATGTCATTTCTGGGCGTGTCTCTGAGGGTATTTCCAGATGAAATTAGCACTGAATTGGTGCACTCAGTAAAGCAGACTGCCCTTCCCAACGTGGGTGGGCATCATCCAACCTGCTGAGAGCCTGAATAGGACAACAAGTTGGAGAGAGAAAGATTCATCCCTTCCTGCATGATTGCTTGACCTGGACATCTATCTTATCCTGTCCCCGCTGCTCCCAGTTCTCGGGCTTTCAGACTCAGAATGAATCACACTACTGGCTTTCTTAAGTCCCCGGCATGCAGACCGCAGACCGTGGGACCTCTCAGCCTGCACATAATGTGAGCCAAGTCCTTATAATAAATCCCTTCCTATACATAGCTCCTATTGGGTCCTATTTTTCTGGACTATAGAGGACTCTGAATGTTACTCCACATGGAGGGATTTGGAAAAGCAGAGAAGGGACCTAAAAAAATGTATGTGAAGGTGATGTGTGGCACGGGGGGGGGGGGGGCAGGCATTCCAGACGAGGGGAACAGAGGGTATGAAGGCATGAATTAATAAGACCACTGCATGTTAGGGGAGGTAAAGGGTATGAAGCATTGGGTGTGCATGAAGATGGTGGGGAGGGCATGATAGACAGTACACGATGGGGCACAGGATGTGAGCATGAGACCAGAGCTAGCTCTGAAGATCCTAGAGTCAGAGTGTGTAACATCGTCAGATTTGTCATGTCAAAAAGACAGCTGTGGTGGCCCTGTGTGGAGGGAAGAAACTGTGTGCAGAAAGACGAGGAAGGAGGGAAGCAATGGCTTGGGGCCAGGACTAATGCAGTCTTTGTAGACTGCAAGGGAGGAAACAGATGTGAGGCATTTCTGATTTGGAACAGATAGCCCTTGATGTCTGGATGTGGGCAGTGAGGACATCAGAATTGAATAGGAGTAAAAGACGACAGACACCATTCATTTGGACAGAGAATTTAAGGTGGGCTTAGGCTGAGGGTAAGATGTTAAACTGCACTTTGGACATGCTGGACAGGAGATGTTTTTCCGACATTCAGGTAGAGGCGCGTGGAAGGCAGTTGCAAAAACGGGTTTGGAGTTTGGTAAGCAAAGTGGAGGGGGGTGATGCCGGTTGGGTGGTCATCTACGTGTGACCAGCAGCTGAAGCTATGGAATTGAAAGGTCTTACGCGGCAAGTATGCACAACGTGAAGAGGAGAGGGCCCGCGACAGGCCCACCATAGGTCATGGTTTCTTAATTTGGCTCATGCATCAAAATCTACATCCAGAATGGAAATATGGAACTCAGCCAACATCTTGTTAACTTTCAGGATATAAAAGGCAAGGAACTGGGGATGAAATAGGTTTGAGTTTTGACTAGAGGGTCCAGGAACCAAGGGGCCTTGTGCACAACATCAAAAGGAATGAACAGCAGTAAATGATCTTTATAATAATACTTAATAATACCTGACATTTACAGAGCACCTTTCTCCAAAGGACTGGAATCTCTGCTCACACATCATGAATCTTCATAGAAAGTTTGGGAGGTCTGTAAGGGGCAGGGGAGATTATATTAACTTCTGACTCATAGTAAAAATGGGGTTTTGAGAGGACCAGGAAGTTCTCTTTGAGCGTAGAGCTGGAGAGTATTATGGTCTGGCATCCTGGTTCTAAGCCCCCTCCTGGTGGCCAGCACTCTGACCCTGTCTACTTGTCTCCATCTGACAACACAATCATGTGCACTCCCGTTCTTGCCGACCCTAGATCTCAAATCCTGTCCCAAGCCAGTCCAGACACAGAGGATGTGTGTGTTCCAGAAGAGAACCAGTTATAACAAGGCATTCTCTAGTGGAGAGAGTATAGAATTTAGAGTCCGACACACCTGAGTCCCAGGGCCATCGCTGCTTCTCACTAGCTGTGTGACGCTGGGCTCTTTAGTTTCTACTTTGGGGCCTCAGTTTTCCTAACGTCAAAATGAAGATGAGACGAGCAAACTCAGGGCTGTGTGAAAATGTGTTCATTCCACAAATGTTTATTGAGCAGCGGCTATGTGACAGGCACCGTTCTAATCCCTTAGGCTGTATCAAGAAACAAATCAAAGCTCCCTGACTTTGGACTCTTACCTTCCCAGATGGTGAGGAGTGGGAAAGGAGGAGAGACAAATATTCAATAGCGGAATAGCGGAGGAACAGAAGATCTGGTCCGTTAGATGGCGATAAGCTCCAGGAAATGGAGACATAACGTTCTATCCGGCACTTAGCACGCTGTCTGGCGAGGCACACAGTAGGTACTCCAGGAACTGGTGCTGCTATTATCCTAGTTAAGAAAAGATGAAGGGCCTGGGGCAGAATAACAGGCTGTACATTTTTATGAAAACGTGTCTATCTCTTAAACTTCAATCAGAAGTAAGCAGAAAAGTTGCCAGAGGAGGAGGAGAAGAAGATTACAAAGTGAAGAAAAAAAAAAAAAAGACCTGAAATGCTTTCAACTGATGTGTAATCAGCTGCATCTATTCTAATGACCGCTAATTAAACTGTCTCTTGTAGGCTCCCAGAGAACCTCGCTTGCCCAAACAGGTAGACTATGAAATGAACATTATAAGACCTTCAGCGTTTAAACCGAGTTTCATTTTTACCATAACTCAGGGAGCCATTTGGAAAGGTTAGGCTATTTTCTTCTAGCAGGCGGCCTTCACAAGTGACCATTTAAAATACCCATGTGTTTTTAGCTGTATTTTTAAGGAAAAGCGAACGCTATGTCAAGGACATTTCCTCCTCCCTTTCATTCGTGATGCCCTCTTTGGTTGACATAAAGGGATTGTGATCAGCGGTTTGGGCCATTTATTTATTAGTTTGGCTAGCAAACATGTATGTGGTTAATAATAAAAACGAGAGTTAAAAATTCTTCAGTGTGCACCTTTACCCTGTCACACATTTATGTGCAATGCCTAATTTAATTTTCTCAACAACGTATTGGTAAATATCTTTTACATGACGAAACTGAGGTTTATAGAGATTATGTAACTTCGCATGGTCAAAAAGCTAGTAAGAAGTGAAGCAGGATTCGAATCTGGGTGTGACTGACTACCGAGGGCTTATATTTGACCACTACTATGACTGACAAACCTCACGATAAACCAGGTAAGAAAGGTATAGTTCTGGCCTAGGAAGACCTCGCTATTCAATGAGAGAGACAGATAAGCAAACAAATAATTGTAAGACAGTATGTCACCTTGACATAATAGGCATGCTCTGGGAACCTAGATAAAAAGAACTGCCTACTCAGATCGATTGCACTGGGGAGATTTTTCCAGAAGTGATATTTAAGGTGGGTGTTGATGGATGAGTAGGAGTTTGTCTGGAAGCAAAGGGCAGGGCATGAAGGGAAGAGCATATTGAGCAAGCTTTCTCTGACGCTACAGCCCATGCTTTAAACACTAGGCTAGACTAACTACCTCCATTCATGTCATAATTAGTCAGACGTTCACTGACTATTTTTCTTGTACACTCAGGTTTTTTGAGCGAGAAAAAACAGAAACTGGCTTCAGTTCATATCAATAACCAACCTAGAGAATTCAGGTCTTACAAATGCATGTTCTCCTTGTAGATTCTGCCCTGGGGATTTTGAAATGAGTCATTTAGCTGAACTGCGCCCAAGGAGACAAGAAAGATCTCACCAGCAAGGTGCACGGCTCACTGGGCACTTGTCTGAGTATCCCAGAAACTGCTCACACTGGGCTCCAAGCCCTAAGCTCCTCAGTGAGGTGTCCTGCAAACCCTCCAGACACAAAAAAGTTAGTAACCGGGATCGGTTGACAACAGGGTTGAAGCAGAAATCTCAGAACAAGTGGTCAGTGGGAACATAGTGAAAATCACTTGTGTTCTGGACTTGTATTTGTCTGTAGTGAGAGGAAAATGATGGCAATGGGAACCACTTAAGCCTTGTCCCCCCAAGGGGGTGGTTTATTATAATCAAGTCTTTCTGTTCTATGAGAAATGAGCGTGTTTGCATTTCCACTGAGTCTCACCCATCACAGAGCAGAGCTAGGCTCATTACAGATGTTCCTGTACTAAGGGCCGTAATCAAAATGAAAGCCCTTATGTAAATCTTGAAGCGACTGGGCTGGAGATTCGAAAGTCAAACAGGGGCAACATAACTTCTAGCCCAGGTCCAGGAACACAGCTTGTATTCAAGAAGCGTCTGCTGAATGAAGTAAATAAATAACACATTAAATAAATAAAACATAAGGTAACTAGATTGATCTGATCCTCTTTCAGTGTGGACATTGTAATTAAATTAATGGGTGATTTCTGATTACAAAAGCAGAAGGAATCAAACATCTGGAACCAGAGGGACAGCACGTAGATACAGTGGCCGTGGTGGGAGCATGGAAGTATTTCCCGAGGGGTGGAGGGGGAGATGGCTCGATGAGGCAGGGGAGAGTGGGAGATCCTGGCTCATAATTAAGGAGTTGAGAGCAATGCGAACATTCTTGGGTTTCAGGTAGGGGCTGATTTACAGGACCACTGGCTGCTAGGTGGAGAACCAACAGACTGTGGGGAGCAGCAGTTGATGCCTGGAGAGCTGGTTGGGAGACGCCTTCAGGCCCCACTGAGTGACGATGGACTAGGAGGTGATGGAGGAGTTGGGGCGCAGATGGGGGTTCGAGACTGGGCAGGTGGGACCCACAGGACCTAAGGACAAGGGAGGAATTGTCATTGACTCCTGGGATTTTCACCGGAGCAACTAATGGGTGATGGTGTCATGTACTGAGATGGGGAAGAGAAGGTAACAATGTCTGGAGAGAAAGATCAAGAGGCTGGTCATACACCCACTAATTTTTTTTTTTGATCACTTGAGTGACATCCAAATGGAGACTGCAAGCACTGAATATGAGGGTGTAGCCCAGGGAGAAGGTTTAGACTCCAGAGTGTGTGTGTGTGTGTGTGTGTGTGTGTGTGTGTGTGTGTGTGTGTTGTATTAAGCAAAAATAGATTATACTATCATACTGTAGAGCAACCTGTTATTATTATCCAAAATACCACTTGCCCATATTCCTCTGACGACCTTTACAATTTTTCAATTCTTTTGTTTTAATTTTTTTAATGTTTTTATTTATTTTTGAGACAGAGAGAGACAGAGCATGAGCGGGGGAGGGGCAGAGAGAGAGAGGGAGACACAGAATCCGAAGCAGGCTCCAGCCTCCGAGCTGTCAGCACAGAGCCTGACGTGGGGCTCGAACTCATGGACCGTGAGATCATGACCCGAGCCGAAGGCGGATGCCCAACTGACTGAGCCACCCAGGCTCCCCCCTTTTTTTTTTTTTAATTTTTAAAATGCTTTTATTAAATTCTTTTTAATAGCTACATAATATTCCACCATATGAATATACCACTGTTTCCTAATTTAAAATTTTAAATGATGACATATTTGAAAAACAGAAAAGTACAAAACATATAACAGATACCCATGCACCCATCAGCTAGGTTTAATAGATGTTAACCTTTTAAGACATATTAGTCTCAGATCCCTTCATTGGACTTAAAGAAATAAAATAGTTCAGATACAAGTAAACCCCCCGCCCCTCTGCCTCCTTTCCTTTATCCCTTCTCCAGAGCCAATTAACTGCCCCGATGTTGGTATATGGGATTTCTGGGCACATTTTTGTGTACCTGCCAACATGTGTTTGCATCTGTAAATAATATATAATACAGTCTTATTTTAAAACTCACATAAATTGTTTCATGGAGTTGTATATGCCCTTTTGCCATGGCACAGATCACTTAACATTATATGTATGATATTTATCCATCTTTAAAAAGTCCTCTATTAGTGGACACTTTAATTTTATTTTTCACCTGTGTTCCTCCAACACAAATGTAGGGTGGTTTACCTGGATACATAAGCCTGAAGCTCTTCAGCCAGGTGCCATCTGTGAACACTGGCGTGAAAACCACTGCCAAGGTATTTCTACTGAGCCTAGCCCCGGAGTGGCGGCCTTGGATATTAACCCGCGGTGCCCGCAGCGGGCCATGCAGAGCAGGAGTTATGTAACGTCACGTTCTGCGAAGAATGCACGCAAAGCTGCTTTGTCATCACGTCAGCTCAGAACAGGAGCAAAGCTGTTGAATGAGAGGCTCAGAGCACAGCCTGGGCTGTTTTCTGGGTTGGGCGTTGATGGAGCTGTTTGCTTCTCTTCATCTTGGCCCTTTTAAACCTTTCTTAATTGCTTGACTCTGGAGCTGACCAGCCAGTTCTTACATCAAACACTCCTCCTGCATCCATAGGGCTTCTCTCCTCCACCTCCTCCTCCTCCTTTTTTTTTTTTTTTTTTTTTTTAATATACACCCAGCACCTCCCAGCTTTAAAAAAAAAAAAAAAAAAAAAAAAAAAAAACACTTCTGAATGTTTTCAGTCTCAAACAAAGCTTTATAGATTTCTTGGCAGGAAATCCTGAATGGAATTTGCCATTAAACTTTACTAAAGCAACTCTTTAAACAACATGTACGGAACAATCAAACACGTTTAAATGCCGGTCCCCAACAAAAGCATGCATTGTCCCTGGAGAGCCCCAAGTGGCACTAACCTGCTCAGAGTTGGAAGAGTTTACAGAAACGTAACCTATTTCATTTCACAGTTTGCCTGTTGTACGGAACTTTCCACACCCCATCAAAAGTAAGGCTTCCTGATAGCACATTTCAGAAACCTCAAGTAGCTCCTTAATGGGAGACTTCTGCTCCTCTTGGGGCAACGCGACAGCACTTTTTTCCCCCCCAGTTGAGACAGCTTTTTCATAATGACAAAGTCAAACAGAAAGTGTAATTTTGCTCCAACTCTCATTCTCCTCAGCTTCTGGCAAGTCTTAGCTAATATTTATTGAGCACTAATTATGTGCCATGGACTGCTATCTCAAGCATCACGACAACCCTGTGAGATAGGTATTGCCACCGTGTCCGCTTTCCAGGTAGGGGAACTGGGGCGTAGCAAAGTTCATGAACACATTCAGGGTCATAGGGCTTGTAAGAGAGGGAAGCACGATTTGAGCTCAAGGAGCTGGACTTCAGAGCTCATGGTCCCAAGTTGCTGGACTGATTTAACGCGTTCTAAAAAGGCTTCCAAATTTTCAGTGAGGTGGGAAAGAGGGCTTACCCCTAAGGAGCACCCACTAGGGGCTAACATTGCACACATGCTCTCGTTTTTTTAAGTCTCTTCACACCTTTAAGAGTTCTGTTATCTTCCGTGGTTTATGCGCGTGGAGGTGGAGCCTCCAAGGGCTCTCACCTGCAGAGGACGATATCTGGCTTAGGACTGAACCCAGGTTCAGTAGAGAGAACTAGAACTGTCTGACCCTCTAGAAAACGACTGAGCATCTAGAAGGTCTTCAGTAATGCTTTAGATTTATGGGTCTTTGCCCTCTTTGGCTTCTTCTTTCTGATGCAAAGGGTACACATATGGTTCAGTGGGAGAACGTCTGACTCTTCGAGTTTACAAGTTTGTTTAAATAAAGCATTCATTTATGGCCCAGATATAAAAACCTGCAAATAAATCAAAATGTCTGGCCATCGAAGATAATAAACAAGAAAGCAGCTGGTGGAGAAGACCCTCTGTGACCCCCAGGAGTTCCCCCTGTGACCATCTAGTCCTTCGGTGCCATCGAAGGGATGCCCGGCATACGCATCACTAATGTGAGTCAGATATCCACGCACACGCAAAACCATCCTCCTGTCGCCTTAACCTTGGGCCCCCAGGAGCTGGTGCTCTGCAGCATTTTCTCAGAAGTTCCCAAATGCACGAGTTCAGAGTCCTCCCCGTGGGTTGCTGGGTACATGAGCCAAAGTTATGTAAGTTAACCAAACAGAAGAAAGAGACTGTGTGAGCCGAGGTGACGGAATGACACAACCGGTATGGGAGCCACTGGCCTCAGGTGGCTGGTTGGGCTCCAGCGCAGGTGAGGGAGGCAGATCTCCACCTTTGTTTTCTTCAGGCTCCAGGGCAGTCACCAAGGGAACCTGGTCAAGGGGAACTCTGATCGAGCCAAGCTGTGGGGGAGGCCCTGACCCCTGGCAAGGTCCTGGTGAACTCTCGGAAGAGGAGGAGGTGGGGGGGGAGGAGGTCCCCTAGGCAGCGGGTGGGGCCACCAAAGAGGCCGCGGCCTCCTCTTTCCACACGCAGGGAGGACAGGTCCTGTGTTGTTGGAGTCTCCAGGGCTGGCGCGGCGGTCAGGAGGAGAGATGGGGAAGGAGGGGCAGGTGAAGGAAAGAATCTGTTCCAGCTCCGGAGCGGGCTAGGAAACGTTGCTGGAAGTGCAAAGAGAGGGAGTTTGTGCAATCAAGACTGCTCTCGTCATGTTTCAGAGGTGTGGATGTCCAGAATAAAAACACTCAGAGGAAGAAGCGGCCCCGCGTAGTGTGTTTCACATTGCTGTGGAAACAAGCCCTCAATGGCTCCCACTGTCTTCACCCAAGAAGCGGACCTGGCAGCCAGAACGTCTTTTAGAGGCTACCGAACCCCAGAATACACTCGACACGCTTTTTCTGGCGTGTGGGCACTAGCTGGGAGTCCCGCTCCCGCTTTCCTTTACCCCCCCCCCCCCCACAAGAGCTGAATACAGACTACTCTTGAATTCCAGCACACAAGCCCTGTTGAGGGCGTTGAGCAGAGTGAGAGCCCCCGTGGAAGGGGGGAGGCATTTGGACAGCACATAAAAGCTGAGCTGACCCAGTTCTAAGATTCTCATTTTGCCAAGTACAGACTCAAGTCTCCCTCTTCCCCAGCAGCTGCATGGCACTCAAGACGTAGATGTCTTAAAGCAACTGCCTCCGAGACCCTTTCAGTCCACAGGAGGTGAGATTTTTCTACTTCTAAAAATCTGACACACAAAGCCAAGCACACAAGTGCCCACTGAGTTATGAAGTCAAACGTTTCAGGATTTGAATAGGGCTGCCTGGGCCCCTTGTGGCTATTAGAGAAAACTCCCAATTCCTGTACAGAGAAAGGGAAGTTCATCTTGACCAGGGGTCTGGGAAGCATGCAGGCTCCAAGCAAGATGATGTCTTAGGAGAGAATGTTGGTGCTTGCTGGCCCCCAGGCTGTCTTTTTCAAGTGTTTATAGGGCTTTGAACCTCAGGAGAAGGAAGCCATTCAAGGGTGAGGCCAGGGTAGTTCTCATTTCTTTTTCCCTTGGTGGGGGTGGGGGGAGAGGGAAGAGGGGGCAGTGTTTTTACTGCTCTTTAAAAAGCAGTGCGAAGCCTGCTTGGGATTCTCTCTCTCTCCCTCTCTCTCTCTCTCTCTCTCTGCCCCTCCCCTGCTTGTTCTCTCTGTCTCTCTCAAAATAAATAAATAAACTTAAAAAAAAAATACTCTTGATTAGACATTCGGGAACACGTTTCATGGTTGCTATTTTCCAGAAAAGGCCAGGCCCACCACCTGAACCCACTGACCAACCTCAGCATGGCCACGAGCGAGGCGGTCAGCACTGTTGCCTCCTGACGTGGGCTAAAGGGACACACGGAGCACCACTTCAAAGAACCATCGTCAAAAAACCCAAAGCAGTCAAATGTTGAATGCCAATTTCTACCTGGGGGTGGGAAGCGGGGTACGGGGGGGTAAGCAAAGTTAAATTTTACCACAAGGAGACAAATAGACTAGTTTAAAATGGGGGACGTTCTCAGGACAATGGATCTACTTCTTTCAAAGCATTGGCATGAAACATCAAGGAGACACTTGGGAAAGAGAAACTCCCTAGCTTAAAAAGGTTTAAGAGACATAACCACCAAATGCAGCGTGAGGGGCTGGAATTGTGATTCAAGCGTACCAATTGTTTAAAAATAAAAATTAATGGGGCACCTGGGTGGCTTGGTCGGTTAAGCATCCGACTTCGGCTCAGGTCATGATCTCACGGTCCGTGAGTTCGAGCCCCGCGTCTGGCTCTGTGCTGACAGCTCAGAGCCTGGAGCCTGCTTCGGATTCTGTGTCTCCCTCTCTCTCTGCTCCTCCCCTGTTCATGCTCTGTCTCTCTCTGTCTCAAAAATAAATAAACGTTAAAAAAAATTAAAAATAAAAATTAAGAAGGAAAAAAGAAGACCGAGAAATTTGAATATGGATTTGGTGTTAGGTGATACCAGGAGATTGTTGTCAAGCTCATTGGTATATAAAGATGGTCCTGTGTCTAGATTGAAAAAACAAAACAAAGCCCAGTTTAAAAAAAAAATACATACTGAGGTGGGGAGTGAAATAACAGGAAGTCAGGAATTGCATTAGAAAAAAAAAAAAAAGATGAAGCCAATGCAGCAGAATCTTGCTAATTGTCAGGTACATGGGTTCATTATACCGGTTTTTTCTACTAGGTTATTATACAATTATACCACTGTAATTGTATGTTCAAAATTTTTCATTAAAATGTTAAGAAATTAAAAAAAAAAAATGGGGCAGAAACTCCTAAAGCAGAAGAGTCAGGTTTTCCCTTGATCTTGTTATTCTTCCTTTTCTAGCTGCGGTCAACTTGGGCAACGGAACTCTCTGGGGCCTTTTCAACCACGCCAGAACTGGACCGTGACCTTCACTGGCTCAATGACAATTTACTGTCTTTAGGATTTTCATTTATTCTCTTTACATACTGGGTCTGAAAACAACTAGAAGGAAGCCTTTAAGCCTTGAGTTGTGCTAGACACTTTCATAAGGTCGGGGCGGGGCAGGAGGAAGAGGGGAGGACGATCCTGGTGGGGGGAAGGGCAAGCAGACCGGCCAGGCTTGGTGCCCTTGTGAGGCTTACACGGGGTGCTCCAGGCAGCGTGTCAGGGACTGGCTTAGAAACCCGCGGGGTTGAGCACTGGGTGTTGTATGGAAACCAATTTGACAATAAATTTCATATATTGAAAAAAAAAAAGAAATGCAAAAAAAAAAAAAAAACCCCACAAGAAACCCGCAGAGAAGAGAAGGGGAAAACAGCGCAAAAGACAAAAGCAAAACCAGGTAGCTGGGAGATGGTGGGAAGACACTGATGTTGGACTGAAGGGTTGGCTTGGACGACTTGACCTCTCTGGGCTTTAGGAACTTCACCGCCCCCTCCTCCCCCCCCCCGCCCCCCCTCCCCCCCCCGCCCCCTCCCCCGCCTCCCAGCGTGGCACCGGTAAAAATCCCTCCCCGACAGCTACTCAGGGAAGAGGAATCGGGTCTGAGTTTAGAAAGCAAATATTTATTGAGAATCTACTCTGTGCCAGGTGCTGTTATAGGTAACAGCAACACAGGGATTAATAAAATAAGAGTTTTGCCTTTGAGAAACTCTTATTTCCGTGTGTACTTGGCCATGCTGACGAAGTGAGTGAGGATATAGAAACGAACTAAAAAAACAAACGTGTTGAAAGCCTTCTGTGTGACGGTCACTTTGTCCTGTGTTCTGTTACCTCATTTTAACCTCGCGAGGACACTCCAAGGTGTTGTTCGCTTTACAAAGGAGGAAACTGGCCCAGAGACGCTCACCACGTTTGCCAAAACCACGCAGCTTGTACGGAGTTTAGGATGTGAAATCTCCAATCCTCTCTCCTTCTCCACGGTTAGAAGCCAGCCATCTGGAGCGTTCTCATCTTTCCACAGCCAAACCGCAGACCTGTCTATACCAGCATCTAGCCTGTCCTTTCCCCTCTTGTTCAATGGAGAAAGCATGCTTCTCGGTATCACACGGATTCTGGATCCCAGAACTTCTCTTGGATCTGTTTGTAGGTATGGATTATCTTCTTTCACTCCCACTACTCCACCTGGGGCTTTTCCACCAGATCCTTCCCATCAGCGCTCAACACTCAAGCCCCACATGCCTTTCTAGCTCTCGTGCCATCCCTCTGTTCCCTTCCACAGGGACGCTTCTTGAAAGAATTGTCTGCCACCACGGTGTCCTCTGTTTGCTTCCTCACTTCCGGTTCCTCTGACCCAGTCCCTTCCCCTTGCTGCCTGTATTTCTCCAGCAAAGCCGCTCCTGCCAAGTTCAAATGGCCCCGTGATTCCCAATCCATTCTTGTGTGCGTGTGTGTGTGTGTTTTCTTTCTATATTCTTAAAAATTGCTCTTTGTAGAGAGGGATCACACTGCTAAATGTTGTTGCTACCCAGGTAATTGTATCTTAAATTTAAAGAACACTGAACTTTTATTTTATTTATTTTATTTTTTATTTGTAAAGTTTATTTTTATTTATTTTGAGAGAGAGAGAGAGAGAGAGAGAGAGAGAGAGACCGGGGTAGGGGTGGAGAGCGAGGGAGACAGAATTCCCAAGCAGGCTCCATGCTGTTAGCACAGAGTCACATGCGGAGCTCAGACTCATGAACCGTGAGACTGTGCCCTGAGCTGAAGTCTAGAGTCGGTCGCTTAACCAACTGAGCCACCCAGGTGTCCCAACACCAAACTTTTTAAAACCATGATTATTGAAAGATAATTCACATACTTGAAAATTCACCCATTTAAAGTGTACGATTCAATTGTTTTCAGGATATTCACAGAATATCCACCACAGCCTAGAGTTTAGACATTTTTACTGCCCCCAGATAAACCCTTCAGCTATTAGTAAGGGCTCCCCCTCTCTCCCCTAGTCCTTGGCAACCACCAATCCACCTTCTGTCTCTAGAGATTTGCCTGTTCTTGACATTTCATGTAAATGGAATCATACAATAGGTGGTCTTTTATGACATGTTTCTTTTACTTAGCTTGACGTTTGCAAGGGCCATCCGTGTTGCAGCCTGAATTGGTGTTTCATTCTCTCCCACTGTGTGGATACACCCCTTTTTGTTCATCTGTTCCTTAGTTCATGGACATTTGCTTACTGGTCACCCTTCAGCTATTATGAATAATGCTGCTATTGACATTTATGTAAAACTTTTGATATGGACATGGGCTTTCATTTCTTTCGGTCATACCTGTAAAAAGGGAATTGTTGAGTCACATCGTAACTCAACCTTTGGAGAACTGCACGGCTGTTCTCCAAAGGAGCTGTGCCAGGTTGCATGTCATTGGCCATGTATGAGGGTTCCAATGTCTGCACATCTTCCCTAACACTTGTTATTGTCTGTCTTTGGTCTTTGGTCTTTAGCCATAGCTTTTCTTTGTCTATTATGATATTAGCATTTTTGAAGAATTCAGCCCCTCTTCCCTTGGTGTTACTTGGACAGTCTTCATTTTAGGTTTATCTGATGTTTCCTCATGAGTAGATTCTGGTGACACGTCACGGGCCAGAACACTGCATAGATAGTACTGTGTCCTTCTTAGGGTGTCACATCTGGAGGCTCATGATGTCCATCTGTACCTCTTGGTGGCGCTAATTTTGGTCATCCGGTTGAGGTGTTGTTCAGTTCTCCACTCTATAATTACTATTTGTTTTTCTTCTTTGCAACTAATGGACATGTGTGGGGAAACCCTTTAAGATCGCTCAGATATTCTGCTCTTAGTCAAAATTTCCCCTAGATTTTCCTTCCATCGATGGCTCTTGCCTAATTCTATCTTTATAAGGATGGTTGCCAAGTGAGCATTTTCCAGCTACTGTCCTTCCTCTATATTTAGCAGCTGGTTCTTGGCATTAGGTTGTAAGCTAGATTTCTCCCTTATCCATTGATTGATTGATTGATTGATTGATTGTAAGAACATATGAATTTCTATTTTTCCTAATGCTTTATAATTCATTACTGTACTTCACTGATTTGGCCAGTGGGAGTTTCTCTACTCTGTCTCCTTTGTCCTTGTGACAAACCCCAATCCTTCTCTCTTTCTCAGCTCCATCGAGGCATAATTGACTAAATTGTAAGATATTTAAAGTGTACACCATGGTGATTTGCTAAACATATATACATCAGGAAAGGATTTCCAGCATCTGGTTAATTAATACATCCATCATGTCAGATGCTCATCCATCCGTATTTGTATGCTCTTTCTTCTCTTGTGAAAACCCTGGATCTGTACATCAATCCATCCCCTCACTTCTCAATCTTACAATCATATACACTAGTTTCAGAAGGGCTTCCCCTGTACCATTACAATAAACAAACCTACAAAAACGAGTTTGAGATTTGTTTATAATTCTTAAAATTCATAGAAGTGTGTAATGCGTATCATGAGAAATCTGAAAAATATCCTAGGGACTCAGAAACTTTCAATAAAAATCTCTTATAAGCCTGAAATACAAGCTCAGTTCTTGGATTGGAGTTGGATTTGGGGGTATTTTCTTTCTAAGGTGGAAAGGCAACTGTAATTTCCTGAGAGTAGCCTTTAATTGAAGACATGTTTGCAAATCCACTGTGTGATCCCAGAACTCATTCAAATAGGCGTTTGTGCTCGATATGTCTCAGGTTTGGCCTTGTCGGAGCATGCCAACAGACAGCAGAATCACCAGCTACATTTTGCTAAGAGAGATTGTGCCAAACTGATGCACTTGACCGCCCGAGGAAACAACTCCCTGCTCTTCCAGGTGAGACTGAAACCTGCTTACCTTCTTCTTTCTTCAAAAAATCCACAGAAGCATCAAAAATTGTCTTAAATTAGACCCAGGCCAATCTGGAGATAAGCTCCATCCCTGTCTACTCCCCTTCATTATTCCATAATCACCAGTTTGCATTTTTTGACTCACTTCCTTTATCATAAATCCCTCTACATTTGTTGACTTCTGGCCTCGACAACAGGAATGCTTACCAATGAAGAAAAGACTTAGTGCTGTGAACTAGAAGAGGAGACCCTCCCAATCTAGACAGTACAGATTGGAATGGAGTTGAGAGTTCAGGGGCCTAAGAAGTTCCTTTCCTCCTTTCTCACCCATGTAATATACTAGTTGAGAGATAGGAGTCAAGCAGATGGAAATTGACATCTCTTTATTAATGATATATCTAGGTTGGACTATGTTGGTGGATGCTATATTGTACAACCAAAAACCCATTTCAGGAAGGAAGGACTCATTCCCCCAGCTGTACATCTTCCAGAAGATCAGCTGACGGCCCTCTTTGGGGATGGTCTTGGCTGAAGGAAACCATCTTGCCCAATCTCACCTTCCAGAGGCAGCCTATACCCAATGACTGGCCCAACTTCAGAATACCAGGACTTCACCCCACTGCAATTTGGGACAGGTCTGTAGGGTTGCTGAGGCTTCTGCTGGGACTGCATTGCTGCTCAACCTCTCCCTCTACCCAGTTTGCTTCCTCCTCCCACTGTCCAGAGGTATCAATCCCAAGAGCACTGCCTTGTCAATTTCCTATAGGCTAATCTCCAAATTTGTCTGCAGAAGAACCCAGCCTGGGATGCATGCAGTCAGGGAAAGCGTCCTGGAGGTTGCATTTGACTGAGCTGTAAGACTAAAAGTGAGACAGGCAAACCAAGAGTATGTGTGATTCATCCCAGGGAACAACATAGGTGAAGGCCAGAGAACTTAAAATCTTGTGTTCTGAGTCCCAACTTCCTTCCCTGTTCCATTTAGACCTACCCAGGGCCTGACATCATTTTGGTTGTATGCATTAATAAGGATGAGTGAGCTTTTTCCATGTATTTCAGATTGTGGATTGTACCTCTTTGTTTGTTACAACAGAAGCACAGAAACAAACAATGCCAAACAGGAATAATAATGGCTCCCATTTATTGAGCTCTTACTATGCTCTAAGCACTGTATTAAGCACTTGATACATATTCTCTTATTTAGTTCTCCTAAGATCCTCTAAGGCAAATACTATTATTGTTTCTAATTTTATGAATAAGAAAACTGAGGCTTAGCCAAGTTAAGAGACCTTCCTGTTCTCCAGCATCCAGTAGGACTCTTGGCCACCTACTATAGACTCCCTTAGACAGAGAACCATGAGGGAGCATATATGAGGATGGCAGAATCCACAGCGGGTTGTGACCTCTCTTGGATGTGCACAGAGGGCCTGGCCTGAGGGCAGGACCTGCCTCAGGCAGCTTGAGGCTGGGAGACCTGACCTTGTGTGGCTTCCACCTCTCCAGCTCAGGTGGAGGTGGGTAGTAAGCAGAAAGGCCTCAGCAATGAGGAGAGAGCCATGGTTCTGAGGCTGTAGACAGTTGCCTCTGCTCAAACTAAGAGAAACTTGATAGACCAGTTTTTCTTGCCTTTGGAAAAGAAGGTGCCAGCATAAGGCCAGTGCTTAGGGATCATTCAGAGATGTTTTTTCAGGAAACAGAAGGGAGTGGGGCCAGCAAGGCATAAGGGGAGGCGTTTAAAAAAAGAAGGCCTGTGTGTAGGTTTCCCTTGCAGGTGGGGTTTCATTAACAAAAGGCACACCATGCCTCTTGGTTCTTTTGCTCAACCATCCAATCATGCATTTAACAATATCTATTGGGTGCCTACTATATGCCAGGCACTGTTCAAGGCACTCGGGCACAGCAGTGAACAAGACATTCAAGACCCAGCTCTTCTCGAGCTAATATGCTAGTGGGAGAAGATAGACCTACTCTAGTCTCCTAGCTGTCACTGGCCCTGTCAACTCCTGCTAAGCTTTTTTGGCCCGTTGCCTGCTCAAGGGATGGTACCTGGGCTTCTGCATGGTCATGGTCAAGGACGGGCAGGGTGTGGAAGTGTTGCTTGTCACCCCCACTACAACCTCCCTGTGGTAGGAAGGCTGGATTCCACATTATTCTCTTAATGGAAAGAGCTAATGCCAAAGCCATTAGCCTAGGCCTGTGGGTAAGAGGGCCCCAGGAGGCCAGCCCTAATCCCTCTGTGCCCCATCCCTGGCAAGAGGGGTGAGATGAGTCCAGATGGCCCTTACCCATGCATCAGGAGCTACTCTATGGCCAGTTCTCTAAAACCTAGGAGCCTGTTGGGTTGGCACCTATAATGAGTTGGGGCCTCCAGGCCCTGCTGCATGAAACCGAGTTCTTACTTCTCATCAAGGACTTTCTCTTGAGTGGGCAAGTCTGCTGAACTTGGGGCCCCTTTGTTTAAAGCAAGAACTACCACTGGAGAAACAGGTGTAGTGTAGAAAACAGCACTTGGTCTGAAGCAGGAGGAAAGCATGTTCTAATTCCAGGATTGCCACCTTTTAGCTGAGTGATTGGGCAAGTTGCTTGACTTCTCTCAATGAGCGTTTTGGAATATGTTATCATCCCTAACTCACAAGACTAAATAAGGTAATGGGTAAGAAAGGCTCAGGCTTGGAACACTTAGTAAACACTGGCTAGATATCAAATATTAATTGAATATGAAGTGATCTCAAATCAAAGTAGTAACTTTTTTGCTGAGCACTTGAGGGAATTGAAGGAAGTATAAAGCAACATGCCTGTCCCCAAGGAATTTTCCCTAGAGTTCAGTTGTAGTCTTGTAGAGTTCTCTGATGACAATATCGAGTGCTCAAAATTGCTAATAACTAGCATGTGGGTAAGTGTGCAAGTGTTACAAATGGGTTTCATCTACATATACAGAGAGAATTACAGACTAAGCAGGAAAAAACACCGAGGGAGCAAGTGGGCAGTTTTAAGTTCCCATACTGTATCTGGTAGGACACTTACTGGTGGGACGTAGGCACTATTCAAAGTAAAACCTTCTGAATAATGGGATGGGGGAGTGGAGGCACCCAGCCTGGGATTTGCCCTCTTCCAGGGAGTCTAACGGAGGGCTGGGTTCAGCACTGATGACAAGTGGACCTTCACTGACCCTTGGCAGTAGTCACCTGATCAAGTGGATTTTCACTGGAGAAGAACTACAGCTTACACATGAGTTTGTTGTCCAAATAGAAACAAAACCATAGATGGCCAGAGTTATGGAAGATGAAGACTCTGCAGGTGGAAGATCCCACAGCTCACTGATTATTATTGTTTCAGTCCTCGTACAATGAGAGGACAGCCCTTCGGGAGCCAGACGGGATCATGGCGGAACAGGGCCCAGTATAGCATGCAGGAGATCACGGAAGAATCACAAAGATAAGCAAGGAGAGGCATATAGAACAGAAACAGGGAAGAGGCTGTTCTTGTGGCTTGTCCTAGTGGGGAGGGACAGGTAGTGAACACCAGACCCATGTGGTTGTTTTAATTGTATACTTTATTTTCCTACTATAACTATATTTGTGCTTAACAGTTTTGTAATGTAATGTGTGTATAGTTTATCGTAGAGGGTGGGCTCATTTTAAACGAACCATTTTGCTGATATAACCTCCGTAGATATTGCCAAGGAGGGGAAGTGAATGGGCAGTTCCCATGTCCATGGCAGTCACCCGGTGCCCACCATGGGTGCACTGGTTGAGCTATTCCTTAGAGGGTGGTTCTGACTGAGAAGGTTGAGTATGGGCACCTCTCTCTAAAATGGAGAACAGAATGATTGCTGGAGGAATCCACCATACTGGCCGCTCCTTAAATTTCCTCCTATATTTTCTGCACTTGTGAAAACTGTCATCAGCCATATTTGTGGGGGCTTCAGGAATGTGACCCACTCAACCCTGTATCCACTGGTTGCTTGGTTTTAGAAACATCGCTGAGATTTTTGACAAGTGATTTCATGGTTCCTTTATTCCTGTGTGTCAGAGACAGAATATTAACTTTACACTCTAACTCGGATGCACAGAGAAAATATACCTTATTTTTCTTATATCTAGGGTAGCCTTCCCCGCTTCAATCCCACAGCCAACTCATTAGCAAAGAGAAAATGTAAGTGTTCAAATTTAAGCATAACTCAATATTAAATCTGAAAGTTTATTTAGAGTAACCTCTTTGGGATAAAATTGCTCAGTCCCCCAGATATAATTCCTCCTCTGTCTTTTTTGCTCCCAAAGATGCGTCCACATGTGTACATGAGAGGTGGTGGTGGTTTATGTGACGTCACAGCCATAGGGAAGATTCAGGGTCTTTGTTCCTTCTCGTGTACTCCTCACCGTCCCTGGAAGTATGACTCCTGACCTGGCCTTGCTCAGTTCGGTTAGGGCCTTCAAGCACCCTCTGGCTGACTCCCCCTCACCTTGGCCCTCTTAGGCTTTGGCAACTCCTCTGAAGAGACTCCCATTTGGCTTTGGCTAGAGTGTTTCCCTCAGTAGCCTGGGTACTGAGATCCCTCATCCTTCCCATGGTGATCCTTCTGGAAAATTCTTCCACTGGACTCTCAGGCATTTCTGAAACCTGTCTATGCCACACTAGGAACAAAGATGACTCAGGAAAGCTTGAGCCATACGGTCTGCCTCTGCCTGACTGTGCTGGAGTATCAGGGTGAGGAGGTGGTCCCCTCAGCTCAGTGTGGACAGCCAGGAAATTAGCCTCCTCCTCCCAGTCTTCAATGGCTTGCAGAACAGAGCCTCCGGCCTTCTTGGCTCTCTTAGACTTATCTAACCCATGGCCCTCCTAAGTTCACTGGGCAGTAACCAGCTAGAGCAAAAGCTTTGTTCTGCTACCTCCATATGCTTCTTCTGTCTCCTGCTATATCCTGGGCTAGAACATGGAGGGCTTGTCTTTTGCTTCTGTTCCATTTCTTCTTGCACAGAGTGCAATTTGTTCCTATAAGGGCAAGAGTATCTTCTCCATACCATGGAAGCGCTCTCTGAGCCGGGTCCTCCAGGCTTAGATGCTGATACCTAAGGAGGAAGACAAAAGAATTTGGAAAACCATCTCTCAAGACAGTAGCCTTGGGTGCAAAGCTATTATCCTGCTACCTAAATTGTGATTGCTGGAGCTGATTACTACCTTGGTAATTCTTTTTACGCTCTCTCTGTCACAATACCTAATCTTCTGGAAGCATTTGATAATAAAGGTCATGTACTTGGGGAGGTAAGAAAGAAGAACAATCTTAGAGATTTCAAAATGTGAGTTACCCTTCTTAGACCTGCTTCTCTGGAAAGGTCCTTCTACTTGGGCACACTGCAGTGGTGTGGGATGGAAATACCTCCAAGTGGAAAATGTCTTTGTCCCAGTCAGCCTGATAAATCTGGGTCCCAGCCAAAGACGGGATGACAGCAGCTGTAGCAGATGACAGAGGGAGATAAGAGTCCCTGAATTGAAAAACAAGAGGGGACAGTACCTCACCCAATGGGCATCTTGAAGGAGGGAAAAAAAAGAAGATACTTAAAGCATAGCACATAAAGAACTGAAATAGACTTCGTCAAATAAGAACTATTTGCTACTCTACTACTAAATAGCTACTAAATAGCCAGCCGACTGGCAGTCACCCTTCATTTAATAGATATATTTTAATAACATCTTAATTAGCACTTTCTTGTCTACCTCCCCCAACCTCAACCTTGTCTAAATAGTCATTTTCATGTATTTGAACTGTTTCCACTGCTCTGCCTTCCCAAGTGTCACCTGCATGAATGAGGCACCCTCTGTCCTCAAGGTGGAAAATTTAAGCACTAGCATATTGCCCCTTGTTATTCGTTAAGCTTTCTATGAGGAGCCTGGGTTTCTGCAGGGTCCTGGTTTCAAGAAAGCTCACAGTTCAGCAGGGTCACATAGTTCTTGCCCATTTTCTGTGTTGGGTAAATTTGCAACTGGCCGCTGGCAGAAGGCTCTGTCTGCTAGGACTATGCTCTCTTTCACGGGAGCATGTTAGGGGTCAACTTCAAGCACTATTAGCTAGGACTTACTCTCTTCATCTTCCCCATTTCCTCAGCAAGGTATCATCTTGACTGCTAGGTGCAGTACCATATATCTCCTGGAAACAGGGACACCTGAGACTTCAAACCTGTAAGGAGAGATCAAGCCTAATAGCTCAACACAAGTTTTCTGAAATCGCTGACGTAAATACATAAGGATCGCGTGCCTACTTTGTGCTCACACCATGCTTAGCACTGGAAACATAAGTGTGCAAGACAGACATCGTCTCCCCTCTCAATGGAGTTTATGGGCTGGTGGAGGAGACAGGCTTTGTTAAAATATTTGCTCAAACAAATACATAATTACAAGTGGTGATAAATGCTGTGGAAAAAAACGCAAAGTGTGGTGAGTGGAAAGAGCTGACCTAGCTTGAGGGAGGAGGTGGAATAGAAAAGTCTGTCTAAGGAGAATGAGTTTTCAACTGGGATCAAGAGGAGGACAGGTGTGGATAGGAGACCAGAGTCTGTGGACAGGGTATACAAAAGACCTGAAGCAAAATGAGTGTGGCTGCTTTCAGGGACCGAATCACACCAGTGTTACAGATTAAAGTGTGTCCCCTTCAAAAAAGATATATTGGGGGGAAAAATACGTTGAGGTCCTAACCCCGGGTACCTCAGAATACGATCTTATTTAGAAATAGGGTTGTTGCGGATGCAATTACTTAAGATGAGGTCCTACTGGAGACCAGTAGGCTTCTAATGCAATGTGCCATCCTTATAAGAAGGTGGCCACGCGAAGACAGAGACCTGGCGAGAATGCCATGGGACGATGGAAGATTGGAGCAACGCACCTACAAGCCAAGGAATGCCCACGATGCCTGCAAACCACCAAAAGCGAGGCGGAAGCAAGGAAGGCTTCCCTCACGGTTCTGGGGAGAAGCCTGGCCCTGCCAACACCTTGTGTTTGTAGCCTTCTAGCCAGAACTGTGAGACAATGAGTTTCTGTTGTTTAAGGCACTGGGTCTGTGGTACTTGGTTACAGCAGCCCCGGGGAACTTTCAGAGCGGGTGTGGCCAAGTTGTAAAACGGAGCGCAAGGGAGGAGTGTGAGACGAGAGGGGAAGAGCAGGAAGGGCCATAGACCTGTGCTCAGGATTCGGGGCTCTAGCCTCAAAGCAGTGGGGCAGCAGTGAGGAGTTTAACTGCTATCATTCAAGTCACAGTGCACACAGATCGCCGTGGTTGCGGGGTGCAAAAGGACTGGAGACGGGATGAGGGGTGTTGTAGTTTGAGTTCTCCAGGAGGAGACACTGCGATAAAGCCTGAGCTGACAATGCCTCCGCTAACCTGCTGAAGAGCTCTGGAGCGAGGACCGTCAAAGTTGTGCTACCACCTCTCAAATGATCAGACATTCCGGCTTCCCAGGGTGGCCACCTGTACGGGATGCCCTGGGAAAGGCATGACCTGAGGCGAGGTGGCCCGTCAGCAGCGGAGGCAGCCTCGGCAGGAAGAGTGAAGCTGTCTGCGGTCTACATGCCCCACGGCTGGTCAGTAAGTCCTTCCTTGAAGGGTTCTGGGCTGCTCATCTCCTCTTCTGCCACAAGACATCAATGGGGACCCCAGAAATGAAGGGCTCCAGGGGAGAGGTGACAGTGGATTGAGCCGGTGTGGTGGCAGTGAAGAGAGAGAATGTGGCCTGGTTCCGAGATGGGTTAGTAGGTGAAATGCTACATATTGCAGAGATTGAGAGGATTGAGGCTTTAAGGGAAAAGTAGGCATCAAGAAGGGCTTCCAGGCATCTGCCTTTGCCCCACCGAATGGATGATTGGTGCCATTCACCAAGTTAAAGAGCTCTGGAGAAGATCGAATATGAGAAAGTAGAAGGTCGTGCTTTCAGATGTGAAATACTATTGGATGAACTGGATATACCGAGGAATAAAAACCCTGAGAGAAACACACACGCACGCACACGCACGCGTGCACGCACATTTTGGTTCCAAGAAGAGTCCTGTGTGCTCACCTCTCATTCTTGAAAATGCCATCTGTTGTTGTACCACTATGGATTTTACCCTTTTTGCTGGAACCTGAATCAGCATCCATAATTTACCTGATAAGCACGCTGAAAAGCTGTAGTGCAGAAAGATATGAAAAGGAACTCAGACATCTGAGGAGTGAGGATGGCCCCACACACTGCACAGGAAATAATTAGCCAACTCCCGAGCCAGCGGTACCACCCCACCGATGGTATCACTTGCTAATCCAGGACTGTAGTAACTCCAAGGGTGAGGCGGGTAGGTTTGAGAGGTGAGAGAGAGCGGCGACATGAAAGACTGAAGATTAATTTAAGACCGGGAAAGAGTTTTCACCAGAAAACCACTTTGCTAAGCAGAATCTGCGGACAAGTCCAAGCAGAACTTTCCATCCAATCGAAGTTCATCAGCTGAACTGGGCTCATAATTATGCTCCATCCCACCACCAGCTGGGGCTGCCTCCTGTACCGCCCCTTTGAGATGTCAAGTTTTCCGTGGATATGTTCATTGCCTTTGACTCAGTGAGTCCAAATTCTGAAGCTGATCCTAAAGAAAATAGCCAATAAAAGGAAGATGCTGTAGGCATGATGATGTTATCAGCACATTTTATGATAGCGATATATTAGAAAACTCCTTTCATGCCAAGAATGCATCTTCACTTCGTGAAAGGTGTTGACTGTGGTCATTATGAGGGCTGTGTTACAACAGGAGAAGATGCTCGCCTAGTCTCTTTGCTGAGCGGCCGCCCTTGGGAAGCACTGTGATACATCCGAACATAAAAGTAGGCTCTGATGTGGGGAGTAAACCACAAAGATGATACGTAGCCTCTAGGAGGTCACACAGTAAGAGGGAGAGCTGAGATTCTAACCCAGATCAGTCCTTCTACAAAGCCCGACTACCCAGCCACTCATACATTTAACCAACAAATATTTATTGAGTCTCTAATATGTGCCAAGAGCTGTGTGAGGCCATGCTGTTTTGGTGATATCATCTTCCCTGGAAAGAAAGGGAAAAGTGCAGCTTTTCATATGCAGATGCAACTTCTTGTCTGAGAACTGCAATGTTTTAGATGGTGTCTTATAGTTTTTAGAAACTCATAGTCTTTATCCTCCAACTGTTTATCACCTACCCATCTTCAAGACTTCTCTCAGACCCCTTTCCCCATTTCCTCCAGCCACAACAGCTCTCTCCCCGCACTGGGTCCCTTTACCACACAGTTCACACCTAACTAGATCTTGATGAATCCTGATGGCCAGCCCTGGAGATTTATTCTTTGGTATATACTGTCTTACTCTTTACTTAATAGATGCACATGTGTGTGCATGCTCTTCTGCGTGTGTGTGTGTGTGTGTGTGTGTGTGTGTGTGTGTTCTTTCCAATAAGGCTGTAAACAGCTCCATTAATTGAAAATTGTTGAGGCTGGGAGTTCTCTGATTCATAGGCTTCACGTGCTATTGCCTCACCAAAAAGATGGCCGTATTCAAACTAAATAATTTATGTCTTCTTTGCATATTTCAACCCAGCCACGTCAAGCCTGCAAAGACTTAAAAATTGACCCAGACATTTTAAAAACGTCTCACTTAATTATTTCAACAACCTATGAATATGTGTATCAGTAAGACTGTGCTTCGTTAAGCTGTAATAGCAAACAACCCCCTGATCTTCGTTGCTCAAAACAACAATAGGTTATTTTTATTTAGGTCGGTAGGGAATCTGTTGTACTTTAAACCCACTCAGAAGCCCGGATGATGAAGATTTCTGAAATGTTCCCAATCTTTATAGGGTGAGAGGAAGAAACAGGAGCAATTCTTGCACTAGCTTACAGGTTTCCATATTTTATTGGCCAAAGTCAATAGTATGGCCATGCCTAAAATCAAGGGAGAAGGGAAGTGTAGTCTCACCAAATACCCAAAGAAGAAATAGAAATATTTGGTGAAGAGCATTAATAATTACTATGGTTTTTTAGTATTACTATTACTATTTTTTTTTCCTTTTTAGTTTTTAAATACCACGAAACTCAGATGGGTTTAACAACAGGTCCAAGGTCATACATTTAACCACAGAAGAGCTAGGATTTGAACTGAAGTCCGTCTGATAGTGGAGACTACGCCTCTTTCGCTTATTTCAGAGCTGCTTTCCGGAAAGGATGCCTTGCACATTCTTTGGGTTCTGGCTGGCCTCACTTAAATTATTCTTCTCTGTAGGGCTCTTCATTGGCTACTTCAGGTGTATCCTCACCAAACATGATGTCTGTTTGCTCTTCTAGTAGTCGATTCATTGTTATTTCAATTTTTTTAGATTTTTTTAATGTTTATTTATTTTTGAGAGAAGAGAGTGAGGGAGGGACAGAGAGAGAGGATCTGAAGCGGGCTCTTGCTACCTTTTCTTTGACAGAGCAGATGTCAGTAATATCAAGGTGAATAATATTTAGTCCTAGCTTATAAGGGTTTCATCTTTAACTGGAACAATCGCTAAAGGTAGCAAATAATTCCCAAAGCAATGTGACAAGTACTATAATGAAGACCTGCCCAGTCTTTGGATACAGGCTGTCTCCCAAAGTGGAATTAGGAAAATGGAAATGGCACACGTGAGAGTCACCATCACTGGAAGTAACCCAGACCAAGTCTGCAAAGAAAAAGTTGCAGAGATTGTGGAACACGCCTGAGCCTGGCTAGCCTGGATTTTTTTGCAAATAAGAAAGCTCAAAGCTAAACAACAATAAACTGCAGCATGGGACAGGACTGCTAACAGAAAGTAGATGGTTTGATTGGGATTTCTGAGAGGGAGGTATCCCCGATGGAAGTTTATTACTTGAGATGTAGCACTGTCAAAGTCATAGAAAAATATAGCCTGGGGAAACTGAGGCTCAGGGAGAACCAGTGATGGGTCCCAGCTCACAGAAAAATGGTGATGTTGGGATTTCACCCCAAGGCTGTCTTCCCTAAAAGTTGAATGTCCACACGTGTTCCATGTTGCCACCTGCCACTAAGTGAACCACCCAAACCAGCGGCCTGCAAGCCAGAACGTTGATGGCACTTCCAGGGGCCCCGGGAAGACTTTAATCTTGGGTTCTCCCAACCCAGCTGCCACCTTTGATTATTTGAAGTAAAAATTATACCTGTATTGGTATCTTTCAAGCCACTGCTCTAAATCTCTGAAGATAAGCATTACAGATAAATGTATGCTGCTCCGTTTATCAGTCTTTTGAAATCTCCAGTTTAGGAATGAATATGTTGGGTTGTATGTCCCTTTCAGGCTCCACCCTACCCTCCTCTCAGCCCATAGGCTGCAGGGAGAGATGCTACATCCATTTACAAACAGGATGACAGAGTAGTTAATTCTTGCTAGAGCCATTTATTAATATAGCCATGGCTCCATTACAGTGTGAGTTTCTGGAGGTCAGTAGCCAAGTGTTGTGCCTTTAAAATTACTCAGGCTTCTAGAAGAGTCAAGAGAGTTTTTTCATTTGTTTCATTTCTTAAATGCTGTCATATTATTAAAGTAATCTGGGTCAATGGAGAGTGACATGATCTTTTTGGCAGTTTATGGATAATTTCTAAGGAATCTTCCTACACTGTAGGAATCTTTCCTACATTGTAGAAAAAAGGAAATAAAATGGAGAAAGACTCCACTTTTGATCCAGATGGCATAATAATAGGGACTGGGGTTGAAATAACTAAGAAAAGACAAAATATAGAAAATAAAAGTTTTTAAGACACTGATAAGCAGGCAAAGAAAGACAGTGGTCCCGGAGATACAAGGAACAAACGTGGTGAGCCCTATGGTTGCCCAAAGTTACTGACCTGAGCTTCTAGGCCATAACTCAGGGAAGGGAACCCAAGCAAAGCCCAGCAGACTCCTTCAGTTGGGAGATGAAATTGAGAAAGCAGGGAGATCAAGGCAGCTAGAATATACATTGGGAAAAGTACCATAGAGGCGAGAGCTGCACGAAGAGAAAGACCCTTGGATCCACAAAGAGGTCCTCTTGAGTTTTTAGCAGGGTATGATCAGCACATATGTGCAAGAGAACCACCAAAGGTCAGAGAAGGAAGCATTCAAAACGATTAAAGAGGGGCGCTTGGGAGGCTCAGTCAGTTAAGCATCCGACTTCAGCTCAGGTCATGATCTCATGGTTCATGGGTTCGAGCCCCACATCAGGCTCTGTGCTGACAGCTCAGATCCTGAAGCCTGATTCAGATTGTGTGTCTCCCTCACTCTCTTCCCCTCCCCTGCTCATGCTCACTCTCTCTCTCTCTCTCTCAAAATAAATATACCTTTAAAAAATCTATTAAAAAAAAGATTAAAGGAATAGTTCCTAATGCCCATCTAGGGACAGAAATAGTCCTGCTCCTATGAGCCACACAGGAAAAACTTGTAATTCATGGGGCATTGAATAGAATATTCTAGAAGGTCTTGCCTCAGTAGTGAAGAATAATTATCCCTAAACTGATTATTGCTCTGGACCATAAAATATCACTGGATATTTTATGAATCATAAAAGCAAACCCTGAGAGGATTGAACTGTTTCCAAGTAACCGTATCCTAAAACAAAGCTCAAAAATATTTACAGGAATATAAAAATATCCTGTCCCCAACACAATAAAATTCATAGTATCTGGCATCCAATACAGAAGAGTTCTCACTTGGATACCCATCCTGAGTTCTCTCCACCTCTGCAAGACCTCTGCAAATGAAGTGTGCCCTCCCTTAGTCTCTCAGACTGCCATCAACAGAAATCGAGAAAGCAGCCTACAGCAACCCTTGTTGTCTATGAGAGGCTCTCCTCCAGCCTTCCATATGACCATCAGTCAGGAGTCCAGAGAGCAGTCAAGAGCTCTGTGTGCTCCTGACACCCCTTCCTACCCTTCTGTGATAGATAATTTTACATGTCAACTTGACTGCATCATGGGATGTCTAGATAGCTGGTCAAACATTACTTCTGGATGTGTCTGTGAGGGTGTTTCTTGAAGAGATTAGCATTTGAATCTGTAGTCTGCGTAGAGCAGGTGGCCCTCTCAAATGTGTCTGGGCTTCAGTCTGAATAGAACAAAAGGCCAGAGGAAAGTTGACTTTGCTCTCTGCCTGGCTGCTTGAGCTGGGACAGAGATTTGCCCTCATTGCTCCCAGTACTCAGGCCTTCCAGCTACACCACTGGCTTTCCTGGGGCTCCAGTTTGCAGACAGCAGATTATAGGACTTCTCAGCTTCCACAATCAAATGAGTTAAACCTTATCATAAATCTTGTGTGTGTGTGTGTGTGTGTGTGTGTGTGTGTGTGTGTCTGGTATAGATAGAAAGATAGATACGTAAATAGATAGATAGATGATAGATAGATGATAGATAGACAGACATAAAAATAAAATAGGATATATCCTATTGGTTCTGTTTCTCTTGAAAACCTTAGGCGAATACATCTTGTCTGCCTTCAACATTCCAGCTCTACCACCATTGTCTGCTTTGAGACCATCAGAACTTATCTCATTAGTCCTTCTTTATATCAGTCACCGCAAGAGGCCCAAGGTGTCCTGGTTATTCATCATCCCTTAGACTCTCATCCCCACGTGGCTCAGATGTCCCCTTTTTTGGTGAGGCCTTCCTAACCATGCTAATTCACATTGCAATCCAACCCCTCTACACCCCGAGCCCCTTTCCCTATTTTATTTTTTTCCGTAGCACTTACCCCAACTGAATATACTATATATCACTTATTGACTTGCCCACTAGAATACGAGCTCCATAAGGGCAGGGAATTGTACCCATTCACTGCTGCACGCCCAGTGTTTAGAACAGTGCTGGGTACATAGTAAGCAGCCAGTAATTATTTGAGGAATGAGGGACACATGCTGTGTCAGCATTTAACGGCATATCTATGAGTTCCTTCTTCAGAAAAGGCGGGCCCTAGTTTCTGAATGTAACCTGATGCTCAGTGAATTGCTCACAGGGTCCTTTTTGGCCAAGCATTTTACACCATCTCAAGGATCATGTGTAAGCTGCGTCTGAGCACTCACCCAGATCCACCCCCACCACTGAAGTCTCCCGGAGGACCCAAAAGGCGGGACTGTCCCATGGCCAAGAACGTACTCCCAGATCTGTGGCTCCTGCAGTTCCCCTGGCTCCGTAAATGGCACCACTTTTCACCCAGATGCTTGGTCTAAACACTAGGAATTACCTGTGATCTCTCTCTGACTGCTCACATCGGGTCCATCTCCAAAACCACTCGGAACCGGAATACTTTCCGCCATGCCAGGGCCACCGTCTCCCTGAAGCGGCCTGAGATCTGCTGCTTCTACGTCTGCTCTTGACCCCTACTGTTCATTCCCACAGAACAGAGATCTTTCCATTTGTTTACTTCTTGTATTTCAAAAAATATTTCGGTGACTTAGGAAATTGATAAAGTGGAGTACTTGATGAATAAGAATACAATAGAATAGAATAAATAGAATAGAATAGAATACGATCCAAATGTGAAATAGGTACTGAGAAAAAAGCCTAGAAGGAAACACGTGGGTATTTTAAGTGTAATTATCTCTGAGTGGCAGGATTATGGTTTGAATTTCCTTCTTTATGCTATTTAGTATTTCACAAATACTCTACAGTGAGTATGTATAGTTGCTAAGAAAACAGTAAGAAAAATGCTGAGTGACCAGTGAGGCAGCACTAATGTAGGTCAGATTTATTTAATAGATTCAGAATTGTTAATTTATGAATGTAACGAAATTTGGAGTCTGCTCATTTTGTAGATCTCCTCGTGCATCCCAGTCACTGCGCTACTAGGCGCTTTTCCCATACTTTATTTCTGTGGAAAGGGAGCCTTCTTCAAAGAGGCTAAGTGGTTTGCCCAAAGTCACTTAGCTGATAAGAGACATGGCAGATGCTAACGAGGTCTCCAGACCAGACATCCAGGCTCTACTCACTACCCCACATTCTCTTCTCTTACCCAAAGGCTGGGGTCCAGGGCAGACACGGCTGGCAAATGACTGGGTCAAAGATGGCAGGATTGAGGTTATCAGCCTAACTAAGGGGGTGAAATGGTTTGGTGAAGACACTGTCAGCCAATGTAAATCAAGTGACTAGAGCATCGTTTTACAGGCATACTTGAACTTGGAACTTATTAGCAACATGGATTTAATGTCGCCTGTAAAAGCAGCATAAAGGTAAACCTTTATTTATTCTGCTTCCTCGTGCTATAAAAACAGAGCTCATGCTCTGGGAGTTGATGAGTCTGGAAAAAGGGGTGGGGCTAGGCGCTGGCATCTCCACATAAGTCCTGACCTCTTGAGTAGAGAGGGGAGGAGCTGGGGGGGTGGGGGGTGGGAAGGGGCAACTGTGGTTTCCCTCAGTGGTCCTGAGAGACTAATCTTGTAATAAAAAAACCCGCTTCCCATTACACTCAGAATAACACCCACATGCTCTGCACGCAAGGTCCGTGCTTCTTATGTGGCCCACCATCTTTCTTCTCTTTGTCCAGAGCTCTCAGTCCCTGGGCTCTGGGCTCACCAGCCTCTGTGCTTCTGGAACTTTCCGGTATTCTGGCAGGGTCTTCACCGACTCCTCTGCTGCCCCGTTGCTTCTCCTTCATGCCGGTGCTCTGTAGACTCCCTCTCGTCCTTCGGATTTCAGCTGAAATATACACCTGAGGAGAGGCCTTCCCTGGTGACTTCATGTGAGAGACCCCCACTCCACATCACAATCACTCTCTGTGCCCTTAACCCCAGTCTTTTTTATAAGCATAACTTTTAACTGATATAATTTCAAATTCAAAGAATGTGCAAAGGATATACGGAAAAAATAGGTAAGTTGTGAAGCATGATAACATAATAAACACTTATGAACCCACCAATCAATTTAAGATCTAGAATATTAACAATACCTGCTTTTTTTTTAAGTTTATGTATTTATTTCTGAGAGAGAGAGAGAGAGAGAGAGAGAGCACACGAGCAGGGCAGGGGCAGAGAGAGAGAGAGAGAGGGGGACAGAGGATCCGAAGCAGGCTCCATGCTGACAGCAGAGAGCCAAATGTGGGGCTCAAACCCATGAACCATGAGATCATGGCCTGAGTTGAAGGCAAACACTTAACCAACTGAGCCACCCGGGCACCCCCACAATACCTGATTATTTTCTGCATAGCACTTATCAACTATCTAAAACTATATTATGTACTTATTTCTGTATATATTTTCTTTCGTATCTACTGGAAGGTAAGGTCCGATGCCTGTCTTGTTGATTGCTGTATCCCAGAGCTTAGAATGCTGCCTAGAAAATAAATATTTGAGAATGGATGAGCAACGAGGGTGAGGCAGAGAGGTCAGAGGAGTGGGACGTTACTGTCAGTGGTGAGGGGCGGCCTGCACTGTCTCCATGCAGAGATCCACAAGCCCACCAGACACAGCCCACCCCCTATTTCTCTGAAGGCTAGTCACATAACGTAAAGTGTAATGTCTAGCTATGTAGACAAAGGCACGCGAGGCCAGTTATTTTGCCATTTTGAGACTCCATTTCTGTCTCTGATAAAATGGACCATAATAGCTACTTGCGGGATGCCTGGGGTAGAGATACAAACATTCTCACCTTCCTCTGTAATACCTGAGAGAGCAGGGCCACGGAGGTACAGGCAGCTGCTGGCAGCAGGCAGCTTCAGACCTGGAGGCTGACAGGCAGACAGACAGACAGACAGATAGACTCTGGGTGGGCAGAACTGTGGCAGACAGATGCCCAGGCCACCCGGGAAGCAGTGGAAAGCCTCTCCTGCCTTCTCAAGGGCCTGCTGCATGTGCTTTGAGCCCTGCACTGATGCCCGAGGCCAGGCGCAGACCCCTAGAGTGGTGGGATGGCTGGGCCTTGAACTACCTGCTGGCAGGGATCATACAGGGTCTTGGTGCCTGAGTGGAGGATGCATCATAACTGAAAAGAACAATGAAATCTCTTTTCTCTTCAGTGAATCAGGGGAAAACTTCAGTCGAGCCTCGGTTTTTCCCCCCCAGTGCAAGTGTCCTGATTAAGCCAGTCTGTACTAAAATTATATCCAGGGGAACCAGGCCCTCAGGACAGTCTTCAATGTCTTCCTTTGCCTGGCAGGCTAATTAATTAACTCAACCAGCAGTCATCAAGCGACTAGTATGTGTCGGGAGGCCTTTTGCAGGGCCAGGGTGAGGAGGGGTAAATGCATGGGGGCAGAATAGCGCAGTCAGTATTCTCCCCCCTGGGGAAAGTGGAAGCTGGGGGGTGGTGGGGGGCGTGGGGAGGGGGGTGCAGCCAGCTCTGTGAGGGCCAGGCGGAGTGACAGCGAGCTGCTCCTTGCAGAAGGGGGCTTTTGCATTGCGCCTGAAGGATGAAGGAGGCACAGGCCCACCCACGGATGGTGGAAAGCAGTACACATGTGGGCATGGGTGCAGCAGGGAATCATTTCAGAGACATGGGCTGCAGCCACATGTTGACGGCCTTGCTCACTGGGTCCTGAAGGCAGTGGAGCAACACGATCAGGTTTGTGCCTCAGACAACCCTCGCAGGGAACAGCTACTCCTCTGCCTCTCTCACCTTCACTCACCCTTCAGCTGATCAGAACATGTCCGGTTTCCTTTGGGGGCTCGCCCCACCCCCACTCTCAGCTCGCGTGGTTCCTTCTGGTTCCTGAGTCCTGCCTATGATTCAGGCCTGGCCCATCAGTGTATTTCATTATTTTATCCCGAGGGATCGATTCAGAGCTGGGCAGATTCTCCCGGTGGTCCGGTGAGACCCTGTTCGTGGACAGTCATTGGCTCTGTCGGGGAGAAGTCTCCTGTCTGCCAGTCTTGAAGCAGGAAGCCTGCCAACCTGTGGCTGTGGGGCCACCGGTGGGAGAGGACCGGCTTGAGAACGACACCAGCACAAGGGGAAGCAGAATGAAGACCTGGATTGATCAATGATGCTCCGTGCTCTCCCTGCCCATCCTGAGGATCCTGCCAGACCCATGGCAGGAGCAGGTCCCGTGCTTCTGAAACCACCTAATGGGTAGAAACGGGCTTTTTTTCCCTGCTCTGTCTACCGGACACTGACCTTTTTTTTTTTTTTTAAGTTTTATTTATTTATTTTTAGGAGCGAGAGAGCATGCACAAGTGGGGACGGGGCAGAGAGAGAGAGAGAGAGAAGGAGAGAATTCCAAGCAGGCTCTGCACTGTCCGTCCAGAGCCTACCATGGGGCTCATACTCATGAACTGTGAGATCACGGTGTGAGCCTGAATCAAGAGTCTCATGCTAAACCAACTGAGCCACCCACGCACCCCGGGGGATTGACCTTCTTGTATGACTCTCGTTCCATAAAGACTGTGAAAACAAACCCCTCTGAAAACAAATGGGCCATTCGGGAGGGATTTCCAGTTCCTGTAATCATTCATTCATTCATTCATTCCACAAGTATTTGAGATTCTACTTTATGCCACACTCTGCGATAAGCCTATAATTGTGAGCAAAATAAACATTAGGCCCTGTTCTCATGGAGTTTGCAGCCTATTAAAAAAGACAGATGATAGGGGCGCCTAGGTGGCTCAGCCGGTTAAGCCTCCTACTTCGGCTCAGGTCATGATCTCACAGTTCGTGAGTTCCAGCCCCTCATTGGGCTCTGTGCTGACAACTGAAAGCCTGGAGCCTGCTTCGGATTCTGTGTCTCCCTCTCTCTGCGCTCCTCCTCTGCTCACGCTGTCTCTCTCAAAACTAAATAAACATCAAAAAATTTTAGATACGACGGATGATAAAATATGTAGTTAGAATGAATATGTAGTTAAAAATTGTGAAAAGTATCACGAAGGAAAAGTACAGGTAGCTATGAAATGTATTCTGGGGTATCCGATCTTACGGGGGTAGGATGGGTAGGGATCGGGGGAGTTTTCTTTAGGAACCAACAAATGAAATAGGAGCAAAAAAGAGGTGTAGGAGTTGGCTGGGTGAAGGACTGGGAGCAAGGAACTTTCCAGGCAGAGGGAAGAGCATGTTCAAAGGCCCTGGTGTTCTGTCAGCCATCTTGAAGAGCTTCCTCATCCCCACAGGCCCTCCTGGGTGGGAAACGGGGAGGGGAGGGTGGAAAAGGTGGCCTAGGAATCCAGACTTGGCTTTGCTTGGCCCTTAGACACAAATGCAACATATATAACTGCCTTGCTTCACTCCTTCATCTCTCAGTCCCAGGGCACCTTCACTCTTTCTTCCTTAAAGAAAGTCCCTGTGCAAGTATCTTGCATTGGCGACGGTAAGGGGAGGAGGCACATTGCTAGCCTGCCTCGACCATCCTTTCCTCATTTCTTCCACAGCAAGAAGGTTTCAACTGGGCTTATTCAGTTACTATAACTTAAGATTATAGTGATGATTCACTGCTTTTTTTTTTCTTGATTTGGAAATCATGCTGGATATTTAATCTCGAAGCTTTGTTGAAATAACAGACACACAGAAGTTTAAAAGTAGACGTTACATGACACTGAAAACGTAAGCAGAAAAAGAAAAAAGTGGATAAATTGACTTCATCGAATTTCATCGAAATTTAAATTTTTTGTGCTGCAAACAATACCATCAAGAAAGGGAATAAAGAGGGGTGCCTGGGTGGCTCAGTCGGTTAAGCGTCTGACTTCAGCTCAGGTCATGATCTTGAAGTCCGTGAGTTCGAGCTCCACATCGGGCTCTGTGCTGACAGCTCAGAGCCTGGAGCCTGGCTCAGATTCTGTGTCTCCCTTTCTCTGCCCCTCCCCTGCTTGTTCTCTCTCACTCTCCCTTTCTCAAAGAATAAATAAACATTAAAAAATATTGAAAGAAAGAAGAAAGAAAGAAAGAAAGAAAGAAAGAAAGAAAGAAAGAAAAGGAAGGAAGAAAAAAGAGAAAAAAAGACAAGTCGAAGAACGGGAGAAAAATATTTGAAAATCATATATTGGATAAGGGGCTTGTATCCAAAATATATAAAGAACTCTCAGGTCATCATAAAAAGAGAAAGGCCACAGGGGCGCCTGGGTGGCTCAGTCAGTTAAGCGTCCAACTTCGGCTCAGGTCATGATCTCGCGGTTCGTGAGTTCAAGCCCCGCATCGGGCTCTGTGCTGACAGCTCGGAGCCTGGAGCCTGTTTCCGATTCTGTGTCTCCCTCTCTCTCTCTGACCCTCCCCCGTTCATGCTCTGTCTCTCTCTGTCTCAAAAATAAATAAACGTTTAAAAAAAAAAGAGAGAGAAAGGCCACAATCTAAAATGGGGCAGAGGATTTGAATAGACATTTCGGCAAGATCTAGAGATGGCCAATAAGCACATGAAAAGATGGGCAACATCATTAGTCATTAGGGAAATGCAATCAAGGCCCTAAGGAGCGATCACTTCACATCTACTAGGATGACTTTAAGCAAAAAGATAGCAAGTGTTGGTGAGGGCGTGGACAAGTTGGAACACTCAAACACTGCTGGTGGGGATGTAAAATGCTGCCGCTGCTTTGAAAAACGGTGTGGCGGTTCCTCCAAACGCTAAACACAGAGCTACTATACGAGTCAGCCATTCCTTTCCCAGGTACGTACCTAAGAGAAAGGAAGACGCAGGTCTATACAGAAACTTGTATTCTAATGTTCACAACAGCATCGTTCATAAGAGCCAAAAGGTGGAAATAACCTAATGTCTACTAACTGATGATGAAATGAATAGTTGCTTTATCTATGAAATGGAGTATTATTTAGCAATGAAAAGAAAGGCAATATTGATACATGCTACAACGTAAGCCCTGAAAGCACTATGTTGTGTAAAAGAAGCCAGCACATTCAATGATTCCATTTATATGAAATGTCCAGAAGAGACAAGTCTCTAGAGACAAAAAGACTCATGTTTGCTTATGGTGGGTTGATGGGAGTGAACGGGAGTGACTGCTTATGGCTATGGAGTTTCTTTTAGGTGGAATGAAAGTGTTCTAAAATTAGATGCAGCAATGGTTATACAACCCTGTGAATATACTAAAAAACATTGAACTTTAAGTGGGTGAATTTTACAGTACATGAGTTTGTGCTTTTTTTTTTAAGTAGGTTAATGATCTCAAGTAGATCAATCAATATTGTCAGAGCCTGCGGTTGAAGTAAATTTTATCCAGATTCTGGCACAAGACACAGGTCAGTCAGAGAAAACCTCCCCAGGGGAAAAGTGTAGCGATAATAATGGTCACATTATTCACAGTGGTAACTGAAATTGATATGACCTTTATGGTTAGCAAAGAACGTCTGCATTTGCTTGTTTAAATCCTTTCACTCACATGAATCACAGGAGGGAGGCATCATCACACATATCTGACACCCAAGGGAACTGTGGTTCATGGGGTTTAGGAACAGGTAAGATCATATGGGTAGTAAATTCTGGGGCTTGAGGCAGAGCCCTGGTCCACCTGCCCCAGATCTCATGTCACTTCACTAAGCTTGGGAGGGCAGAGGCCATGCTCTGTCTTTTTACAATAGTAGCCCAGTGCCTGGCAGGATGAATACATGAATGAATGAATGAGTAATAAGTTACTTCTCTTTGGACTCTGTGACCATGTAATGCAAAGTGTGTTTCCATCTCCTCCTAGGAAAAGGAGACCAAGAAAGACAAGCTACAGGGGCCATCCTCGGCACACAACTTCGCAAAGTGCTGGCCGGCAGCCTGGTCTCCAGAAGTCACACTGACTTTATCCTTTTATGGGCATAGAGAACAAGGTGGGAATATCTCAGAGCTGAAGGCTTCCCATTTCCCGGGGCCTAGTATATGGTCCTCAGTCACCCAGTGCCCTACTGAGATCATCCTGAGGGGCACATGGATTGCTTCAGCCCCACTCCCCACGTCCTGCCATCTTGAATTCCTGATCAGCATTTGCCCTCCAGAGAAAGGTTGAACCTCCCAAGGCTGAGGTAACCCATAGCTAGTCTGTGCTGTCCAGAAGATGGCATGGGATCCCACAAAGGAGGTACAATCTCACGCAGCCAAAGGAGTCTTTACGGATGAAACCTGAACGGGACAGAGAGAGCTTTGACCTTCTGCCTAACACGTTGAGTCAGCTGGTAGTTGAGTTCGGTTGGTTGGCTGTGTCTCAGATGTCAGTAGGAGACGAAGCAAAGATGTCCTGTTTGCTGAAGTTATCCTTTCTCCATGGACCAGATGTTCTTTTGGCAAGAGCCTTGGATTTGGAATCGCAAAAACCTGGATTTAAACCCTTTTCTGTCATTTACCCTAGTGACCTCCCTAAGCCTAGTGCCCTCGCCTAACCAGTGAAAATCTCACAGTCCCCAGCTGGTAAATGGCAGAGCTTGGATTTGAATCCAGGACTCTTGACTCCACCTCCACCTGCGGTCGAATGATAGATGGCAAAGAGATGTCTAAACTGAACGCAAAAGGGCAGGCTGTGGTAAATATGAACACCTCCTCCCGGTGGCTAAAAGCCAGGAAGGAGTGAGAGAGCAGACTGAGAGAGCAGATGCTAATGTTCTCCCATTAATCAAGCCAGAGTGTGTGCTCTGTGCCCTTAAGAGGGCTTAGGACTTGGAATTGCTTCTGCTTCACAGCCTGTCTCTGGCACAGCCTGGGCTAGAGCCCTGGGGGTACTGGAGACACTGCCCAGATACGTGTCTGCTCACCTACACCCTCGGCCTGACTCCTTTCATGGCCCTTCCATTTCACAACCGTCACTGTGTCCGGGCCACACCCAGGAGGAATGGGATACACATCCCGCCAGTCTGGGTTATCTAGGTCTGAAACATACTTTGTTGCTTTGGTGATTCCATCTGGAAGTCCCCATGGAACTGAATGACTGACTTTCCTCCTTTAGCTTTAATCAAAGGGACGGCCGCTCCTACCCGTCCAAGGATGGGAGTTTCCATGAGATTGTCGGGGTCAGAGGCAAGGGCCCGGATTTTTGAATCAGACAGTGCCCTATTTAATCCTGGTCTCTGGTTATTTCTGTAGGACCTTCAGTCATGCCACTTGACCTCTCTATACTTCATTTTACCTTTCCTATAAAGTGAGGCAACGATCCCTTCGTCTAGGGCTGTGAGGTAGTGTAGTGATGTGGTAGGTGCTGAGAAGACCTCAGAAACCAGAAGGTTCTCTCTCCTTCCCGATTCTGTCTCTTCTCTTGACAGTAGAGTAGATCCACTCAAAGAAGGAAGTAGACTCCACCTGGAACCTGGGGCGGTTTGATCAGACCTCCACTGAGTCCTCAGGTGTATGTGGGGGAGGATTAACGATCTTAGACAAGTCTTCCCGGGAGGAGAGGGGCTGGGAAGTATTGGAGGTATGGAAGGCAAGGGGAGAAAAGACCAGATGGGGATGTGCTAAGTATAGTAATAAGCAGTAATAGTGATAGAGTGCCTCATTTAATTGAACACTTACTATGTGCCAACATTGTACTTGGAAATTTACATGTGTTTCTTAATCCTCCTCTCGTCATCCCCATTTCACAGATGAAGCAACCAGCTGACAAGCGTCTGGATACGCCAGTAACTGCGACTTGAAACTACATGTCACCCAGTGCTCTGGGGAAGGGTGGGAGACGTAGAGGTGGTGGTAACTCAGGCTGGCCTGGAGGTCCCTGCCCTGGGGGAGGCTCAAGTCCTCTGTGGTTTGTGACCCAGCCCGGGTGAGGCAGGAAGTATGGGGCCTCCTCAGGCAGAGGGCCTGTCTCCCCAGTTCAAATGTGAGCACCTCCAAACCAGGGCCCCGTCTGCCTGCTCCCTCTGGTAGGGGCGCAATCTGTGTTTAATGGAAGCAAGAAACACTACCGTTTTCCCCTTTTCCTTGTGGGGTCGCCCTGTGTGGAATGACGTCTTTGACAACATAGAGCTTGTCACAGTTGACAAACCACTTTCCTATCCGTTATTCTGGAGACCACCTGCCACCCAGGAAGTCTCTCCTCCTCCCCACTGCTGACATCTAAGTGGTCACCAAGTCTGGCCAATTCTTCCCTTTATAGTCGAACTCGTCTGTCCTTCTGCACCTTCCTCACTGCCATCACCTAGATGCAGGCCTCTGTCGCTTCCTCCCACGACGGCTCCATGTGCTTGCCCTGTGCTAAGCCCCCAGCTTGCCCTGTGCTAAGCTCCCAGCTTGCCCTGTGCTAAGCCCCCTTTCCATCCAAGAGTCAGAGAGATCTCTCTATCTCTCTTTTTTTAAGTGCATTCATTTATTTTGAGAGAGAGAGAGAGAGAGAGAGCACAAGCCAGGGAGGGGCAAAGAGAGAGGGAGAGAGAGAATGCCAAGCAGGCTCTGCGCTTTCAGGGCAGAGCCTGATGCAGAGCTCGAACTCATGAACCGTGAGATTATGACCTGAGCCGAAACCGAGAGTCAGATGCTTAACCGACTGCTCCCCCCAGGTGGCCCCAGAGAGATGGCTCTTAAATAAGACTCTGCTCATTTCTCTCCTGTTGCCTTAGCACCAAGTCAGCCCCTGCACAGGGCCTGAGCCACCTGCCCGCCCTCCCCATCCTGTCCTTATCTCCTCAGACCCACTTGTCCTCCCCCTGCCTGCCTGGCCAGGAGTGACCCGTGCGGCCACGTGCCTGAATCACCTGGCAGGGGAAACAGGGACCTGGAGGCACATTTCATCCCTCCCTTCATGTCATCCCCTTGTCCGCACACGCACGTCTGTCCCGCCTGGTGAAGTCACGGGCCCGGGTACATGTGCAGTAGCTCGCACCAGGGCTCCGAGGCGGGGGCGGGGTGCGGAGTGATGAACGCCCGGTCTCACTTCTGAGAGATGATGACAGCACGGAGGAAGGTGAGGCAAGACTTGGCACAAGGCACAGTGGGGACGCAGAGTCCCCAGAGCCTCCTGACTGAGAAATATGAACACGCAAACTTGGGTAAATAATGTCACTATTAGCTACCATAGCACTTGCTAAATAAGATACTTACATGGTACTCTCTTCATGCTGGACACCGTTGTAAGCAGCCTACGTGCACTTATTTGATTTGTCTGATGAGTTATCCCCATGACAACTCACTTTACAGACAAGAAAAACAAAAACAAAAAACCTGAGGCACAGAGAAGTTAAGTAACTTTCCTAAAGCAACACAGCTTGGAAGTAGTAAAGCCAAGATTTGGCTCCTGAGTCTGTGCTCTTAACCCCTATGCTCTTTTGTCAGCCTGTAAAAGTCAGGCCTGCCCCCCTGCCCGGGGGAGCGCTGTCCTCCTGCGGCCCCTCACTCACCCGGGCGTGACAAGTGTCTGTAGAATCTCCAGCCCAGAGGCCTCACCTCGCTCTGCTGTCATTCATTATTTCATTGCTGTGAGGCCTCATCCTATTTCTCAGCTGGGTTTTGATCTCCCCATTGCGGGGGGAGCAAACTGAAAGAAGATTCCTGTGAGGCATCGCACCGCAGCATTCCCAGGAATCAAAGCTGAGGGCATCTATCCGCGGAAACACTCCTGTAGGAGAAGGGTCGGTCTGAGGGTGCCCCGGGGGGCACTCCCCAGGCCTCGGTGGGCACACTGGGTCCGCGGCGCCACAGGGGCACGCGGCTCCAGGCAGATGCCATCCTGTGAGCCATCGGTTGTGGGCAGTGTTGAGTCCACAGAAAGAGAAGTGAAGGAGTGAGGAGTTGATAGGAGCAAAGACAAGCCTTGGGGAAGGCCTGCTCGGAGGGGATGAGATAAAGAGCAGGGGTGGGGGGAGGAGAGGGACAGAAAAAAGTGATAGGAGGAGCACACGCACGAAGCAAGAACTCCTATTTGTGCATCATTTTCTCTTATCCCTTATCACACCTATACACACACACACACACACACACACACACACACACACACAACAAAACCTCCGAGTCCAGTGCTGGAAGCAGGTGAGGTACGATTAGTACCACCAGTTTCCGGATGTGAAAACTGAAAACAGCACAGGCTCATGCCCCCCCCCCCCCAACACCGCACCACCACCCCCGCCCCGTGTGGCAGGTGGTAGCTAGCACCCTTCCCCACCCCCACCCCCCACCGTCCGGGAGCTTGTATCCCTCACGCAAGCCACCACGGGAGAGGAAGCAAGGGGGCCACCTGTCACATGTGCCTTTGATCCAAGCAGGAGGCACATGGAAGGAGCAGGCCCGGTGGGAGTGGGTCTCTAAATGGAGGTGTGGGTCGGGTGAGGAGTGGTGGGGGGTACAGAGCAGGTGGAGGAAGCCAGCATACACCCTAGTTAGAGAAACTGGTTCTGGGGAAGGAGAAGCAGGGGGCCCTGGGAGGGGGTTGTGCCCTCTCTCTCTCCCCCTGGTGTCTCCCTCCTCTGGCACTTACGGTCTGCCCGCCCCTCACTGTCTCCCCGCCTGCACCACCCCCTTCTCGTTCCCCCCCTGTCTGTCTGTCTCTCCCCTTTCTCATGGCTTCTTCTCTATTTTCAGGGCCCATTCTGTCTCCATGTTTCCTCTTCCCCAACTCAACTATTCTGTACCTGGAAATCTAAAACATATCTGGCATGAGGTTTGCTTACTGAATAAAGTTTTATGCTACTTGTTTTCATTTGAAAAGCAGGAGGGCAGAAACGTTTTCTTCCTTTCTCTTTGAAGAAGAAAAACCGTCTCTCCAAGGGGGATGCTTTTTAAACACCATCCTTGATGGATTCTGTGGGCAAACTAGTGTCTCCCAAGAGAGAAGACACAGGCTCGCCATCTCTGTGTGAAGGTGCCAGAGACAGACAGTTTCTGAATGAGACAGAAGGGAGACTCTTTCTCACTTTTCCTCCGAGTGACACAGACACCCGTGGGCTCTTCCCCATGATGAGATCACCCAGCATGCCCAGCAAAGTGCTAAAAAATAATTACCCTCAGCGAAGACATACAAATAAATCATTCTGCCTGGCAGAGAAAAAATGTGAGCGTGTCAACAAAACAGGCAGGCAGAGCATTCCTCCAGCTCCTGGGCTCTGAGGACAGACCCACCCCATGCCCCCGGGGCCAGGAGACATGCTGCTGCCGGCAGACCCTCACGACAGTCCCCTGGGCCCCCAGCTCACTCTGGGAGCACAAGTGGAAGTCACTGCACAGCTTTCCTCCTGGAAAGCACGCACACAGTGCGCAGAAGTGTGGCTCCACCTGCTCAGTGGGGAGTTTGTCCAGGGCTGAGCTGTCGCGGGGAGACTTGCGCCTTCATCCCGCAGCCCAAGGGCTACAAGGCCATGCCGTCAGTCATAGCGGCTCTCCATGGCTGTGATTCGGCTTCAGGAACAGGCCCTTCCGGCCACCTACACCTCGGTCAGTGGGCATCCTCGAGCCCTTGAGTTTCCCCACGTGAACTCTTGGACAGATGGAAAGAGAAGCACGTGTGATTCCGACGCCCTTGGAGGGAGGACCGGGTCCCTTCTCCCTCCCCGTCACTGCTGTAATAGGCACTCTTACTAGCTTCCAGCTAAAGCCCTTAAATCACTTTTGCCAATATTAAATAATGAGTTGGCTGCTTTCTTGACACAGCTGACACAGAGATAAGAGATTTCCCATCATCGAATAGGAAAAAAAAAAAAAAAGGCCTAGGTTTGACTCTGGATTTATTTCCTAAGACCAGATTCTTTCATCAGTGAATCATTTTGCTGACTTCCTTCTAAAGCACCTGAGACAAAGGCTGGCATTTTGGGACATGCTCACAGATGATGGAGACGGGATGGCGTGAGGGCCTCTCGCTCTCAGGGCGGAGGGAGGAGACAAACACCTGAATCCGGGTCAGCTGGCGGTGGGGGCTGGGAAGGGAGGGAGGAGTTATAAAGACTGTTCCGGGCAGAGGTAGGCACAGCCTGGGGTCGTATTCTACAGGTGGGAGGCAGTGGAGAGGGAGGTAAAGGAAGTAAGAGGGTGAAGAAAGGGGGCAGAAGAAGAGCAGAGTGAAGACTAAATTCTCACCTCTTCCTGGGTGCCTGCTTCTAAATTTATTCTGTTAAAGATGTCCCGTCTAGGGGTGCCTTAAGCGTCCGACTCTTGATTTCCTCTCAGGTCATGACCTTGGGGTTCGTCAGTTTGAGCCCAGTGCAGAGCCTGCCTGGGATTCTCTCTGTCTCTCTCTCAAAATAAATAAGCATTAAAAGAAAGAAAAAAGATGTCCCATGTAAACATAGCTTTACATTGAGAGATGCGGTACAGACTTGGCATACAGCTCAAGGTCTTTTCAGTCTTGTCGGAGTCTGTTTGGGCTTTCCAATCTGCTCCCATATTTGCACTTCTGGGAAACTTTCTTGGTCTGGATTCCCCCGGAAGCGTACCCTGAGACAACACTGTGAGTGCTGGGGCGGGGGGAGCTGGGGTGAGGAAGGCAGCCACTAAGTGTGGGGCAACTGACCCTTCCTCCCACCGAGCAAGTCTAGGAGCCAGTGTAGAATATGCATTTGGGAGTTAACTACTGCAGGAGCAAGGGGAATGGGTTCCCATTATGATTGGGTGGGAGCTGCTCCTCGGGGAGAGAGAGGGAGGGTGTTCATCCCCAGCACCTGACCTGCCCCAGGTTTGCTCAGCAGTTGGCGCAAGCCTCTGGGCTCAGCGGCCAGCCGGGTGCCGCAGTTGGAAAGGCTGGTACACATGGGGATGGAAAGAGTAGAGGCCATGGGGGTGGGACATCAACAGACTTTGCCAAAGTGACTACAGCAAGCAAGTGACCCAAAGCTGGGCATAGGGCACCTGATCCAGCCAGAAGAAACAAAACCTTACAGGGTTTGGCACCCACTGATGTGACCACTTTGAGCTTGTCGTCGGGGCTCCAGAGACATCTTTGGTCGTGAGGGACGCCAGCACTGGTGGGAAGAAGGAAGAAAAACCAGAAAGAGATAGTCAACCGGACGTGAAAGGGGAGGGCAACGAGAAAAAGGAGCAAGACGTAGGTAAGCCACTGCAAAGGAAGCATGAAATACACAATCCGCAAAACTCCAACGGGACGTGAGGTGAGCCACGCAGGTGGTGTAGCTGGTCAGCTTTTGGGAAGGTGACACAGGAAGCAGCCACAGAGAGATGGGGTTCTGAGTAGGTGGCAAAAGATTCTAGGCAGAATTCAGTCTGGAACACTGCTCTCTTTTTTTTATTTTCTTGTTCTTTCTTTGTTTTTTTGTTTTTTTGTTTTTTGGGTTTTTTTTGGCTAAATCCAGGAAGATCTACTAAGACTTATTATAAAGACAAGGCTACAGCTCTCACCTATCTATGATGGGACAATTAGCAATTAAGAATAGAAACATTAGAGCAAGAACAATAAGAATCACAACAGTCGATGTGGTTGAGAAGTCAGGTCAGGGTGGCGCCCGGTGTGACGCAGCCAGCAGTGGCTGCGGGGGACACAGATCATTGTGGTTTCCGATGTGTGTCTGCAGACACGGCCCAGGCAGCGTATGATCACAGAGGAAGGTCTGGGTGGGTGGGTCCGCACTGTTACAACCTCCAGCTGTTCCCTGTTTGAGGGCCCCAGGGAGGCGGCTCTGGTAATATAAAATGATATTAAATGCAACTCTTCCTGTTGATCCAAAACGTTGGCCAGGAAACCCTAACGTGAAGACTAGGTGAGAAGTGGCACATTGTCTGGGGGAAGTACTAAACATATCCATGCAGGACGTCTACGGTGTTAACAAAAATAGCTCTAGCAGGCGTCGAGCTATCCAGCTTTATAGGGACAAAGAGCTTGGGAGGGGCTCCCTAGGAGAGTCATGGAGGTAAGTAGTTGCCAGCCGAGCCAGGCGTGCTGAGCTGTTTCTCTTGTTCCCATTACCCTAAACCAAGTGAAGGGGCACTGACAACACTGGGGAGGAAAAAAAAAAAAGAGAAGGGTCCTAACTTACAGTCCTGAGATGAGCTGCAGAAAGTGTGGGTCTATGGTGAGAGAGACACTGAGAGCAATGTTTGTTTCATTGGAGTTTGGAGGTATATTTGAACGTAGAGACGGGTCCCTCCTCCCAGCCTTGCCCTCTGCTAAGTTGGGAAGGTAAGAAGGTCGCTGAAGTCCCCCACTAAGGCAGGGTAAAAATAGTGAGCAGGGTGCCTGGGTGGCTCAGTTGGTTGGGTGTCTGACTCTTGATTCCAGCTCAGGTTGTGATCTCCCAGTTGGTGAGTTCGAGCCCTGCATCAAGCTCCGTGCTGACAGCATGGAGCCTGCTTGGAATTCTCTCTCTCCCTCTCTCTCTCTGTCCCTCCCCTGCTCATGTTCGCTCTCTCTCTGTCTCTCTCAAAATAAATAAATAAACATTAAAAATATTTTTAGGGGTGCCTGGATGGCTCAGTCGGTTGAGCATCTGACTCGGCTCAGGTCATGATCTCACAGCTCATGAGTTTGAGCCCTGCATCGGGCTCTGTGCTGACAGTTTGGAGCCTGGAGCCTGCTTCGGATTCTGTGTCTCCCTCTCTCTCTGCCCCTAGCCCACTCGTATTCTCTGTCTCTCTCAAAGATAAATCAACATTAAAAAAATTTTTTTTAAATATTTTTAGAAGAGTGAGCAGAAAAACATCAGCTTTGGTGTGAAAAGGAAGCATGATTTTCCTTTGGGATAAACACACAAATCTTGGGGAAGATTAGGCTTGAAACATGGATTTGGGACCCTGCCAGAGAGCGTCACCTGCCAGTTGAGAGGCAACAGGAAAAGGTTGCAGAGAGGGTCGTTGCAGAAAGTGGCTAAGGGGGTTGCAAGGTTGATGGGAAAGCGCTTCCTCCTGTCATCGGGGAACTGCAGCGGGGCCAGCCATGAACATCTAGAGGCTCCCAGAGGGTGTGGACACGTGAGAGAGAAACCGTACTTGTGGGACAGGTAAGAATAAAGACACGCTTCCCCTGCCCAAGGGAGACACCTTGAAGTGGGTGTATGATTGCTTTATGTTTTAAATTGGAGAAGACCCTTTATATTCACCAAAGTCACCAGAAAGCCCTGAAGGGAAGGACGGCAGTGTGCCTGAATGCCACATCCCCTTTCCTATTTATACAACCATAGAATTTAGGCCATTCAATAAACTAGTTTACAGGCATTAACACCAGATTCACACCATAGTTACACCTTATCATTGGGGTGTGTGTATTTGGGGGTGTGCAATATTTATAAACGCCATACATAGCTCACCCCATAGTGTGGGTTTATTCCTTAGCAATAGGTGGTTTTGTTGTCTCTAATTTATGGTCCTCCGTAAAGAATCCTTCTGGCTATCTTAAAGAGGAGAACCTCAGCCAGTTGACCCCAGTCAATGTTATAGTCCCTGTTGGGGGGCCGCAGGTGGGCAGGGTAGGTTAAGAGCAGTCCTGAGTGAACTAAGTAGCTTCGTGAGAAGGTTAATGTATTTCTGGTGTCTGTGGAAGGGAAGGCAAGAGGAACCTCCTGCAATAATTTCAGGTGGCTTGGGTTCCCACTTGGGAAGAAAAGGCCCATATTTTTACTTTGACTTTTGATTCACAAGTCTTAAAGAACCTGGACTCTGCAGGAATCTGGGTGAACTTGCCCCCCTTCTCTCCCAACCCCCCACCCCCCCACTGTGTCCAGGCTCCCTACCCCATTCCCGTTTTGTCCTTGGGGAGCCATCCTTCTCCTGTCTAGAGCAGTGGTTTTCAGCCTCAGCTGCATATGAGAATCACCGATTTTTCACTGGTATTTCAAAAATACACCCATGCTAAGCTCTTACCTCCAACCATGTTTCTGGAAGTGGGGTGTGGACACAAGTATTTATTCATTTATTATTATTATTTTTTTTTAGAAACTCTTACGGTAACTCTTGTGTTTAATTAAGGTCTTGAAGATTGAGGAAGGTATTAAGCAGAGGCCAAGTGGGTCCGATTGTAGGAGACAGGGGAGGCAACGTTCTGTAGAAAGCATGGCTCCAGGCTGACACCTCTGGGCCTGGCTTTGTGAAATAGAGAAATTCATTCATTCCTCAGATATTCATGGACTGTCTACTATGTGCCCTGTACGGTGGGTATAACAGTGAACAAGACAATTAAAACTCTGTGCCCTGGTGGTGCTTACATTTCAGTAGAGGGGGCTTTCCTGATGGGGAAACACAGGTGAGGCCCGCAGAAACCCCTCTCGGGCTCTCAGGTGGGTGAGGCTGGCGAGCATGCGTCAGAGTGCTAACTGGTTGTCTGGTTTGATTAAACACATTTGCAGCAGACTGTAGGCTCACACAGCTGATCCACATCTGGCTGCTGGTCTCCCGTGTCTGGGCCAATACAGTCCCAAAGGCTCAGAGCAGCAGGAGAGACGTGTGGAGCAGGTGCTCATAGCCCTGCACACTGGGGACGATCCCAAGGCTGTGGGATGATGTTGCGGATGGTGATGATGAGCGTGCTCATTTTCACTTTAGTTTATTGTCTCACATGAGGAATCTGAGGCAGAGCCAGCCCCTGAACCAGAATCTTCCAATGTCTAGTCTAGACAGGGCCCTCTCCTGCCTCTCATCACGGCCATACTTAAGTTACCTTGAGACGAGAGGAAGGACGTCCTAGGAACCTGCTTTGGGCCCTTTTTTGCCCCAGGCTTCATGACCTGACAAATCCCTTCTGCTCGTCTTCCTCAGGATGAGATTTCAGAGGCTGGGATCAGAGGCAGCTTTGATGCAGCACAAGGCAAATGGTTCTTATCACCACCCCCACCTGTGAAATGTGTTTCTGGTGGGAAATGTAATTAGAGCCTCAGGAAGCCTTGGGGGTGGGGGGTTGCTGATGAGAACTTGGCCACGTGCTAAGCAGGTAGTGTCGAGATGACCATCTGCCCAGCCCTGTCCTGCAGGCCCACAGGTCTTGAACCTGTGGAACAGAATGGATGGAGAAGCAGCCTGGCTTCTGTGTGCTTCCAGGTCCCCTTATCCTGGCACAGAAGAGCCTTTAGGTCCGTCTCTGCCCTATTTGCGGGGAGGCCCATTGCTGAGTGTCCCCATTCTCATTTCTAGGGTCCTCTTTCTTCTTCCACCTCTCTCCCTCCCTTGTCCTCTTTCTTCCCTGGTTTGTGCGCATGCCTACTGCCTTTAGGCTGTAGAGTCCTGAGCGGCGTCCACATCTTTGGTGGCCAAGAGGTGGCTGGACCACCAGGCCACTCTGCTCAGTACCTTGGAGCCTTTCGGACTCTCCCTTGGGTTCCGAACACTAGTTGCGGACCATGTGAACTGCACAGAGAAGGGAGAAATGAGCAACATGTGAGCACAAAACTACATGCCCTGAAATGGACAGATAGCCTTTCATCTCATTGCTTGAAACACTTCCGTGGTGTCTTTGTTGCTGGCGTCGACTGAGCCAGTCCTTGTACTCAGTGCTCTACCTGTATTACCTCATGATAAGCCCATGAGCTACGTCTTATTTTCCACTCTACACTTGAGAAAACTGGGGCGTAGAAATCTTAACTTTCCCAAGGTCACACCACTAGCAGGTGCTGGATTCTCCAAAGCCCGTGTGTCTGGACTGGGTGGCCTAGGCATTGGAGGAACTGGCCTGATACAGAGACCCCCGGAACCCAAACCCAAGTGGTTTAATTGGCCCCAAGGGTAATAGAAGGAAAATAGTGGCAAATAGACAATTTCCGGATTCAGCCTGGGAGGCGAGCAGGGGGCAGATCTAACCAGATGAGCCAAGGATAAGCAAATGGAGTGGTGGGAAGGGTGGGAAAGAGGCTTCAGCCTTGAGGGGGAGGATTCAGAATCCAGGTCAGGAACTGGGCCTTGGCCACTGGCTGAGATGGGGTGGGGGTTGGGGGGGGGCGGCTGGCCCAGGGAGGAGGTGTGGCCCTGCCTGGGAATTAAGGAGAAGAAACAGGCAGAGGCCCAGTCTTTGGGGTGGGTCAGCACGGGAAGAGGAGTGGGTGGCTGTGATGTGATAGGATGTGGCAGATACGCAGATGCCCAGTATGATCCCCAATGCAGTGGTTGTTGGGTCCACTGGCACAAAAGGAGACCTGGAGCAGGGGGCACAAGGGATGCCGCTGCATGGGGCTAGACCCCAGATTTAAAGCTGAATTAACAACTACATCCCTGCAAGTCAGAGGGTCAGAGGCCCCTGGTAAATATCCTGATTCATTTTAGATGCGCTCATGAACTCGGGGAGCATGCGGATGCCCAGTTTGAGAACTGGGGAGGGAAGGGTATCAGGCAATGTGCTAATATCCCCAAAGCAAGTGCCTCTGAAATCCTACTTCATCTCTACCTAAATGATGAGGCCCCACTGTTCCTGGCAAAAAAGAGAGCAAGATGGGAGACCACCTAACCAGAGTCTGGGCTACTCCGTTGACACGGAGAAGTCAAAGACTTTTTATTCTTCCTGCCTTATTGCCTGAGAATTATAGGCTTCTTTGTTTTGTGGTGGGGAGTGGTTGGTAATGAGAGTGGGATCAGCATAAGATAAAATAATAACCAATAGATATTGAACAGTTACCATAGGCCAAGCCTAACAACGCCCCCTGAATTAGGTACTGTTATCATTTGTCCTTTTTACTTATGAGGAAAATGAGGCTCAGCAAGTTAATAATTCAAAATCTTACAGCTCATGAGTACAAATTTCACGATTTGAACCCAAGCGTAAGCCTACACGGCAGCCACAGTGTAAAACGGCTATATTCTGTGGAAGCCACGAGCTCCAGGCCAGGATGTCAGATGTAGCAGATCATCGGAATTACATATTGAATGAATGAATCAATGAATACGTGGATGAATAGGCCCTCAAGATATATTATCCAGACCTTGAGGCCGAGGCAGCTCCAGAAGGGGAGGGAGTTAAAATGAAAACTGGGTGTAGGTCCCCCTTGTCACATTAGAATTTACTTGGGAGGATGTCCCAAGATGAGGCCAAAGGCCAAAAGTCTATCAATTGCCGTGAAATGAGGAAGCCAGGCTACCCTACCTCCTTTATGCTCTTAGGTATGATTAGAGAGCATAGATGCGGTCGTTCTCGGGAATGTCACTGCTCTCTTCCTGATGTTTCAAGTCTCGTTTCCAACGTTCTATATTGTTAAATATGAATGCTGAAACAGAGTCCTTACCTGAGTTTTAGAAGCAAGTTTTTGGTTCCAGAATAGACAAATGAGGGAAACAATCCCCTGGACAAACTTGGGCCTGCAGGAGACTTTCTCTTTCACAGACGTAGCATTGAAGAATGGTAAGCGCCCAGGACAGAGGAGATAAAGAGCACTGGGGATCCAGGTCGTGGCTGAACACTGGGGAGGCAGATAATCAGAACCCAGCCCCAAGAAGGGGATGGACAAGCATATGCAGAGCCTGGGGTTCAGGGTAGGGAATGGAGTAGCAGGAGGTGTAATTGATCCAAGACTTTGGGAGGGAGGCAGATGGGGCTCAGCCTTATGGACTGCTTCAACATGGCAGCCCAATGGGGACAGAAGTGCTTGGAGGCAGGGATGTATGATGTCATACACTGCCTCCACTACCACTGAGAAGAGTGGTACTCAGGATGGGGTCCAATTTTCACCAAGTTACAATATCACAGATAAGGGGCCAAGGACAATGACCCATATCTTTCTGGGTTAGGATTACTACACAGTCTGGATCTGCAGGAGGGAGATGGGGGGGCCCAGCTGCCCATTGCCGGGGCATCTTGAGGCTACATGGGAGGAGGGGGTCACCCTCTCCTATATGCCTCTCACTACTCTTGACCCACTTAGTTTGAAGCATGTGCATGGCCAGTTTATGCTTCAGAAACTTAGTCCCACCAAAACAGTCCTCTTGATTGTTGCTTGTTATGCCTAAGACAGCAGTATGATGCTGCCTCTTACTAGTTCTATACTGGCTTTGGGTCTCCATATTCTTTGTGGACTGTGTTGTGGGATACATAATAGCAATGAAAAGGGTGTTTACCCTGTTTTAATTGTGAAGGGTCACTTCCTTCTTGGATCTGAGGCATCCAAGATGCCTTGCAAGATGGCTTGCTCCATCATCCTCCATGTACCCTAACAGTTCCTCTGAAGGCTCCAGATAGTACCTCAATGCCCGGGGATGGCTGCCCAGTTCCTCCCTCTTTAATAGGTGTCCATCCAGGACTGTGTGGGGCACACCTACATTGCCCAGGTGCTTTCCTCTGCGCTGCTTCCAAGGGCAGGTTGCTCCCTTGGTTGTCCTCTCTACTTTACATTCTTTGCCCAGAATGGGCTCCCTCCCTTCCCTCCTCTCCCTGTTGTCAAGGCACCAGAAAGCTTCAAATTCAGAACAGGATGATTAAGTAGTAGAGGAAATCACAAGAGCCTCCAAGTGTCCCAGTGCCGGATCTTTTGGGATCCTCTTTCCCTCCTTTCCTTCACTCTTCTATGCTGATTGGAGACTCTAGGTAGCCCATCCCTCAATTCCTCGCAACTTACGCAACATCCTGATTATTTGTTCAGAAACACATCTAACATCTGGTCACACCTTTTCCTCCCACCCTCTTTGCACCTCCCTTTCCTTTTCCTCCTCCTTGCTGGATCACCACCTGAGTCTCCTCTCTAGGTTGGATGGAGGGCAAGTCAAAATTCCCAGGCCAGGCAACTGCAGGAGTGAAAGCTACAATAAGGAGCTAAAGAATTTGCAAGCCCGGGACTTCTTTTTGTTTTACAACTAATCACCCTATGACTTGATTAGCTGATTTGCTAATGCCAATACATTCAGTATGGTTAATTATAGACTGTGCTATTCAGGTCAGAACACATGCAGGTAAATGAGGTGTTGGGACAATTGCTCTCCCTGAGACCTGTTTTGGATTCCAAACAATCCTAGGGTTGGTTCCTTAGGACTCCTATTAGGCTACTAACTCTTGGTGTAGTCTTGAGGGGGGGGGTTGTCCTTTCTTCTTTCTGAGGGTCAGTTTGCCATGACAGAGGTGTCTTGTGGCATTGATGGGATCCAAAGTGCTTAAAAGGCCTAATCCATTCTACCACTCTGAGGAGCCTTAACCTCCTTTGGCTCCATAACTCAATAAGCCCTAATGCTAATAAAAATGCTTCTGTAGCAGGAAAGGATGGACCTTGTAAATCCTTCGTATTTTGGGTTTGGACTTTCATCAGGCAGGATGTGGTTCAAGAATATATAAGCTTTAACAACAACACCTGGACCCAGACCTTGCATTGGCACCCTCAGTGGCCTGCACAGGACAGATATCTTGATTTATCTCAGCATGAAGAAACTCCTGGCTGCCTGCCTGCTAGTCAGCCTGGTTCTTGCTTGACCCACTTTTTTTTTTTTTAATGTTTATTTATTTTGAGAGAGAGCACAAGCAGGGGAGAAGCAAAGAGAGAGGGAGAGAGAATCCCAAGCAGGCTCCACACTGTCAACATGAAGCCCAATGTGGGGCTTGATCTCATGAACCATGAGATCATGACCTGAGCCAAGGGTCAGAGGCCTAACCGACTGAGCCCCCCAGGTACCCCTTGCTTGACCCACTTTGCCAACTCTCTGGCTACCTAGCCTCTCTCTCCCCTGCCACCTCTCTTACACACACACACACACCCTAGGCTACCTCCTTGCATCACCCATACCACACTCCTCACAGATGTTTTCTTCCTTCACAGCACAGTCTATATAAGAAGATTGAGAAAAAACTTCTAAATATTTTCTTCTTCTCCATTTCCTCTTTCCTCCAACCCCTTTGTCCCCTCTTTCTTCTTCTTTTTTTAAAAATGTTTATTCATTTTTGAGAGAGCATGAGTGGGGGAGGGGTAGAGAGAAAAGGACAGAGGATCTGAAGCAGGCTCTGTGCTGACAGCAGTGAGCCCGATGTGGGGCTCGAACTCACAAACTGTGAGATCATGACCTGGATGACGTTGGACACTCACCTGACTGAGCCGGCCAGACAACAGGGAGATGCAGTCAGACCACGTGCCCAGAAAGAGAACCAGGATGTTTGTAGACAGCACGTCCTGCCTTACTCCACAGCTGTCTGAGCCCCCAGCCTTCAAGAGCCCCTGGAAGTGCTATCCAGCTGACAGTCCCCTCCTCAGTTCACTCCCACCCCAGGCTGCTTGCTGCTCTAAGAGTCCCTTGCACAGGTACCTGTGGAAAATGGATCAATTTAGGTTACAATTATTGCTAAGTGTTGTGAGAACTCCCCCATAGAGGGCAGCTGGATTTGTAGGTCAGAGTGAATCTGCCAGGAGATAGAGAGGACATGGATGGGGAAGCAGGGCAAGGAAGGGAGGACCATTGGGTGGAATGACTGGACATTTGGGATGCCGGAATGTGCTTCTGGCCTGTGGGACACCAACCCCACTCCTTCTTGGGGAGGATGTGTGTTGATATCCCACTGCTTCTGGGTTCACAGGGACTGCTGGATTTGCCCACTAAGACTTGAGCCCCAGGAGTGGCCACACTTGATCTAGACTTTCTTACATGCCCCTGCTGTCCCCAGGCTTCTCTGCTCCAGGGGCCAGCTCCTCTGCCACCAGCTCTCTGCCAGGACCACCTTCATCTCACCAGTGCTGACTGCTCAGGACCAAAGAGTTTCTCTTTGTCCAGCAGGTGCCACAGAGCCAAGGTAAGGTCTTACCCTTCTAGAAATCTATTGGCCTTGTGATATAAGCCCCATGGAGACATAACGCTCTAACCCAAAGGCTACACTCGGTGGGGAAAATTCCAGATTTGGAATCCATAAGCATTTATAGAGTACCTACTTTAATCTGAGCCCTGGGCCAAAAATTCTCTCAACCATTATTTTATTTGAGATAACAAACTTATCAAGTACATCTAATTGTTCCCATTTTAAGACGGAGGAGCCCAAACTCAAATTAAATACCCAAGGATGCAGAGCTGGCAAATGGAAGAGACAGGATTAAAGTTCATGTCTGTCTGACTCCAAGTCAGAAGTTCAGTTGGCTTCCCTTCCCCTTGCAGTAACCGAAGCTCCCTCCCCCAGTCCATGCCATGCCCCAGCTGCCTGTCACTAGCTGCCTCAGTCTAGGTACTCTCAAATGATGGAGGCTCAGGCTACTGATTCAACTTCAGCAAAAGTAGATGGAGCACCCTGCTATAGGCTGGTCTCCTTTCTCTCTCACGCTTTGCCTCATGTGATGCTCAGAGCATCCCTGTTATGGACCCCTTCTATCTGGGCTTTTCAAAGTGGGTATGCAGTGGTGGGCAAAGAGTAGGTAACACCACAGGGAGCCATCCTACATTTTCCTAGCCAGTCAATTTTATTTAAATATTGTTTTACACAAATTACATGCAAATGCATGTGTTGATATGTATTTTTCTGATATATACGTATTTCTGATATATACGTATATTTGTAGTATTTGTATATGTAAATATATTTATAATATATAATATATTATAATAAATTTTCTTTTTTTTTAATATTAAATTTATTGTCAAATTGGTTTCCATACAACACCCAGTGCTTGTCTCAACAGGTCCCCTCCTCAATGCCCATCACCCACTTTCCCCTCCCTCCCACCCCCATCAACCCTCAGTTTATTCTCAGTTTTTAAAAGTCTCTTATGGTTTGCCTCCCTTCCTCTCTAACTTTTTTTCCCCTCTTCCCCTCCCCCATGGTCTTCTGTTAAGTTTCTCAGGATCCACATAAGAGTGAAAACATAGGGTATCTGTCTTTCCCTGTCTGACTTATTTCACTTAGCATAACACTCTCCAGTTCCATCCACGTTACTACAAAAGGCCATATTTCATTCTTTCGCATTGCCTAGTATTCAATTGTATATATAAACCACAACTTCTTTATCCATTCATCAGTTGATGGACATTTAGGCTCTTTCCATAATTTTGCTATTATTGAAAGTGCTACTATAAACATTGGGATTCAAGTGCCCCTATGTATCAGCACTCCTGTATCCCTTGGGTAAATTCCTAGCAGTGCTATTGCTGGGTCATAAGGTAGATCTATTTCTAATTTTTTGAGGAACTTCCACACTGTTTTCCAGAGCGGCTGCACCAGTTTGCATTCCCACCAACAGTGCAAGAGGGTTGCCGTTTCTCCACATCCTCTCCAGCATCTATAGTCTCCTGATTTCTTCATTTTGGCCACTCTGACTGGCGTGAGGTGGTATCTGAGTGTGGTTTTGATTTGTATTTCCCTGATGAGGAGTGACGTTGAACATCTTTTCATGTGCCTGTTGGCCATCTGGATGTCTTCTTTAGAGAAGTGTCTATTCATGTCTTCTGCCCATTTCTTCACTGGATTGTTTCTCGGGTGTGAAGTTTGGCGTGTTCTTTCTAGACTTTGGATACTAGACTTTGTCCGATATGTCATTTGCAAATATCTTTTCCCATTCTGTCGGTTGCCTTTTAGTTTTGTTGATTGTTTCCTTTGCAGTGCAGAAGCTTTTTATCTTGATGAGGTCCCAGTAGTTCATTTTTGCTTTTAATTCCCTTTCCTTTGGGGATGTGTCAAGTAAGAAATTGCTGTGGCTGAGGTCAGAGAGGTTTTTTCCTGCTTTCTCCTCTACGGTTTTGATGGTTTCCTATCTCACATTCAGGTCCTTTATCCATTTTGAGTTTATTTTTGTGAATGGTGTAAGAAAGTGGTCTAGTTTCATTCTTCTGCATGTTGCTGTCCAGTTCTCCCAACACCATTTGTTAAAGAGACTGTCTTTTTTCCATTGGATATTCTTTCCTGCTTTGTCAAAGATTAGTTGGCCATACATTTGTGGGTCCAATTCTGGAGTCTCTATTCTATTCCATTGGTCTATGTGTCTGTTTTTGTGCCAATGCCATACTGTCTTGATGATTACAGCTTTGTAGTAGAGGCTAAAATCTGGGATTGTGATGCCTGCCGCTTTGGTCTTCTTCAGTATTACTTTGGCTATTCGGGGTCTTTTGTGGTTCCATACAAATTTTAGGATTGCTTGTTCTAGCTTTGAGAAGAATGCTGGTGCAATTTTGATTGGGATTGCATTGAATGTGTAGATTGCTTTGGGTAGTATTGACATTTTAACAATATTTATTCTTCTAATCCATAAGCATGGAATGTTTTTCAATTTCTTTATATCTTATTCAATTTCCTTCATACGCTTTCTATAGTTTTCAGCATACAGATCCTTTACATCTTTGGTTAGGTTTATTCCCAGGTATTTTATGATTCTTGGTGCAACTGTGAATGGGATCAGTTTCTTTATTTGTCTTTCTGTTGCTCTGTTAATAGTGTATAAGAATGCAACTGATTTCTGTACATTAATTTTGTTTCCTGCAACTTTGCTGAATTCATGTATCAGTTCTAGCAGACTTTTGGTGGAGTCTATCGGATTTTCCATGTATAATATCATGTCATCTTCAAAAAGTGAAACTTGACTTCATCTTTGCCAATTTTGATGCCTTTGATTTCCTTTTGTTGTCTGATTGCTGATGCTAGAACTTCCAACACTATGTTAAACAACAACAGTGAGAGTGGACATCCCTGTCGTGTTCCCGATCTCAGGGGGAAAGCTCTCAGTTTTTCCCCATTGAGGATGATATTAGCTGTGGGCTTTTCATAAATGGCTTTATGATGTTTAAGTATGTTCCTTCTCTCCTGACTTTCTTGAGGGTTTTTATTAAGAAAGGATGTTGAATTTTGTCAAATGCTTTTTCTGCATCGATTGACAGGATCATGTGGTTCTTATCTTTTCTTTTATTAATGTGATGTATCACATTTATTGATTGGTGAATACTGAACCAGCCCTGCAGCCCAGGAATGAATCCCACTTGATCACGGTGAATAATTCTTTTTATATGCTGTTGAATTAGATTTGCTAGTATCTTGTTGAGAATTTTTGCATCCATATTCATCAGGGATATTGGCCTGTAGTTCTCTTTTTTTTGCTTGATATAATTATTTTCATGTAATACAGCATATTAAGTATATAACTTGATATAATAAACAATATATACAAACATAAAATACATATTTGTACTTTTACAAATATAAGTAAAAATTTATCAAAACAAATTACTATGTGATAAAGTAGGCAGGAAAATGAAATTGACCATGGTAGAAAGAATTCTAGGATGTCCCCAAAGATTTCTTGGCCCTAGTGTATGTAGGTTATGTCACATGGCCAGTTGACCTTAAGATAAGGAGCTTATCTAGGGGGGCATGATGCAATCACCTGAATCTCTTAAAAGCAAAGCATTTTCTCTGGTTGGTAGCAGAAGGGAAGTCCAAGAGATTCAAAGCATGAGAAGAATGGGCTGTGTGGGGTGTTCTCCATAGCTGAGGTGGAGGGGGCCACATCACAAGAAGTTGACAGCAGCCTCCAGCAGCTAAGATCATTGCCATTCTATAGCTAGAAAGACAGCAGGGACTTCAGTCCTACAACCACAAGGAACTGAACTCTGTCAACAAGCAGGGGGAATGTAAAAACATACCTTTCCCCAGTCAAGCCTCCAGATGAAGACACAGCCAGCTGACATCTTCATTACATTATGAGACTCTGGGCAGGGGACTCAGCTAAAACATTCCACATTCCTGGGGTGCCTGGGTGGCTTTGTCGGTTAAGCGTCCAACTTCAGCTCAGGTCATGATCTTGCGGTTTGTAGGTTTGAGCCCCATGTCAAGCTCTGTGCTGACAGCTCAGAGACTGAAGCTGCCTTCAGAATCTGTGTCTCCCTCTCTCTCTGCCTTCCCCCACTTGAATTCTGTCTGTTTCTCTCAAAAATAAATAAACATTAAAAAAGAAAAAACATACCACACTCCTGACTCGTGGAAACTGAGGTCATAAATCTAGGTTGCTTTAAGCTGCTAAGTTTCTGGTAATTCGTTAATACAGCAATAGAAAACCTATACATTGACTTTTCAGCATAAAAAATATTTCGTATTAATTTTTGGCTTGCTGTCAGCTACTATTTGGGCTTATGTTTCATGACTCTGTGAGGTTTGCTGTTTATGCTTCTACAGAGAGAAACTTTAGAGAAATTTTTTCTTTCTTTTGTGTTTGGTAACAAATGTTTATTGCAAATGTCTGCTCTTTGTCAGGTATGACTAGGCTGTCGTGATAGGTGAGACAAGTAAAATTCTCTGCTCTCAAAAAGTTCTGGTCTAGAGGAAAGTCTGACAATAAGAGAACAAATAAATACACAAGATACTCTGAGGAGTCTGAAGTGCCATGAAGACGGTGAAGGAGTGTGGGAATGTAAATAAGCCTGGAGGTAAGGCTGCAAGCTGTGGCCTTAGCTGGGTGGTCAGGGACAGCCTCTGAGAGGATGACTTTGGAGCTGAGACCTGGGTAATAAGGAGCAGCCCCAAGTGAAGAGGGAGAAATGTCAGCTCCAGGGCGTTGTGAGCCTTCCTGAAGGTAGCCCCGCCCCTGGGCATCACCACCAGGAAGGAGCTGGTCAGAACCTCCAGCACCCCAGGGCTGCCTCTGAGGCTTCCCTGAGGGCCAGCACTGCTAAGTCTCCAAGGAGGCTGCTTGGTACAGCCCAGGCTGGGATCCCGGAGACTAGTGCCACCCCAAGCCCCCTTCAGGATATTAGGGAAGGCTTGAAGGACCCGAGGTCCCCCCCAAGAGTTTTCCAGATAATCTGCACCAGTTGGGGTCTGGCCATCAGATCCTCACCACGGTGAAAGTGCTTTGTTCTCACTGGGACCTGTCCTTACGTGTGAGAGGTTTTCCTGAAAAGTGTTTGTTTTCTCTCAGGGCCTACTGCTCAAGGGCCTTCTGAGTGATCTCAGTCCAGATTCTTGCCAATCTTCCCATACCCTGCTCATATTGTTGTAGGGTCTGGTCTTTCCATTGTTTAGGGAGCCCCTTCTGCCCCTGCCCCACCCCAAGCCTTTAATGAGGACCAAGAGGAGAGGCAGTGCCGAATCTGTACAGGCAGGCTTCTCTAGGCTTCCCATCCCTGGTCACACGTGTAACATTGCAGGGCCTGGGAAAGAACTTGAATTCAGGTCCACATACCATATGGCTAAATACTTTAAAGCGATACATCAGGCTGGCAAAGTATATATAAAATGGGTTGTATTGTCAGACTTAAACAGACCTTCACAAAGACTTCTCAGACTCCTTGGAGCTCTATGCTGAATAGGTGGTGTAGGGGGGCAGGCCTCTGGCTCCCAGGCTGCAGAAGGCTGACTTCTCTCCCCCACCAATCCCCTGTTCCACCCTGAACCACAAGGGGCGTCCCTTGAATGCATGTAGACACCCTGGCCCGCATGTCCAAGCTTCACGCAATGCTCCCTGCAAACCTCTGTCCCTCAGGCCTTACAGTGTGCACCCCTTCCATGTGGTCCACTCTCAGGAAGATGGATCCAGGCAACAGGCACATGCACATCTAGAAGTGGATTCAGGGTCAGAGGGCAGGGAATTGTAAGGTTCTGGGTGCTTGGAGGCTCTAGAATGGGGTTGGTGGGCTCTGGGTGGACGCAGCCCTGTGGCCCTGTAGGCTCCTTGGCCTGTTGAGAAGGGACAGGATGCGGATGTCTGAAGTGCAAAGCCCAGTGCGAGAGCCCCTCTTGCCTGGATCTAAGAATGAGAACTTTCTGGCACTTTCCACGGTGCTGCCTGTCAGAAGCTTTTTAAAAAATTTGTCCTTAAAGAAACATTTAACACTCTCAAAATTTCTCAAATTTATGGAAAAGATGCCAAAAGAGTTCGATGAACTCCCCTTTGCTTTCTCTATAAATAACCTACAAAAATTGTGCCGAACTGTTTGAGAGTAGTTGTAGACACTGTGATTCTTACCCTCTAAATACTCTAGTGTGTGTATAGTTTCTAGTGTCTATCTTTGTCTTTTATGAATTGATAGATTTGGAGAGTACAGGCTACACTGTCCCTTGGTTTGGGTTTGTCTGGTGTTTCCTTCTGATTAGGTTGGGCCCATATATTTGGGGTAGGAATACTTCCTGAGTGATGTGCTCTTTTCGGTATATCTCATCCGGAGGCCCATGATGTCAGTTTGCCCATTACAATTCTACATGCTGATTTGCAGGTAATGTTAAACCATAAAAACATCCTGTCTCATCACACTGTTGGAAAGCATACCTTTCCCCATCTTGTAATTTTTATCAAGAACAGTATTGCCCAGGGGTGCCCGGGTGGTTCAGTAGGTTAAGCGTCTGACTTCAGCTCAGGTCATGATCTCATAGTCTGAGTTCAAGTCCCATGTCGGGCTCTGTGCTGACAGCTCAGAGCTTGGAGCCTGCTTCGGATTCTGTGTCCCCCCTCTCTCTGACCCTCCCCTGGTCATGCTCTGTCTCCCTCTGTCTCAAAAATAAACATTAAAAAAAATTAAAAAAAAAAAAAAGAACAGTATTGCCCAGTAGATATATATACTGTAAGTCACATCTTATTTTAAATTTTCTAATAGCTACATCAAGAAGGTAAGAGAAATCAGGTCAAATTAATTTTAATAATGTATTTTATGTCATACAACCTATCTAAAATATGATCTCAAACATGTAATCGATATAAAAAAATTGCCAAGGAGACATTTTAAGGTTTTTTTATTCCAACTCTTTATAACGCTAGAGAATTAATATTAATTCCTAGAAACAGTACAATAACATTTTCTACAGTAAAAGGCAGTCATGGGACTTAGAACAGAAAGGCTCTGTGAGCTCATGAACAAGATGAACACCAAAACCCCACACCTGAGACACTGTAAAAACTTCTGAAGAAACAAAACAGTCCTAGACAAAGGAATGAAAATCAGTCCAGCCTAGAACTTCCCAACAGCAATGATGGATACTAGGAGATAATGGATTTGGCATTTGATAAAAAGCTGCTCATTATTTTGCAGGGGATAATACAAGTCCCACCCCATTCTGAGAGCTTGAGAAGGCTGATGGCACAGTCCTACTGAAAATCAACCATCTTTCTGCATGCACCTGCTCCATCTTGATGAAAGGCACCACTTCCTACCTAGTGACCCAAGCCAGGCTCCTTCAGGGTGCCTTCCTCAGCTCTGCTATCCAAAGGGACACCAATTCCTGTAGCTGTTACCTCCTAAAAATCGCTCCACTCAGGTGCTCCTCCCCATCCGCCACCCAACTGCTCTTCTCCAGATTATTTTTTAAATTTTTTTTAACGTTTATTTATTTTTGAGACAGAGAGAGACATAGCACGACGGGTTAGGGTCAGAGAGAGGGAGACACAGAATCCGAAACAGGCTCCAGGCTCTGAGCTGTCAGCACAGAGCCCGACGCGGGGCTCGAACTCACAGACGGCGAGATCATGACCTGAGCTGAAGTCGGCCGCTCAACCGACTAAGCCACCCAGGTGCCCCTGTTCTACCCCAGATTATAATCATAAAAGGTTCTCAGCCTCAGCATGCCGTGGTCCACTCAGCAACCCGCGCGATCTTTCTTAAGTTCAAATATCACCATGTTGCTGTGCTGCTCGCAAACTTTTGCGACGGTTCTCTTCAGCTTTACGACAAGGTCTGAGTCTTGGGTTCAGTTCACAGGACTCTTCCTGATCTGGCCCAGAACAGCCTCTCCCGCCTCCCTCTGCTCCTTCACCCTGTGCTGCTCCTTGACAAAGCTCCTTGCAGTTGGCCGGACGCGTAGGTTGTGTCATGCCTCGGTGCGTTGACAAATGCACCTCTTCCCAGTAAACTCCTTCTCCTGTTTCCTCTAGCTGAGCACCCCCCGGCCCTCCACAACTCAGCTGGAGCATCACTTTTTCGGCCAGCCCTCATCAGATTTAAATTTGAGAATGGATCCCTTTGGCAGCTGTGAGGAAGGTGGGTTCCTCATAAGCCATGGGCTGATGGTTGGCTTCAGTCTTAAAATGCTACATCAGACATCTGGGATGTAAATTTGAAGAGCTGCCCTGATAGTCACTGCAGACAGATGGTCACCACAGAGAAAAGCTGAGTCATGGTGGTCTGGAAATGGACTACTCCATTCTCCTCACTGAGTCAAGCTTAATCAGGGACGTCATGAGAATTTTGTGTTATCTTTATCTCGAGATGAACTTCCTTTTCTTATCTAGGATCAAGACTTTTCAGCACATTCATTTGCCAGGTTACTTGGGCTGATCTTTCACAGAATAATCAAGAGTGTCAAACGATTTCCTTGTACATGAAACTGTTATAAGAGACCTCAGCTAAGACACCTGTGGCCGCTAAGGGCACACATTCTTCGGGATCCTGTGATCTCATTGGCTACCACCACACTCTTTCAGACATGGTGAGAACTATCTCCTCTCCTCATGACTCCCACGTCAGAGTTAGCTTCCCTTTCGTTGCAGGGTGAGGAGAGAGAACGAAAATCATTTCACACAGCCTTCTCACCTTACTGCTTTCCTCCACACGAACCTAAAGAGGGACTTCTGAAATCTGAGATTTCTCCTCTGTCTTAATGAGTAGAAATTGATGAAAAAATACCAACGTTGGAGGACTAAACCATTGCATTTCAGGATTGGTACCTAGCAGGGCCTGGACACGATACAGAAATATATTTGTTCCAGTAAGCTCCTCTCTAACTTTGGTTTTTGTTTTTTGAACATCTGTCCTTTTCTTGGTGGGATGTGTTCGTTAAAACAATTCGCCCTCGGGGTGCCTGGGTGGCTCAGTCTGTTAAGCGTCTGACTTCGGCTCAGGTCATGATCTCTCGGTCCGTGAGTTCGAGCCCCGCGTTGGGCCCTGTGCTGACAGTTCAGAGCCTGGAGCCTGCTTCGGATTCTATGTCTCCCTCTTCCTCTGCCCCTCCCCTGCTCACGCTCTGACTCTCTCTGTCTTTTAATAATAAATAAATGTTAAAAACAAAATTTAAAAACAATTTGCCCTCCTCCAGGCACGGGTCACTTCTCGAGGGCTACTGGTTGTCGCCCTAATGTTGGATTTTTTTCTTACCAGCTGCTTCCAAATATCTGCCCCCTTCCTTTTCTCCCTTAAACTGGGGGTCCACAAACTTTCTTTGCAGAGGGCCCGGTAGCAAATACTTCCAGTTTTGTGGCCATATGATCTGTTGCACTTACTCAATTCTGTTGTTGTAGCAAAAGTAGCTATACACACTATATAAATGAATGGGTGTAGCTGTGTTCTAATAGGATTTTGTTTACAAAAACAGTCACCAAGCCAGATTTGGCCCAGGGGCCATCCTTTGCCAAACCATGCTTTAGAATATTCCATGCAACAATGTACCCTTACAAAAATTCTCACCTTTCAGGCTCCTTGCACTTAGGGGTAGTCATGGCCAATGAGGCATTGGCAGACTACCACAATGGATTTCTGGAAAAGCTTCTTCTGTTTTCCAAACAAAGGTGTCGCCATTTCCTCTTTCATTGTTTTCTTCCTTTCGTTCAATATAAGCATGAAGCCTGGAGGGACAGAGCAGCCATCTTGTGACAGTGAGGGTATGAGAGTGAAGATGAAGGCCTATATCTAAGATGGAAAGTGTGAGTTCTGACAGCACTGGGGGTCTGGCTCAGCCCTGCGCTCTCTCCCCGGTGACTCCTTTACTTAGTTAAGCCACTGTTAGTCACGTCTTCCGCCCTTGTACTTGAACTCACTCCTAACAGCTACATATCTGAAAGCAACATACGCACACTATAAAAAATTCAGAAAATACAGACAAGCTGAAAGGAGAGGGGAAATCATACCCAGTTTAACCACCCATAAACACATGTCACAGAATGGAGAGGATGTCATCAGTTACCCTCAAACTTACCTTGCTTGGGCCATTGCAAGGTAACTGTGATTATATTTCTGAGTACAAAACCCCAAAAGAATGAGTTTTATTTGCTTTTATCAGTTTCTTCCAAGAAATCTGGATGTTGTAAACCAAAGTTTTTATAGCACTGGAGTGACAGCTCTTGCAACATGTGGTCCATATCATAAATCTTTAAAAGGGGCAGCCTTCTAGTAGCCAAGAAAACCTTTCAGACCTGAAACTCTACCTCAGGATCAAACCCCACCCTTCTCTGTCAAACATACACATGCACACACACATACAAGTGTGTGCATGCACAACCCTCCCTGGTATGGGGCGAGATGCCTTTAGATGAAGGAAAAGACCAGTAGGTTGAAAGAATAGGGTATAAAGCATGGACACTAAAATGCAAGCGGATGGAGTCTAGTATAAAACAATAGAGGGGATACAGCAGTGCAAAAAGGACACGATAGTGAATAAATGGTGTTGGGACAATTGGATTCCTAAATGTAAACAAATGAAATTAGATTCCTACTTCACCCTCTATCCAAAGTAATTTCCAGAAGGATTAAAGACCCAAATGTAAAATGCAAAACTTTAAACCTATTTAAACATATGAGATGCCTTCATGTCCTTGGGGTGGGGAAGAATTTCTTCACAAAACGTATCGTGAAGAAAAGTTATAAATATGGCTACATTAAAATCCAAAATTTTGGTACATCAAAAGACATCCCTTTTGAAATATGAAAAGATAAGCCACAGATGGGAGAAATATTTACATATATACAACTTACAAAGAATCTGTATTCTAAGCATATAAAGAAGTCTATAAATTAATAATAAGGAAAAGACAGCAGCCCAATAGAGAAATGGGTAAAGATAGAAACAAGTAACTCACAGAGAGAGAGAGAGAAAAAATGAACAGAGAAGTAACACATGAAAGATGCTCACCTTCGCTAGTCTATTAAGGCAAAGCAAACATAAACAAGTTATGTTTTCACTCATTTATGTGGCAGAGTTTATAAATAAATGTCAAGGATGTGAGAAAACAGGAAGTCCATTGGTGGAAATGTATATTGGTATAGCCATTTTGGGAGGTAATTATAATGAAATATGTTTTTTTTTTAAAGTTTATTTTTCAGAGAGAGAGACAGAGAGACAGAATGTGAGCAAAGGAGGGGCAGAGAGGGAGGGAGACACAGAATTCAAAGCAGACTCCAGGCTCTGAGCTGTCAGCACAGAGCCCAACGTGGGGCTCAAACTCACAAACCACGAGATCATGACCTGAGCCAAAGTCGGACACTTAACCAACTGAGCTACCCAGACGCCTCCGTAATGAAATCTTTATTGAGTAACAGGGTAGGGCAGAGATCAAGTTTTACTCTTCCCCAAGCCTCGTCTTGAATCTGCTCTGCAAATTTTTTCTCTGTTCATGATAGCTTCAAATGCTATGGACTAATTCATATGTGGAAGCCCTAATTCCCCATGTGACTGTATCTGGAAATAGGGTCTTCAGTAGGTAATTAAGGTTAAATGACTCATAAGGATGGGGCCCTAATCTAACAGGACTGTGGCCTTATAAAAAGGGAAGATTGATCTCTCTCTCTCTCTCTCTCTCTCTCTGTCTCCCTCTCCTCCCCCTGCCCCCTCTCTCTCTCTGCCAAATAAAGACCCAGCAAAAAGGCAGCCATCTGCAAACCAGGAAGACAGGCCTTACTGGGGAACTGAATTGGCCAGCACCTTGATTACAGACTTAGCAGCCTCCAGAATTGTGGGAAATAAATTTCTTTTGTTTCAGCCACTAGTCTATAGTATTTAGTTATGGCAGCCCAAACAGACCAATACACCTAATAATAAATATGCATGGCCTAATATGAAGAAGGAATCCTTCTGAGGTGTAAAAAATGACCCAAATATCCTTGGATTGGGAGGTTCTTCCAAAGTAATAGATACTTAATGGAATCCTATTCAAAATTACAGATTATTCTTTTACCCTAACAAGCTGATTCAGTAATGCCTCAAGAAATTACGTGAAAGGGGCGCCTGGGTGGCGCAGTCGGTTAAGCGTCCAACTTCAGCCAGGTCACGATCTCCCGGTCTGTGAGTTCGAGCCCCGCGTCAGGCTCTGGGCTGATGGCTCGGAGCCTGGAGCCTGTTTCCGATTCTGTGTCTCCCTCTCTCTCTGCCCCTCCCCCGTTCATGCTCTGTCTCTCTCTGTCCCAGAAATAAATAAAAAACGTTGAAAAAAAAAAAATTAAAAAAAAAAAAAAAGAAATTACGTGAAAATGACAAAAATTTTGGAAAATCAAAACAAAGACAAAACAATAATGTGAATGGGGCTATTTTCCCACATTGCAAAACACCATGGATTTGGTGACTTTGGTGTAGAAATAGACATATAGTGACCTAGAAACGAAGAGAGTCCAGAGATCCCCACACATCTGTGCCTATGTATATATGTGCCTGTATGTGTTTGTGTATTAAAAGTAGCATTTCAGGGGTGCCTGGGTGGCTCAGTCGGTTAAGCGTCCGACTTCGGCTCAGGTCACGATCTCGCGGTCCGTGGGTTCGAGCCCCGCGTCGGGCTCTGGGCTGATGGCTCAGAGCCTGGAGCCTGCTTCCGATTCTGTGTCTCCCTCTCTCTCTGCCCTTCCCCCCTTCATGCTCTGTCTCTCTCTGTCTCAAAAATAAATAAACGTTATAAAAAAAATTAAAAAAAAAAAGCATTTCAAATCAACGACAAAACAATGGCATACCTGATACATGGTATTAAAATAATTAGATATTTATTAAGCAAATACGATTCGGTTAGATCCTTCCCTAGCCCCATACACAAGTTAACTTTAGGTCAAGAGTTTGGCATTAAAATTTTAACTAAGTATTTGCGGTGATCATTGTATTTGATCTATTCACCCCAAAGAATTAGTTTAAGGCAATCATGGCAATCATATTTCCTTGGGCAGTAATTGGGCCAGGACATGAGGGAAAGTGTTTTGGAGCTTTGGGAAAATTTTTTTCATGTTTCTAAGGAAGAGAAACAGGAAAATACAGTCGTTTTTGGTGCTTTGGATTTTCTATGAACTCTGCATATGAAATATATATCTGCTCTACCAATCTTGCTGGCAACCTAAAATGGAGGCAGAACCAAAGATGGGATGCCAAGAAGTCAAGTTCAGGATAACCTCATTGGGCCAATGTTCATATCAGGCCTAAATCCACCCTATTTCTAGACATCTTAAGTTAAATAATATATCTCCTTATAAGAATACATGGGAAAATACTTTAAATAATTAGGAATTAAGAAGTAATTTTTAATCAGAACACAAACCCTACAATCTGTGAAAGGAAGATTGACATAATTGACTATATTTAAAAATCCATACGGCTAACTTCATTATAACAAAGTGAAAATAGAAAGCAGCAGAAGGGGAGAAAATAATTGCAAGTTACATAACAGATCAATGGGCTATTGCCCATGATCCTAAGGAGAGCCACAAGTCATAGGAAAAGTTAAAAGAAAAAACTCCAATAGAAAAATAGCAAAGGATATAAAAAGTCACTTCGCAGAAGAAATGCGATGGATAATAAACATGATAAGGTGATTGACCTCTCTGCCTGCCAAGAGAGTCAACAAGAAAACTGCTTACTGAACTGACAAAAATTTAAGTAATGATAATAATACCCATTTTGATGAAGAAGCAAGTATTGATGGGAATATAAATTCATATGGTCTTGTTGAAGGACAATCTGCTAGCATCTACTGAAGTTTTAAAGGTGCTTATACTTGAAAGAGTATATCTATACCAACTTTTCTAGAAAGATGTCCACACAGATGCTCCATCGGAATGTATGAAGGTGTCATTGTAGCATTGTCAGGGGGGGAGGGGGGAGGAAAGAACCTAAATATTCATTTTAATATTGAGCAGAAAAATTAGTAAATGATGGTATAAATTATGAACTACTATGTGGCATTTTTAATGGGGTAGATAATTATGACCTAAAGTAGAAAAATCTCCCAAGTTATATCCTCAGGAGGAGAAAGAAAATCACAAAATATATGTACATGCAGAGAGAGAGAGAAATTATATAAAACAAGTCCATTCTTATACAAAAATAAATGTTAGAATAAATCTATTATAACAATTAGATATTTTTTTACTATGTGAAATTAGAAAGCATCTCACAATTTCTGGCATGTCATAATTTAACTGGTACTGGTTTTTTTTTTTTCCTTAGATATGCAGATACTTTAAAAAAATAGATGCATCTGCCTGGTTCAGTCGATGGAGCCTACAACTCTTGATCTCAGGGTTGTGAGTTCGAGCCCCGCAGAGGATGTAGCGATTACTTACAAATAAAATCTTTAATAAAATTAAATTAAATTAAAATAAAATAAAATTAGATGCATATCAGAGCCAGTACAGCACAGACAGATAGATAAATAGATGATGAATAAACAGGTGATAGAAGACCAAATGTTTGTAACACCTTCACCTCTGTTGAATTCTGTACTGTTTGAACTTTTTACAATGAGAATGCATTTGCGAACTACTTGTGTAAACATTTTAAAAATTCTAGTTCTTCTGTTTAATCTTTACTCCCTTAAATCCTCTCTTGTTTTCCTTTTGTTTGCACTTGCCTGACGGATCCCCACCCCATCCTTTTCAACCTTTCAGTATCATTTTACGACATCTTGGGTGAGCAGTCCCTGGATTGCTTTGCTGTTTTTACTCCAACGTGAGCCTTTGCCTATTTTTAAATGGGTTTTAAAAGTGTTGACATAACCATTATGTGGCGTGTTACTTCTGTCATCTTGCCTCATGCCTTACATTTTGTTCTCCATTTTGTCCTTCACTATAGGGATAGTATTTTGTTTGCTTTAATTTCTGCAGTCATTTGGAAACTAGACTTCCTGCTTTAAATTCTCTCGGTGGTGACTAAATTAGGAAGTAATTCTTAAATTCAAATGTAGCAGCCAGCTCTTGGTCAGGAAAATGATTGTCTAGGTATTTCAGGAATAGAAGTTTACTGCCAGGGCCACACAACTTTGGAAGGACGGGGCTGTGTAGGTCGGTGGATCCCCCACCTAGATCTGAGCCAGAAGGTGTGAGGCCACTGTGAAGTTACGGGACTGCACACTTCTGCGGTCACAACCGCCTCAGGAGAACAACGAACCAATCTTCTCGAGAATGTCTCTCCTGGGCAAACTCTAATCCATATGGAGAAGGAGATTCTAGGGACTGTAGTCTTCCTGGCTTCTCTGGAGCCACGCAGAATGGTAGCAAGTTGTTAAGAGACACCAGAAGAGAACTTGTATTGTTTTACTAAAAAGTGCACATTAACATGGGGCACCTGGGTGGCTCAGTCGGTTGAGCCTCCGACTTCGGCTCAGGTCACAATCTCACAGTCCGTGAGTTCAAGCCCCGCGTCGGGCTCTGTGCTGACGGCTCAGAGCCTGGAGCCTGCTTCCGATTCTGTGTCTCCCTCTCTCTCTGCCCCTCCCCCGCTCATGCCCTGTCTCTCTCTCTCTCAAAAATAAACAAACATTAAAAAAAAATTTTTTTTTTTAAAAGTGAACATTAACATTTCACTCCTCTTTATATGGAATGAGGAATCAAGCATTCTTCCTCGAGCTACGTTTCCCCGTTTCCAGTCATTTTAACTAGACAATTTATAATTACCCATTTTAGTTTTTTATATTTATATTTCTTCTGTCTTCTAGTATAATTTCTTCAGTGTATCCTCTCATTAATACACTTTTTTTTTTTTTTTTGCAGCGCCATATTTATTACTCTTCTGCACCCAAAATGGATGCCAATCTGTACTGCATTTCCAATTCCATGGAGTCTTTTCTAATTTGGCTGACTGTGTTTTCAAGAAGTCTTGTTCCTATTTCGTACAAGAATTTCAGTAACAGTTACTGAAAACACAAGGCAAGTCGTTTCTAAAAATGTTTTTATTCCATACCCAAAAAAATCTACATCGAAAGGGGAAAATTCTATATCTTACTCTAGAATATTGGGCCATTTTTCTCCTCTTATGTTACATTGATTTTCATAGGTCTGTGTTAATTTTTCCCTCTTTGGTTATCCTTTTAGAGTGAGCTATATTCAGGGCGAGACTGGAGACTTAAATATAACTCACCCAGTTCCAGGCTGGAAAGAGAGAGGATAGTAGATTTTCAGTTCAATGAATAAGCAGGCACCATATTTGTACATTTTTGTGCACTTGACCTACTTTGAAGGCTTTCTGGACACCATGAAAGATGGATACTTAAGGGAAAAGCTCTCTCTGAAGCACCACCTAATCCATTAAATGTCCACCAATCAAATGGTGGTTTCTGTCCTAGGGTAGAAATTAAAGTATCTGCAGTGACCAGAAATGGAACTCTGATAGGCTGGCTGCAGTGCTGTCTTGCCAAAGAGCCCAGTGTTGGCTGCGGAGACAGGCTGAAAAGTCAATTCTGAGCCATCGTTAAGGAGATGACTTCACTTTCTCCAGAATCTGGAGAATGCAGATCTCTTGCTCATATATAGGAAGAACTGGCCGGGGTACACAGTGTCCAAATTCTTGGGTCAAATATGAAAAACATGCGATTACCCTGGAAGAAACGGATGGCCATTTATTTGAGCTCCTAAAGATATGGAAAAAAAAAAAAAGACATAGGATTAAAAACAAAAGTGGAATCCTTTCCAAGCAGACTGAGCCAAGAAAGGGGCCCAGGTCCTCCCCTTACCCAGAGCACCCTTCAGTCTTGGCATCCTGTGCTTTGAATCAGAGTCATTGTCTGGCTCTAATGCAAACACAGGCTTCATTGTGATTCTGCAGAGAGCCAGCCCCAAATGCACTGCTTTCTACCCGCCTGGGGCTTCTTTGAGCTTATCCCATTGAGCTATGACTCCGGCAACCAGCCAGGAGGGCCTCTATCCAGGGTGGTGCCTTGAGATTTCTGCTGATTTATTACACAAGAGCTGCCAGGTAAATCCCTTGGCTGTCTCATGGGAAATGTCAAGTCAGGGGCAAAGTTTAGGTGCTGTCCAATTGAATCTGGGGGTTTGGGTCAGAATGGATGGTGGCCAGGACCTTCCTGTTTGTTATATATGCTTCTGAGGCTACTTGGATGGACCTTAAACTCCCTGGAAAGTTCTAGAAAAATTCTAGGTTCCACGAATCAAGCGTGCTAAGGGATTTTATTGAAATCTAGGGAGTGATGCAGTACACACTGAAATGGATGAGGTTCTGTGAACTGAACTTCTCTGTGAAGCTAATAAACATGGGGATTCCTCAGCCACATTCCCCGGACTTCTCATCCATAGGTCTGTGGTTGAGCCGAGCATTCCCAACGGGCTCTAATGCAGGAGGGTCACGTGACAGCTTCCACTGAGAAAAACAGTGATTTGTGGGGATGTTGGCAAAGTAAACACTTGGAGCAGTAAAAGCGTATGGACCAAGAATGTGTTCCTCAGGAACTACAAAAGGAAGACTACATCCCGCTCCCACTGGAAGGTTGAGCACTGCTTTGCACCTAGCCAGATTTCCTCAGAAAGCAGGGTGCCTTGCAGACTCTAATAATATGCATTGCTCTCAGGCGAAGCTCTCCCAAAGGTCAAGGACAGTAGCAAGTAAAGGGAAGAAACCTTTCTTCTGTCAGGTGACTTCAGACTGATGAGCTCAACTGGGAAATCCCAGTGACAGAAACAGTGCGTTGTGATATCAATCAGCGCCCGTCTGCCCACAACCCCTTCTCCCCCGCTAAGGAAAACTACCCCACCCACATCCCCTGATTTCCAGGTGACCACATGAAGTGCCATAAGAAGGTGCATCCCTGGCCACAGCTGATTAGACCAAGGATGGGCGCCTGAACCCCAGGCAGCCAATTTTCAGGTGACATAGGACGTGAACTGGCATGAAAAGATGAACCAGGCCAATCAGATTACTTCTGGGAATCCGAATTGGGAAACATGCAGAACCCAAACCAGTTACCAGTCAGCCATAGTTTATCAGAAGGTCATATCATGGTAAGAGAGGCTAGGGGAGCTTTGATGCACCATGAGTAGGCAAAGAATGCCGGTGAGGAGGGAGAAGAAAGGAGAGCAGATAAGCAGAGACAAACAAATTTTGAGAAAATGTGAAGAATAGAAAAATGAGACACCTGGTTAAGAGCACCAGGTAAAAGCAAACGAGAAATTCTCCCCGACTCAAGGAACCTGTAAACTTATATGAGCAAGCTTGAGAGCATCTCCGTTGCTGGCAATGAGAGACACCCATAAACAGTGAAATGGGACTGACATCACACCAAATGTTCGTGTCCCCCAGGGTTCATATGTTGAACCTAATCCCCAAAGAATCAAGATGTGGTCCCTTTGGAAGATGATTAGGGCATGGTGGGGAGGGGCTTGTGAATGCGATTAGCACCCACATGAAAAAGGCCCCCGAGAGCCACCTCATCCCCTTCCACCACGTTGAGGACACTGCAAAAAGACCGCTGTCATTGAACAGGAAAGCGGACCCTCACCAGACACTGAATCTGCCAGCACCTCAATCTTGGACTTCCTGCCTCCAGACTATGAGGAATAAATTTCTGTTGTTTATAAGCCACCCGGTCTAAGGTCCTTTGTTACAACAGCCCCAGTGGACTAAGACAAACAGTTAATAAGCTCTTATTGCATGCAAGGTACTTGCTGAGTACTTAATGTATTTCTCATTTCTCATTCTTCCTCAGCTATCTCACAACAGCACTAAAATACATACATTATAGTCCTTGCCTGTTCTACTTTATCGTCCTTACTTCAGAGATAAGGAAAATTAAGAGATTGTCTAGCTCTTCACTTCCCAGGATGGTAGCCACTAGTCACGTGTTGCTCTTAAGCATTTAAAATGTGGCTAGTCCAGGGGCACCTGTGTGGCTCAGTCAGTTGAGCAACCAATTCCGGCTCAGGTCATGATCTCACAGTTCACAGGTTTGAGTCCCGCATTGGGATCTGTGCCGACAGCTCAGAGCCTGGAGCCTGCTTTGGATTCTGTGTCTCCCTCTCTCTCTCTGCCCCTCCCCACTCATGCTCTGTCTCTGTCTCCCCAAAATAAATAAACATTAAAAAAAATAATAAAAATAAAATGTGGCTAGTTCAAATTGCGAAGTGCTGTAGGTGTAAAAGCCACACCAGACTTTTGAAATTCAGCACAAAAATTTTAAAGACAACGTAAAATATCTCCTCCATCATTTTTGGTTGATAACAGGTTGAAATGACGTACGTGAAGTATCTGAACATATATCCATTTTTACGTTTGCTCTTGGAAGCCACCACTATCCTATAAAGAAGCTGAACTTGACTACGGAATGGGACACAGAGAGAGAGAGAGAGAGAGAGAGAGAGAGAGAGAGCGGTCATGTGGGGGAGCCCCTTAGTGCCAGACATCTGAACAAAGCCTTCTAGGACCTTCCAGCACAGCCAAAACGGCCAGCTGAACACAGCCTAACGAGTGTCTGAGCCAATGCCATGTGGAGCAAATGACTCAAGCCAAACACAGCCCAAATGGCAGAACCAAGAGAAATAATAAAGCGCTTTTGTTTCAAGCTGCTAAGTTTGGGGGTAGTTTGTTACATAGCAATAGATAATTAAAGTGTGCCTTCTGTAGGCAACACCCTATGATAGACAGACCCCTGGGGCCGTTCAGCCCCTGCTAGTTAAGCACTCCCTGCTGGTTGACAGCCGCTGCCCAGATTTCAGACGAGAACTTTGAGTGGTTGCCTTTCCCTGTTGGGTACCCCAGGGCCCTTTTCTTCTCCACCGAGCCTGGTGAGGAGAGAGGCAGCCATCCCAGCTCTCTCTCCTGGCACCCCTTAGAGACAGGTCCACAGGACTAGCTGCCAACAGGAGCCCGCGGGAAAGCAGGTCGCAAACACGAAGAAGTAACACGGATGCTGGACTCTTACAAGTTTTTATGCTTCATTGGGCCAGACTTTCTGATATCTCACAAAATGTAGTAAACAAGAGTGGGTGGACGCTGTTCACCTCCACTTTCTTTTCTAAGGATGGGGCTCGCCTCCCCTGGCCCCCTTCCGACTCTGTATACCAAAGTTCCTTCCAGGCCAATGTTTTCCCCATCATCATCCAGGCACAACAATAGGTTCTCCTTTGTCTCAAGTTGGCCATTTGCATTTCTGGGGCTTTCGTGCCTGGGTGACACCCACTTGATTAGACATTTGCCCCTGGTGGGCTCACAGCCCCTCATTTACATTTCCCCACAATAGTGAATGGCTTACAGGCCGGTTGAATGAAATACAGTTGCTAAATAGCTAGTGATTGAGCCAGAAAGGCGCCCTTTAAAGGTCGTCCTTGGAACATTTCAAAGCTGTGGACCACCTTTGAAAGTCAAGGCAGTGTGAGAACACTAGGAGCAACTCAACCTTGCCTCCTGCAGACATTTCGATGGCCACTTCCCACCCAGATCTTCATCGATGACCCCGGGAGAAAGGATTTAGGAGTTAAAACCAAAGCCACAAAAGCAGCGTCACCATTTAAATTCTACATAGAGTCCATGCATAAAACAAAAATCACATATGGTCGCAATTATCCTTCAATGCCTGTGAATAGAGCAGACATTGTTGTGTGTTGACAACCCTGAGTAGTAATTCTTAATAGCAGTTGGAAGTTCAAGACCGCTGAGTTACAAACAAAAGGGAGGAATAAAAGTAACGTGGATGCATAGATGTCTGTTTTCAAAGCATTTCACATTAAGACAACTGCTAAATTCCCAGCCACACTCTACACATCTCTAGCGGGAAATGAGGGACAGGTGGAGAATAACAGAAAGTCAACACTCAGCACAGTGAGGCGTTGTGCTCTCTGCTGTGTATCAGCTCACGCAAACTTTACATTCAGAATCACCCCTATTTTACAGAAGAGGAAACTGAGGTATACAGAAGTTGTGGAACTATCTGAGGTTTCCTACTAGCATGTGCTCCCAAGGGGCCGTAGTAAATGAGTTACTGGTGAAGGAAATGTAGGATCTCAATAACTGGAACTGAGAGATGGGGACGGATGTTTGGGGTGAGAGACACCCCGTAAGCAAAGGAATAGAGATGGAAAATACAGGGCAGGTCTGGACGATATGTTTTTGTGGTTGGGTCACGGTGAGGTGATGTGGGCTGGGGGAAGGGTCAAGAAAGAATTCTTGACATGTTTTTGGTGCAAACAGGTGTTTTTAGTGAACCCCGGGACAGGGCTGTGGGAAGAGTTGCACAGGGATTATGAGGAGGGATTAGTTATATACTTTTATGTTGGGGGGGTGTGGTGAGTGCAGTGGCTTGAGATAAAGGAAGTTTCCAAAAGGATGTTCATAAGCTAAAGAAGACTTTCAGGATCCTGGAGGTCGGCTATTGTCAAGCTAAGGTTGCTTTTTGCCTCTAGCAAAGCATGAACATTAAGACAGTTGAGTTCCTTGGGGAATGTCATACTCTGCCTGTGTCAAATCTTTGTCAAAGGGCTGCAAAGTGTAAGGAAATGTAATTTTCTCTACATTTCTTTTGCCTTTGTTCTTCTCATCCAAAGGATGAGTGAGATCTGGCATAGGAATCTAAGGCTGGATAACCTGGTAATGCTTGATTTACATGCCACCTTGGCTGGGCCATGGATGCCCAGATATTTGGTCAAATTTTATTCTGGCTGTTTCGATGAGAGTGTTTCTAAATGAGATCAATATTTAAATAGGTGGACCTTGAGAAAAGCAAATTTCTCTCCCTAATGGGGTTGGACCTCGTTTAAGTAGTTGAAGGCCAGAGTACAACAAAAAGATCGGCCTCCCCCAAGCAAGAGAGAAGACTCCAGCAGCCTGCTTCAGACTTCATCTGCAACATCATCTCTTCCTGGTTCTACAGGGGACAGCTTTCAGACTAGAATTGCAACATCAACTCCCTAGGATCCCCAGCCTGCCAACCCACCCTGCGGATATTGGACTTGCCAGCCTCTGTAATTGCCAATACCTTATAATAGATCTGTTTCTCTCTCTATACACATCCTATTGATTCTGGTCTTTAGAGCCAAACCGTGGGAGAGAGTCACAGAACTTGAGATCTGGAAAAAATCCTTTAGATCTCCCTCATTAGAACAATAGAAGAAGGGAGGGCCGCTTGGGTGGCTCAGTCGGTTAAGTGTCTGTCTCTTGGTTTCAGTTCAGGTTTGTGGGTTCGAGCCCTGACAGCTGTCAGTGCAGAGCCTGCTTGGGATTCTCTCTCTCCCCTTCTCTCTCTGCCCCTCCCCCACTCACCCTCTCTGTCACTCTCAAAATAAATAAACTTAGAAAAAGAAACGTTAAAAAAAAAAAAAAAAACCAGTAGAAGGGAAATAAGACCATGTCTTAGAGACTTCCAGTGGCTTGTGAAGACAGTAAACAGATGTGGCCTAGCTGCTGGCTTGGAACTCCCTTTCCAATCTCTTTTTTGCTGTCCCTTTGACTCACACACAGGATGCAGGTGGGGTTGGTGAGGGGACAGAGCTCTGCTGTGTGTTTCCCAAATACATTCTCTGCTTTCCTTCTCCAAACATGGCATATATTGGTGTTGGCTCCAAACAGCCAGTGGTGGCCGCCACGGCACATGGCCATCCTGCGATGCCAAGCACCTCACAGGTAGGTTGTGCCCAAGAGCAGGCCAGGAGCCAAGTCGGGCAAGCAAGGAGGTCCCTTCTTCTCAGCCTAACCAGCATTGACGGCTTCCTCCCCTGGCGTGATTTTAGGATTTCCCATTCTCCTCCCTACTGCATTTCCTGCTTAAAATAACTTTTTTTCCCAAGTCACTTTGGCTGCTCTCTGATTCAGGCAAAACTAGAGAGGCAAAGAAAAATAAAAACCGGTCAGTTATTTTGGCCCATAGGTCACGCTACAGAGACACCAAAAAATTACCTAATCCTGAACCTCACCCACTCTGCCCCTATCACAGCCCTAAATGTTTGAATGTTTTGCTTGCATTGTTCAAAGACCGGCTTCGTCAAGTTCAAATTTATACCTTCTTGATGGGAAGGACAGGTGTAGGCAAGCATTATGGCTCTTGTATGTGGACCACTCCAGACAAAAGTATGAGACATCTCTGCATTGCCCATTGCTTATCTCCACCTATGTTTCAAACCTACTGGTCTTCCCAGCTGCAAATTTTTTGCTCCAGTCAAACCGGTCTCTTGATTGTTCCCTAAACTTGCCTTGTGTTTTGCAACTGGAAACCTTTGCCCCCACCACCTGCCCCCATGGGATGTCTTCCCCACCTCTTTCGACCTAGCCAAATCAGATTCATTTCACCCTTACTCAACGCCAACGGCAGGTCGGCATTGGGCCAGCACCTACACACGTGTTATCTCATCCTGCAAGGTCCAGCAGAAATTCTTCTTATCTGTGAAGCTTTCTGGGACTCTCCCAACTGGAAGTGACCATTTCCTCCTTTCTCTCATGCTTATTTTCTGTACTACTCGTTTGACACTTAATGCGTCGTAGAACTTTATAAACATTCACTCATTCATTTTATTTAAACAAGTACTCACTGAATGACTATTATGTTCCTGAAACCGTGGTAGGTGCTGGAGGTACAAAGATGAAGAAGACACCCTCAGTTGTCTTCATGAGACTCAGTCTAGTGGTGAAAACCGGCACATGAGGAGACAGTTGTCATACGATATGGCGGATGCGGGTCCAAGAAGGTTTCCTATGTCATCTCTGTCCCGGTTCAGTCTTGATGAATGAGTAGAAGTTGTTCAGGCGAAGGTGGGGAGAAAGAATGTTTTTAAGAAGGACAGAAGGACATGGGCCCAGAGCTGGGGAACAGCAGAGTGCGTAGAAGGAGATTGTAAGCAGCCCCCTCTTGCCGGGGCATAGAATGTTGCTGAAGCACAGAATGTGCAAGACATAATGGGAGAGTCTGGAATACCAGGCTTAGAAGCTTGGATTCATCCTGGGGGTTGTGGTGTGCCATCGAGGGTTTTAAGAAAGGGATCGACCCAAAATTGGCAGTTCAAGATCACTCTGACTACAATGTGAAGAATGGAGAGATTTGAGGGAGGGAGCTGTAAAAAGGCTGTGGTGAGAACCTAGGCAAGAAATAAGAGGGCAGTGATATCTGCCCCAGGAATAAGGATGCTAGATTTGAGAAATATACAAGATGTGAGATATATCAAAGTCAGAGCTTTGAAGGGCTTCACAACTACAAGTGTAGAATATAAATATAATGCAATGTAGGGAATCCATTATGGAGATTGCAAAAGTGTTGTCACGGGAGACAACTGTCTGTTGTCAGGCTGAGACTGTCTTAAAAATATAAAACAGCTCATAGATTCGTCATTCTTATAACCTGGATATTTGTATGCATCACATCTCTTCTCCTAGACTGTAGGCTCCTTGAGGGCAGGGGCCCTGAAGACGCTAAAGCACATCTAGCTCTTGTGACAAGCCAAAGCCTCTGCTCTCCCTGTTCGAAGGAGGTAGATTGCATCCTGGGGAACCACGTTGCACAGCAGGCAGACCAAGAGTTTCTGCAGCAGGGGCAAGGCAGGGAAGAAGAACCAAGACATGTTTCTAACAAACCATGAGGGGGATAGCCATATCACAGCTGGAGCCAGGCAAGGCCAAGTCCACATCTTTATTCTGCCACCAGCTGAGTTGTGTGATCTTGGGCAAGTAAAATTCTCTTAGCCTCACCTCTTTTATCTATTAAATGAGAATAATATTACCCGCCTCCCCAGGTCAATTTCAGTACTATGTGAAATAATCAGTGGAGACCTTCAGGCACGTACCTGGTACTGAGGGAGCACTCATTGTTATAGGCATAGGTGTCAAAGTGTCGGTGTTTTTTCTTTGTTCCCCTCACTGCTCTGCGGGAACTCTGAAGGCAGAGACTATGTCTTACTCATGGTTTACTCCCATTTTCTACCACAGTGCCTGGCACACAGTAGATGTTCAACGAGTTCGTTGAATGAATTTGTATTATACTTAACAGTGTTATCTCAGAGCCCGGCCAAGGGCTGTTATTCCAGATTCACAGCTTACCCCCTGAAAGAGCAAAGCCAGGATACAAATTTGACTAAGATCAAAGGGGCAGAGATTATTCTAATACAAAGTAGAGCATTAGGTTCTCTGAAGCTTGATCCTGTTCTTCCTTTCTTTTCCTCCTCTCCTCTTCCTGTCTCGTTCCATTCTACATCTTGGTCCAAGGCCATCTCATTTGCTCACATGACTTAGATCTATATGTTGATGGCTTTCCAAATGTATGTCTCCAGCCCTGACCTCTCTTCTGAAGTCAAGATCAATAGATCCAACTGCCTCCTTGACATCTCCACCGGCAATTTCATATCTAAAATTGAACCTCAGACATTCCACCTAAACCTGCTCTTCTTCCAGCATGGTGCTTCTCATTGGGTGGCACCATTATCCACCCAGATGCCCAAACTCTTCATCTGGGACCTGCAACACCTCCTTCTCCCTCAGCCTCCACATCCAATAAAGTGCCAGACCTTCAAAGTCTATCTAGGCCCTCTCCTCTGCTCACAATCCCTATATTCAACACCATCATTCACACAGAGAGGGTACAACTCCTCTTGTTGGCCATTCTTGCCAAAACCTGCTTCTTGCTTCTGTTTTTAGACTGGGGCCAGAGGAATATTTAGAATTACATATCAGACCACATTATGTACTTGTGTAAAAGCCTTTAAAGGCTTCCATTACACTTGGGAAATTTCTCAAAATGCTTACCACACGTGACTTGACAGTGCTTCATGACTGGACGTCCTACTGTACCCCTCCCTCCCTCTGCTTCCTCGCCGGCCTCCCTTCAGTTTTGCAAACACCCCATCCTTCTCCAGCCATGAGGGTTTCAAATCTACTGTTTTTCATGGAAGGCTCCTACCCGTCCTACTCACTTGGGTCACTGACAATTCCATCTGCTCAGTTTAAATATTCATTCCTCAGCAGGGCCTTTCTCCTTCAAGCACACATCACAGTTCTTCCATAACCCTCTTATTCCCTTACAGCACTTAACACAATTTACAAATATACTCATTTGTGTGTTTGACATCCATCCCCTCAGCCCCACCCATGTGCACGCTTCTCCCGTGTTACCCATCGCCTTGTCTCTGGAGCCCAGCACAGAGGGCTTGGTGCACAGAACATGGTAGGTTTTTGTTGAATGAATGTGGTAAAGGCTGTGAGAAGCAGGCCAGCCAGGGGTTGGGATTGTGCAGTGGAGGCAGGAGGACCTCTGAATGGTGGTGCAGAGAAGGCTTCCAGGAAGGTAAGGATTTGGAGGAAGGTTTGAAAAATGGGTGGGATGGAACCATCCAGGGTGAGTGAGAATAAAGGAGCCGGTGGAGGAGCTTTCCATGTGGATAGACAACCCGGTAGGAGAAACCCCAGGGGGTTGTGAGAAATGGCGGGTAACCAGGATGTCTGAAATATAGGGCTTGGGACAGGAGGTAGACTGGAAAGGGTGTGCAGAGAGCTGGCTTAAATCTCCAGGAGGTGCTGATGGGTGGCCCACAGGCGTCTCCTGGACCAGATGGCCCTTCTCTTTCTGGAGGGATTGTTCACAAACACTTGTGTCCCTTCATGAGCTTTCAGGAAGGAGTTAGGGCCTAATACGGTTCAGCCCCTGCCGCTCCCTGCCCCACCCCAGCCCCAGGCATCTGGTTTGTAGGTTTGGGCCAAACCCTATTTGCAGTGGAAATGGAATGTTGCTTATTTTATGATGTTAACTGTTTCATCTAGTTCCACATTAGAAAACTTGGGACTCTGGACAATTTATAGGAAAAAAAAATTAGGACAGAATTCAAACAATTCTTCCACAGGCATTTGACTCGTGTTCGAATCATGTCCAGGTGTGAACCCTCTTTTTTTTTTTTTTTTTTTTAAATTTATTTTTGGGACAGAGAGAGACAGAGCATGAACGGGGGAGGGGCAGAGAGAGAGGGAGACACAGAATCGGAAACAGGCTCCAGGCTCCGAGCCATCAGCCCAGAGCCTGACGCGGGGCTCGAACTCACGGACCGCAAGATCGTGACCTGGCTGAAGTCGGACGCTTAACCGACTGCGCCACCCAGGCGCCCCCAGGTGTGAACCCTCTTGACTCACCGTTGAGGCCTCTAGAAAAATTCGTCCAGCTACACACATGACTTTCTGAGCTTGCTGAAAACACATGCATGGCTCCTCTATCCAATGGATTAAGGTTTAATTATTTTTTTAATCTTTATTTTTGAAAGAGAGAGAGAGAGAGAGAGAGAGAGAGAACGAGTGGAGGAAGGGCAGAGACAGAGGGAGACACAGAATCTGAAACCGGCTCCAGTCTCTAAGCTGTCAGGACAAAGCCCGACACGGGGCTCGAACTCACAAACCGAGAGATCATGACCTGAGCCGAAGTCGGACGCTTAACCGACTGAGCCACCCAGGTGCCCCTGGATTACTGTTTTAAAGGGACATTTATTAAGTGTTTTACCACTTACCCTGTTAGGTGCTTTCCATGTGTTACCTCATTTAGTCCCCACCCTCATGCCATCAGAGAAGCACTCAGATTTATCTTGTAGATAAGGAAACCAAGCTCAGAAGGATTAAGTAACTTGCCCCACATCACACAGCTTGTAGGCGTGAAGGCTGCATTTGAATGGAAGTCTGTCTGGCCTACCTCCTGTGCTCTCAGCTGGTAAGCTCTGTGGCTCTCCAAACGCAGGGCATAGTGACTGGGTTTGGGGGAACCATAAGGATTGCTTTTTAAGGAACTTTTTTTTACTTTAAAATAATTACAGACTCACAAGAAAGTTGCACAAAATGTGCACTTGCATAGCTGTAGTACAATATCAAAAACGGGGGAGTGACAGCTCAATCCAGAGTTGTGAGTTTGAAATTCAGATTTCACTAATTTTACCAGCCAGGTTATTTTTTAAGTGGCGTGAAGCTTTCAAGGGTAAAACCAAACCAACAAACAAAACCTGCACACTTTATGAAAGGTCCTTTTGAACTCCTTCTGCCCTGGGCCCTTGAACTCTCACTGATGTCCTAGGCTTCCTGAAACAGCAGATCTGAGGAGGGGAGGAATCAATACACAGAGAGATCCATTTCTGCCATCATGGGCTCCAAGGAAATGCTATATTGCCATGGGACCTCACTGAATCCATGCTGCTTTAACAGGAGAGGGCTTCCAGCAGGGGAACCCAGAGGGACCTGGTCAGACTGCCTGAGTCTGGTTGTTTGGAGACCTCTAAAACCCTTGGGGCTACCTAAGACCTGGCTCAGCCAAAATGTCTCTTTGCTCCCATTGTCTGTCTCCTGGCAGCTGATGATAAGTGATAAGCATGGGAGATAAAACAGGTTTGGGGCTGTGAACCTGCCTGAATCACTGGCAGCCAACCAGGCCATTTTTATCTGGAAAAACTCCCCCCAGTACAGCCCAAATGAGTGTTTGGGAACCTGACTCAGGGAACAATGGCGGGAAATGGAGGCCCAAGCTTGGGCGTTAGGGCCCTGCCACCCACACTCCCCTTGCACTGTTATTCCTGGCGAAAACAGAGATTTGCTTTCATTCAGACAGACTCTGTGGGAAGAGGTGCAAATGAGGTTTTAAAATTAAAAGGAAGTAGTATAATGACAAGGGAAGTGATAGGAGATTGTTTTCCAAGCTTCAGAGATTTCATTATAAATGATTCTGAGAACTCCCTCCCCGGGTATATAATGACAGCCGTACTAGTTACTATGGTAGCTCCTTGCCCACCAGGCCAGATGTCGAAGCCACGTTGGGGGTTAATTTCCTTGCCACACGGTTTCATTTAAGAATTTGAGAGACCCCAGAACAAAGGAGAAGTCAGACCTTACTGATGCAGAAGACGGTCATCCTTCTTGGTGTGGCCATAGGGCGATTGGGTTCTGGCCCCAGGTAAATCTGGTTTACTCATCTTTAACCCTGTGGAGGAGGCCATCCAGTTAGACTGACATGCACCAATGTTGCTAGAGATGACTGCTGTACCAAATGCTCAAAATCTCTCCGTTATGGTTGTGTTGCCCCCAAATTCGCATGTTGGAGTCCTAAATTCAGTGCCTTAGAATGCGACCTTATTTGGAAATCATTGTGGATATAATTAGTTAAGGTGATAGAGGAGAGGAGGGTGGACCCTAATCCAGTACAACTGGAGTCCTCATAAAGAGGGGAATTTTGGACACACACACACACACACACACACACACACACAGAATACCATGTGAAGATAAAGGCAGAGACGGGGTGATGCTTCTCAAGGAAAGCTGAAGACGGCCAGCAAACCATCAGAAGCTGAAGAAAGGCATGGAACAGATTCTCCCTCAGAACCCCTAGAAGGCAACTGCTCTGCCAAACCCCTGCCCTCAGACTTCTAGCCTCCAGAACTAGGAGACCATAAATTTCAGTCCTCGAAGCCATCCAATTCCCACTACTTTGTTAAAACAGCCCTAGCAAACCAATAACACTCTCTCAAGAATTTTGTTTTAGAAACTTGCTCAGAATTGATTTCAAGGTCACTGGCTCATGCTGTGTGAAGTCCACCTGCCTTCCACTTTCAATATTGGAGTGGATCTTGCCATATTTATTTTCCCAACACTTCTGTTCTCAATAACGCCTATAAGCAAAAACAAAGCAAATACCCCAAAAATGTTTGCTGGTGATTATGCTTAAATTAGAGCCAGTCAGCTCTTTCTGAAAACTAAAAACAAAAACCAGAACTAAAACCTAGTTGTACGCCATTCAGGAGATATTTCCTGCTGGTTCTTAGTCCGAACGGGTGAGGAAACACTAATGGTGGAAAAGTACCACTGTGTTCTCAGCAGGCACATCACACCTGCATTGGGCATAAACAGCTCCTTTCCCCTGGTTCTCGGATGCACAGAGAAGGGAGAGGCTCTCTACAGACCCAGGGGAATAACTTGCTGGCAGAAAGATGACCTAAGGAAATGACAGAAGCTGCATAAACATGATCCACAGCCCTGGTGGTGGTGGGGAGTCCTTTCACTGCAACCATCCCAACAGTGCCCTTCAGCAGAGACAACCAGGACCTGGGCTCCAGCAGGCCCTAGAAGGAATCCCTGTGACCAGAGGTCACTGGGACACATATCCCTATAGCCATGGGGTCCTGGCACTTGTGGCCCAGCTCCAAACCTTACTTGCTCTGGAGTGCTGGCTAGACATAGATCAGTTAATCTGGAAGACACCACTTGGAACCCCTAGGACTTCCTGTTCTGTTTTGAGATCCTCTTGGGGCCTCCTCTTGGAGTATAGGTCCAACTTGGGCAGTTGGCTACACGGGTGAACAGAAGGGAGAACAGACTTCTCCTTCCTCCTGTTTCCCCGTGTTCCCTCATGCCTGACACACAGCCTTGCTTGGCCTTTGCAAGGTCCTCTGCTTTCCCACCTAAATGTGAATGGTTTTGTTACAGGTGGGACAACAGAGAGGCATGCAGGTGTGGGGAGTGGGAGAGGGGGTTCTGCCAGCAGGCTGGGTCTCTACATTCCTCCCAGTGGGACTGGGTTTAAAAGATCAGAGCTGTGCCCTTTGAGGAAACAGCCAGAACTCTCCTCCCCTTAAGTGGGAAACCTCTGGTCCTCACCACAGCTGCTCTGACCTGGCTTGTCTCCAGCCTCCCTCTCAGATGACCCATTCTCTGAAGGGTGCCTGGGGCAAAAGATAGGGAGACCCCCAGGGAGTGCCTGAATGGTCCAGCACCACCCAGATGCTCACCCAACTGGAGAACTGACCTCCGTAAATGGCACCACCCCTTTTGGCCATGGATTCACTCATTAATCCAACAGGGTCCACCTTGGAGGCTTTCCAGAATCCCTTTTCTGTCTAGCTTCCCACCCTTTCACCTCCTCCATAGTCACCTTAGTCTTCTCACCTCTCTTTCCCTGCCTGGCCCCACCTCTATCCCCAGAAGGTATAGGTCTCATCCACAGGTGCCTGGGCACCCCAGCAAGAGGCTTAAGTCTTCCAGACTCTGCAGCATACGACATCAACACAAACCTTTCCCTGGCTACTGGTGACTGCCCTTCCTAACTCAGCTCAGATGTTTTTAGGCCAACAAAATCTGTTTGTTTAAACTGTCATACAGGAAAACCCAGGCAGAGGTGAGAAGGGAGGAAAACCCTGTCCCGCCACAGAAGCAGAGCAGCAAAGAAATCCCAGCCCAGCTGCACACCCTGAAGCAGCGACCAGAACTAGGCACTCGGCAGGCACACTGGCCCTGGCCTCACGGCTGCAGCTCAACCTTCCCAGCAGGGCACACAACGGGTTAAGGAACTACATTTCGACGAGTACTGTGGCCTGAAACTCAAGCTCCCAAGGTCTCTTTCAGAGTCCAGGGCCAGGGAAGTGTCTATTGTCAACAAATGCCACCACCGGACCAATAGCAGGCCAGAGTGTGGTTCTGAGATAGGGGCCTCTGCGTGTCACCAGGCAACGGGCACAAAGAAGGCTGGATCAACCAACCGCCCAGCAGACGGTGACAGTGCCCCACAGCCCCCCTGCACCTCCTGCTCCAGCAAAGCCAGGTGGGAGAGCCACTCAGTCCCAGAGTCCCCCAAGATCACATTACCATCAGTCTCATGATTTGGGGGGAAAGGAGATGGTGTAGAAAAGGCTTTATTTGGAAACTCTAGTACAATTTGGTTTATTAAGAGCTGGGCTGATGGCAAAGGTGAAGATTTTCAAGTGAAAAGGAAGTAAATGTTGCTGCAAACCATAGCAAGGCTCATACACCTTTCCTTTGCTCCCTTCCTACAAGTCAGGAGATGGCCACAACCCTAGGATCCCTCACCCAGACCTCCTGGCTTTCCCTGGGGAATGCTGGGTGGGATGCTTGTGACACATTTACTAAATTAGGCTAGAGGAGAATGTAAGGTGAAACCTAAGAATGTTTGTTTCTCATTCCTACAAAGTACACTCCCTTCCTGTCACAGAGCCAGAGCGGGTCCAGCCATCACCCAGGCAAAGCCTTCTGATCTCCAACGAATGGAGACTTGAAGAAACATTTTTATTTCATCACATACATCTTCATTCAACATTTAGAGCAAAAGAGGGCCTCAGCTAGGTGCTGGGGATGCAAAGATGAGCTGGTCATGTTTCCCACGTGGTCTGACCTTCCCCAAAGGTTCACCATCTTACCCACCCTATATGCTGAAGACTCAGATCTATCCTCCCAGCCCAGCCCATACCCCTCCTCTCCTAAGCACCAACCCAATATATCAAGTAGTTTTCTAGACACTTCCTTGTGGTTTTCCACAGGGCCCCATGCTCAAGGCTTCATCTCTCTACCACCAAACCGGTTTTACCACATGAACTCTTTGCATTAGTGGATGATACCACCCCTCCATGGGGTTGAAATGTGCCCCCCTGAAATTCAAATATTGAAGCCCTAATCTCCAGTACCTCATAATGTGACCTTATTTAGAAATAGGGTTGTTAGAGATGTAACTAATTAAGATGAGGTCGTACTGAAGTAGAGTGGGTCTATTCCAATATGACTGGTGTCCCTATAAAAAGGGGAAATTTGGATACACACACAGGAAGACACCATGAGAACAGACCTAGGGAACAGACAACCATCTATAAGCCAAGGAACACCAACGGCTACCAGAAGCCAGGAAAGAGGACTGAAACAGATCCTTCCACAGAGCCTTCAGAAGGTACATGGCACAGCCAACTCTTTGATTTCAGACTTCCAACCTCCAGAATTGTGAGACAATAAATGTCTGTTGTTCTAAGCCATCCCATTTGTGGTACTTTATGACAGTAGCCCTAGGAAACGAACACTACCTCCATTGAACATTGTCCAAGAAAGGAGCCTGGAGGGACGCCAGGGTGGCATGGTTGGTTGAGCATCCAACTCTTGATTTCAGCTCAGGTCATGATCCCAGGTTCAATCTCCATGCTGAGCATTGAGCCTGCTTGAGATTCTTTCTCTCTCTCCCTTTGCCCCTCTCCCCAGATCTCTCTCTCTCTCTCATTCTCTCATTCTCTCTTCTCTCTTGGAAGAAAGAAAGAAAAAGAAAGAAGAAAGAAAGAAAAAAAGAAAGAAAGAAAGAAAAGAAAGAAATGAGAGAAAGAAAGAAAGAAAGAAAGAAAGAAAGAAAGAAAGAAAGAAAAAAGAAAGGAGCCTGGAAGCTTCCATTGTGTCCTCCCCTCCATCAACACTTCCACTCTCCACCTGTAACCAACAATAAACCACTAAACATTGCCCATTACACCTGCAGGACACCTTGCCACCAGCCCACTTGTCTTCATTCCTGCTGTCCTCACCTTGGAGCAGGCTGCCATTATTTCAACAAAATCCTTCCTAACTGCTGCCCCTGCCTCCAATACCACCTCCTGCCTAGCTCTTCCTCAAATTCCAGCTGGAGTCATATTTCAATGTGCAAAGAGGAGATGCCTCTTCCCTCCTTAAAAGATGTCCCCCCTTGCTATTAGGATGGAGTTTTCTTCCCCTACAGGGCTCAAGAGGTAATGGGTAATGTGACCCCTGGTTCCCTCCCTGTCCCCATCTCTTGCCAGTCTCTTTCCAGTAGAGTCCTCCAGCAGTCCCAAGCTTTTTTCTCTTCCTTAAATGCACCAGGTTCTATCTGGCCACCAACACTTACATATGCTGTTCCCTCTGTCTAGAACCCATTTCCCCACCCTCTTCATCCACAGGCCTTTACTTAAATTGTATTGTAATTGCCTCTTTTTCTATTAGTGTCCCACCTCGTTGGTAAGCTCCTAGAATGGAGTAATTCCATCTATTTTTTTCATGGGTATATCTACAGTGTCTGGCATGGTGCCTGGGACATAGTAGGTGCCCACCAATCATTTGCTAATTGGCCAACTGGTAGACAAAAATGCAACTCCTATCCACGATGAGCTCAGTCCAGAGGGAAGACAATAGTGTGGACAAAGAAGCTCAGTAACACAGAAATAAGACCCGCCTTTGACTCAGCCTGAGGAAATCAGGGACATTTCACACAGGCAATAACATTTAAGTTGGGCCTTTAAAAATGAGTAGGAATTGGCCAGAATGGAGAGGGAGCAGGGTAGGAAACTCATTTTAGGCAAAGAAGATGCCAAGAGCATGCTTAGGAAATTGTGAGAATATTTTGTGTGCCTAGAACATGATTCAGCAGATATGGGCTGGGGGCAATGGACTATGAATCTTGCAAGGAACTTATTTTTGCATGTAAACCTCAACTTTTCTTAGACATGAAAGAGCAAAAAGTAAGTTTGTGATCCCTTTTTACAGTCAAGGAAGGGGATCTAAGTCCAGAAGCGCTGTTCCCTGAAAATCCTAATTCTGTTTGTTCCTGGATGTAAAACGTTTACCTCTTCAGAGCTCTGGCTAAATATTACATTTCTCTCTTTTTTTTTTTTAATGTTTATTTATTTTTGAGACAGAGAGAGACAGAGCATGAACGGGGGAGGGGCAGAGAGAGAAGGAGACACAGAATCAGAAGCAGGCTCCAGGCTCTGAGCCATCAGCCCAGAGCCCGATGCGGGGCTCGAACTCACGGACCGTGAGATCGTGACCTGAGCTGAAGTCGGACGCTTAACCAACTGAGCCACCCAGGCGCCCCTAAATATTACATTTCTGCTGAAGCTGAGCATCCGGATAAAAACAGCTGGGACCACAACTGCATCCGCTTTCCCCTACCCCAACACCCTTCAAACTCCTGACTATTCTCAAAAGAACACAGGTTGAGTGAGTAAATGTCTAACTCCTCCAAATGTCCTGGGGGATGGAGGGGAGGGGAGGCTTTCTGGGGATACCCTTTATCATTCTGAAATCTCTCTGGCTCTAATCTAATTTCAGTTCCTCTTGTTAGTCTTTTCACATATAAAGAATAATCTGTCTATATCCCCTGCATAAAATCATTTCCTATACTTGAAAGCAAGAATTAAACCACCCTTTGCCTTCTCTTCTCCAAAGAAAACAAATTTGCTTCCTTAACTGTTTTCTTGCAGAATCTATCGTCTCTTTGCCAACCTTAACTCTTTAACATCATTTTAATATTTCCCTCTCTCTCTCTCTTTCTCTCTCTCTCTCTTGGAACCAATGTATGGACCAGAACAGGAGAGAAATCATAGAGCCAAGATAGTTTTTCTTAAGATAGATGGGTGACCTGGCATAGCAAGAAAAAGAGTCCCTTCTGCACAGGAATATCTGCATGGTCCAACACAGTTCAAGTTCAACCCAGGGAAACATATGTCTGCTGTTGCACATAGCGTGAAGCCTGAGAAGGTGTGCACGGGATAAAGGAAGCCTGCTACCATGCCACCACCCATGGATCTATAGCCTGGAGCCAGCGCTGTGGTCAGAACATGGACAGGTGAGTCTGAGCACAGGCACACACACAGCTCAAGCCCAAGGGTCAGCAGTGGCCCAGCAGTGGCCCAGAGCTACGAAGTCACTTTTTGTGGTACAGGAGTGAGACATCATAATCAGCATGTTAGTACTGTTCAGGCAGCTCAATCTCATGTGAAAGAAATACCATGCCAGCCAGCAGAAGTAATTGGATTGCCAAGCCGCTTCCCAGGGAAAAGGAAAAGGGACATCTGGTTGACCTCATGGATGGGGTAGAGGGTCAGAGATATTCCCCAAGGGAAGAAATAAGGACAAAGCCCACTCAGATCCCATCTGGAATCAGGGCGACCCACCTGGACAGCACTGCTGGCTCTGCCTGGTTCCCAAACACTAGAAAGGCACTTAAAACACTTTAGGAAAGTCACTCTAAAGTGTGTGTGTGTGTGTGTGTGTGTGTGTGTGTGTGTGTTGATGCATGGAGGTCCAAAGGTGTGAGGCCTGGGCAAGGGCTTCTTTTTATCAGAGTCTAAGAAAAGTACAGGCTTGAATTCAGGTTGGAGTGACTTCAAATCACTCATCCTGACCATTATAAAATATTGGGAACCATACAAATCATAGCTTTCTATGACAAAGCTAACATGTCAAGCTTTAGAGAATAGAGAGGAAGATGTGGGTATACCTGCTGCATTGTCCCCTTCCTCCTTGTCCTGTCAAATGTTCTATTCCTGCCCCCCATCTGCTCTCGTCAACCTCACCTTCCCAGTAGGTCCTACCTCCGTCATCCTTCTGCCCTTCCTCCTTCACTTTGCTGTGTGTGAGACGGTCCCATAACTCGGAAGCCAGGCACAAAGCGCTTCACTTTCTGGTCGCATAGGGCTGGAGTGGAGGGTGCATAGGGCAGGATTTGTTGAGCAAGCCAGAGTCAGGCAGACTAACTCTAGGGCAGGGCAGGGCAGGACCTAGAAGAACAAATTGAAGATTAGGGTTATTTATGTGTCCATTTCCAGCCCTAGGCAGTGACTACTTCCCGGGAGGGACCTGCCTGCTAGTCTATCTTCTTGCATCCCTTGTGCCTTGAACAATGTCTGTCACCATGTTTGTGATAAATGAGAGGATAAAAAGATGAAGGGCCAAAGGGCCCTGCCTTTGCCTGTTGAGATTGGCTCAGGACTTGGGGCAGGCTCGACTCTGTAGGTAGAGCCATGGGCAGATCCAGCTATAAGGAATGGAGAAAACCATAAAAGGAGGTGGACCTGAGATTAAATGTCCCTTCTCTCACACCCCAGAGGCATTTCAATGTGGTTCCACTTCCTCAATGGTTGTGGCTCAATGCTGTCCTCATGCGACCACCCTAACCCCACAATAGCAGTGCTGTCCAGGGGCACCCCTCCCTCCCATCAGAGTCACAGGAATCCCTAGGCTTCCCTTTGAACCACATCGCTGCCACAGCAAGCCACATCAGAGTTGTGAAATGTCCAGTGGGTCACTCTTACGTTACAAACAGTCCCCAAGCAAGCCCCCCACTAGCAATTGTCAGCTCGTGTCCTGTGCTGAACCACCTGGGAGATCTATCAGTTGCTGTTTGCAGTCACCCAAGCACCCCAGTTTCAAATAATTAACTGCTCCCTCGGAATGCTTACCTTTGCAAAATACCGCATGCTCACCTGAGCATAAAGAGGCTCCTGATAAGACTATCAAAATTGCCTTTGAATGCTGCATAATTTATGGTTAGGTTCATACCCTTCACTAAGCTCTAGGTGACAGCCTGGCATGCAATTAACAAAACAAAACAAAACCTGGCCTCTGAACTGTTAAAAAGCCTGTCCAATAGTCCTGTCTCACAGATGGTGACTCTCGGTGCCTCCCAGCTGAGAGTAGTCGTGTGGAAGGGAGTATCACTGGAGAGGAGGCCCTGGAAACATGAAGGCAGCTGCTGCCGGCTGTGTTGGGAAAACAAGCTTTGAAACTCAGGGCTGGGATGGGCTAGCGGGGATCAGATATAGCTAGGTGAGGGGGATGGCTAATGCCTTGCTCCCTGAAGCCTGTTTCTCCTGGTTACATGACTCCTACTGTTGCTCTGCCCCCTCTCAAACCCACCCCAGCTCAGGGGAGCCAGCAGGCAGAACTCTGGACAAACTGGCCACAGAGCATCCCCCGATAGTAGGGGGATGCTCATCTGGCCCATGAGCAGCATTACCTTTTTATCAACATTCCAAATGGAATTTTAACACTCCTAGCACCTGTCACGTCCCTCAAGGATTCCTTTCACGCGTAGAAACCTCTGTATGCCACCTCTCTCGCCTCATGGTAATAAGACTCCTTTGAAATAACATTAATAATAACAGCTAATATTAATCATGCCCTTAATACGTGTCAGAAACTGTAGTAAGTTGAAACTATATTCAGAAACTACACTAGGGGTGCCTGGCTGGCTCAGTTGGTGGAGAGTGTGACTTTAAAAAAAAAAAATTTTTTTTTAATGTTTATTTATTTTTGAAAAAGAGAGACAGAGCGCTAGTGGGGAAGGGGCAGAGAGAGAGAGAGAGAGGCACGGAATTTGAAGCAGCCTCCAGGCTCTGAGCTGTCAGCACAGAGCATGATGCAGGGCCTGAACTCATGAACTGTGAGATCACGACCTGAGCCGAAGTGGACGCTTAACCAGTTGAGCCACTCAGGTGCCCTGAGAGTGAGACTCTTGATCTCAGGTTGGGAGTTTGAGTCCCACTTTGGTGTAGAGATTATTTAGAATCTTACAAAAAAGAAACTACAGTGAATATTTCTATAATTGTAACAGTATATGATTAGTCCTATTGTGGGTACTTTATACACATTATCACTCACTCAATCTTTCACAATAAGTCTGTAAATTAAAAAGAAAGCATCCAGGGATGCCTGGGTGGCTCAGTTGGTTAAACATCCAATTCATCTCAGGTCATGATCTCACGGTCTGTGGGTTCGAGCCCCACATTGTGCTCTGTGCTGACAGCTCAGAGCCTAGAGCCTGCTTCAGATTCTGTCTCCCTCTCACTCTCTGCCCCTCCCCTGCTCATGCTCTCTCTCTCTTTCAGAATGAATAAACATTAAAAAAAAAGAAAGAAAGCATTCATTCTTTTACCATTAAATACGACGTTATTTGTGAGTTATTCATAGATATCCTTCATTAGGTTGCCTTCTATTCCTAATTTAAGTGTTTCTATCATGGAGAGGTACCGAATCTGTAAAATGCTTTTTCTGTATCTATTGATATTTTGTCATTTATTCTATTGGTATTGTATGAAATTAATTGATTTTCAGATGTTAAAATAATCTTATATGCCTGGGATGAAGTTGGTCATGGTATATTGTCCTTTTTTTATGCTGCTACATTTGGTTTGCTGGTATTTTAGTGACAGTTGGTCCTTTTGTTCTTATTTTTGCTTCTTGTATGTGACCTGTCTATTTTACCCTGTGCGATGTGTCCTCATCAAAATGGTAAGAATCCAAAGACTGAGAAGGTAGCTGGATCAAGAAGCCAGCCAGCTTGACAATTGTCTGGAGCGCCCCCTATAGGAGGTCTTGGAATAATTACGAAACCTAACTGTTAACTCAAGATTTCTACAAACCACTTATTATATCAGCGGTTCTCAAATTGTAATGTGCAAAAGAATCACCTGCAGTGCTTATTAAAACACAGAGTCTTGGGGCGCCTGGGTGGCTCAGTCGGTTAAGCGGCCGACTTCAGCTCAGGTCATGATTTCGTGGTCCGTGAGTTCAAGCCCCGCTTCGGGCTCTGTGCTGACCGCTCAGAGCCTGGAGCCTGTTTCAGATTCTGTGTCTCCCTCTCTCTGAAGCTCCCCCGTTCATGCTCTGTCTCTCTCTGTCTCAAAAACAAATAAACGTTAAAAAAAAAATCCCACAGAGTCTTGGGTCCAACCTTCAGCCTGATTCAGTGAGTCTGGGGAAAGGCTCATGATTTGCATTTCTAACAAATTCACAAGTGATGCTGATGCTGATGGTTCATTATACTTTTAGTAGAACTTTTTTTATATGACTGGCTAATTGTAAGTTGCTCAGTCTCACTCTGAAATTCGCAGAATCTTACAAAGGAAATAACCACACACACACACACGCCCACCACCGCCTTGAAGCAAAGAGAGGATCCATTATCCTGATCTTCATTTCTAATTTAAAAACAAAATTTTTTTTTAATGTTTGTTTATTTTTGAGAGAGAGACAGAGTGTGAGCCAGGGAGGGGCAGAGGGAGAGGGAGACACAGAATCCAAAGCAGGCTCCAGGCTCCGAGCTTTCAGCACAGAGCCGGATGCCAGGCTGGAACTCATGAACCATGAGATCATAATCTGAACTAAAGTCGGACACTCAACCGACGGAGCCACCCAGACGCCCCTTGATCTTCATTTCTAAATACCATTCTCTGATCCAAGGAAGCAAGGACCCTTGAGAAATAGCTAACTCTAGGGCTGGGACAAAAAAATACAAAATGAGCCTGGAGGATCTTATAATGTAGAGAAAGTAAGGAAATAAAAAGAACAAAAGGATGGAACATATCAAAAGAATGAAAAAAATATCCATGAGTTCATCCTGATATAAATAAGTGAATGAACAAATAGGGAAGAGAGATGAACTTCCTTACAGAAGAATCTAAATAATATATGTAAATATTCTCCCTTCCAGGAGGTGAAACTTAATTCTCATCCCCTTGAGTATGGGCTAGATTTACCAACTTCCAAAGAAGTGGGTAAAAAGTAACTTGATGGTGGAGGAACATGGCAGATACCACGTTGACCAAGTGATCTAGGTCAACATCACCAGTGATAAGTCATCTCTGTAGCATGTGCCCCAATAAGATGCCATGAGAAGGGTACCTTACCTCTGTGATACTCCCCCCAAGTCCCATAACCCCAGTTTGATCATGAGCAAACATCAGATAAACTCAAACTGAAGACACAAACTGGGGGAAAAAACACAAATTATGTAGTTGCTGGAGGACTTGTTTCCAGAATATGTAAAGAATTTTCAAAACTCAGTAAGAAGGAAACAATCTGGATAGTTGGAGACATATTAGGGGTTACCTGGGAACAAGAAGATGGGGGTAGTGGAGAGGGGCAGAAGGGGGCAATTCCTCAGGGGTGCAAGAAAACTTTGGGGACGATGGCTATAGTCACTATCTGGCTTGTAGTGATGCAGTGATCACAGGTGCATATATATGTCAAAACAAACTAACCAGACAGTACATTTTCAATATGTGCATCCTGAATACTCTCAATGACTTTTCCTTATCTTTTCCTAATTTTCCAGAGGATACAGGGGTGAGGGATCTTGTCTCACCGGGGAGAGCCAATACATACCCTTTCCCTACGAATCACGTTCCTGGGAAGGCAAGGCAGCCAGCATTTATTGTGTAGTTATTATGTTCCTGGAACTTTCACACAGTAAACTCAGTGAATCCTTGGAGCAATCCTGAGAGGAAGACAGTAATAATGCCGCATTCCAGATTACAAAGATGAGCCTCAGGCAGTTAGGTAACATGGCTTATTATACAGCTAGTCAATAATGACAGAGGAATTGAAAAATAGTTTATTCAAAACCCAGGGGCAGGAAGGGGAATTTGTGTAACTATATTATCATAAATTACTTCCATCTCTGTTGAGTAACCTAATGCCATCCAGTTATGACTGAAACAAAAAACTCAAATAAATTAAAATAAAATATTGTTTATTAAATATATAGCAATGCTTTATATTGACAATAAGGAGGATCTTTTTTTCATAGTATCTGTATTGCATTTTTATTGAAAATCTGTTTTCTCTATTTCCACCCCATTAAATGAATATGGATAAATATTAAAGCAAATAAGACCTGACTGGGGCAGCCACATGACTCCATCTGGCCTCGGCTCTGGGTCAGATTGTGGTTTAGAAGGAAGGGGCAAAGCAAACCACTAAGGGAGCTTTTGTTATACATGGTAGCCCTGTTTTAGGTGATGCCTCTGCCCGCCTGGTTTTCTGAAATCTCCCCTCTGGATTCTCCAGTCTGGTGTCCACTCTGTGGGATAGCCATTACTTCCAGAATCACTGATGCCCACATTTCCTAAACCACAGCTGGGACTGTGGCACCCAGGGACGTTGCGCTGGACCCTGGACTGTCTGGGCAGCATTCTACGGGTTGCTGGCATGCATGAGCTTCGCACCTCCCACATCACAGACTTCTCTCCTTGTGTCTCCTCTGTCACAATCTCAGCTGGACTCCCAGCCTCCAGGCAGAGTGATCTTTCTGAAATGCAAATCTGATCATGCCATTTTCCCACTGCCAGCCCTTCGCTGATGCCTCGTCACCCACAGGCTAATGCCTGAGCTCTCTGTTTATACACAGCATCTTCATGATCTGCCTCAGCCTATTATTGTAGCTTTACTTCCTGTCCATCTCGCCACCCCACATGCCAACCAACCCCCGTTCCAAGAACAAGCCCCATTTCCTCTTCCTCTGCCAGGAAGACTCTCTCTCTCTCTCTCTCTCTCTCTCTCTCTCTCTGCAAGCTCCTACTCAACCTCCATGTTGAGCATATAACTCAGAGGTCACCTTCTCCAAAGTGACCTCCCTGACTCTTCAGGAGTTTCCTTTTTTACACTCACCAAGTACTTTGTTTCCATCCGCATATAGCCCCAAGCAAAGCTCTCTCTGTTTCCATATCTGGATCTTCCTATAGACTGAACTCCTCAAGATGGAAACTGTTGGGTACATCTTTGTGTAACCATGGTGCCATCTGTCTCTTCGTCTTATAGTTCCAGAGTCCACATGTGTTGTCTGTGTTTACCCCAAGGCCACCTGGGTGCCCAGTTCAATAGCTCTAGACCTCTGATCCATCCAGGAGCAATGCAGACTTTGTGGGAGCAGTGAAGAGTGACTCACAGGGCACACCCCACCACAAACAACTGAAAACTGCTCATCAGTTGTCTTCCCATGGAATTCTTTCCTTGGACAAGCTACAACCAGGGGCTTTTCTCTCTTCCCCTCCTCCAAAGAGTACCTGTTGCCTTGGCTCTTCTCTGTTTTTATATACATGTATATAAATGTTGCTATCCATGAGACTTGATCTTAAAAATGCAAACAGAACAGGGGCCCCTGGGTGGCTCAGTTGGTTAAGCGTCTGACTCTTGATTTCGGCTCAGGTCATGACCTCGTGGTTTGTGAGTTCAAGCCCTGCGCGGGGCTCTGTGCTGACAGCCCAGAGCCTGCTTGGGATTCTCTCTCTGCCCTTCCTCCACTCGTGCTCTCGCTGTCTCTCAAGAATAAACACATAAACTTTAAAAAATGCAAACAGAACATAAGACTGTAAAAAAAAAAAAAATTAAAGTACCATATCTCTTTTAGACCCACTTCCCAGAAATGACTGGTCTGAAGTTTTCATAACTAACTTCTCATACTTAGATCTTTATTTCATGATTTATCCATCCGAGACAGTATCTGTTGACTCCTCAGGATGAATATGGTGAAATTAGTACACATACTACCCCTCCCACTTACCTTCTCTGTTCCCTTTTCTCTTTTTTGATCTTCATGATAGCCTTAATTTGAGTTCTCCAGATGATTATCATTAAACAACATACTTACACCTCTATATCTTGATCTATCAAATTTATACGTACTTATGCACTAGCTCTTTAATAAATGCACCTACACAGCCACCTACTTCTATTTTTGTCAACCAACCACATTTCAACATGTCAAGATGGTCATAATATTTGTATGTTGTACAACAACTATAATTCAGTTTGCTTGGTCTAATGGGTTGATTTTTAAAATAGAAAACCAATAAATAGCATTTAAATAGTATGACTACGTAACTATTATTTGCTCTAGAATCGTGTGGTGTGGCTGGGTTATTAAGGAAATGGAACAGACAGTGGTCTGTGACTGACCCGTGAACGCCTGTGGTCATGGGAACTCTTTTGACTGTATATCTTAATCACCTTTTAGAGTGACAGTAATTGGTCTCTTCAAGCTTCCTTCTTCCTCTTAGGTCATGTGCCAGGAAGTTACCCTTTCCCTCTGAATCCTTGGATTTATTGCCACAGGGTTGAGTCTCCCCCTTTTTCGTTTTTTGTTTTTTTGTTTTTTTTTTTACTTATTCAGTTTTCTTAAGGGTTTAGCTATTTCAGGGAATCAGCTTTATGTTTATTTAAATGGTTAAATAAATGTTACATCTAATTAAACCTTAACAAATCAGGGGCGCCAGAATGGCTCAGTCAGTTAAGCATTCGACAGACACTTGGTTTGGGCTCAGGTCATGATCTCACTGCTTGTGAGATTGAGCCCTGAGTTGGGCTCTGCACTGACCAGCCTGGAGCCTGCTTAGAATTCTCTCTCTCCCTCTCTCTCTCTGCCCCTCCCCTGCCTCAGAATAAATAAGTGAACTTTAAAAAGTAAATTTTAACAAATCAATAAATTAAATTTTAATAAACTCATTGAATTAAATTTAAATTTTGTTTTTATAAATCTCCTCTTCCTAATTTCCTGTTTTTGTTTTTGTTATTTCATTAGTTCCTTAAGACAAGACCTTAGTTCTCTTACTTTTTAGTCTTTCTGCTTCAATTTCAAAAGGATGACAGGCCATAAATTTTCCTCTGAGGACAGCCTTTGCTGGGTCATTGGTTTTTATTGTTCTTTAGCAATAATCATCTCCCTTTTGATTTCCTCGTTGAGCCCAAAACTATCTAGGTATATACTTCTTAATTCCTTTTTTTAATTAAAAAAATTGTTAATGCTTATTTATTTTTGAGAGAGAGAGATAGACAGAACATGAGTCTGGGAGGGGCAGAGAGAGCGGGAGACACAGAATCCGAAGCAGGCTCCAGGCTCCGAGCTGTCAGCACAGAGCCCAATGCAGGGCTCAAACTCACAGACCGCGAGATCATGACCTGACCCAAAGTCAGACGCTTAACCGACTGAGCCACCCAGGCGCCCCTACTTCTTAATTCTTAAATAAAGTCTTGTTGGGTTTTGGGGGTTTTTTTTTACCTTTTTTACTGACTTATTTTTCAAGTCATATTATGATCAGAAATTTTGCCTGGTTATATATCAGTTATACCACGATTTAAAAAAAAAAAAAAAAAAGAATAGAAAAGAAATGTTGCCTGTAAAATTGCTACTAAAAAAACACGTATTTTAAAAAAATTTTCTTTTTGTCTCGGCAAGGGACATCTGTTTGCTAAAAGTAAATATAACCTTTAGTGAATAAGGGAAAAAAACAGCTTTCATTGTTCCTAGTACCGGGCTTAATAACTAGTAAGTGACAATTTTAGGGCTCCGTCAGGCAAGCAACGCAGATGGAGCTAATGCTCTGCTCAGAGAGTGTGATGGCAGCTCCATCCAATGTTGGTTGTTAGTCAAGGACCTTGGGGTCATCCTAGACTCCTCTCTTTCTCTTACGTTTCAGTGAGGCAATCCCGTGGGTTCTACCTTTAAAATATATCCAGAGTCAGGCCACGTGTCATCACTTCCATAGCGGCCACCCTGGTCCAAGCCCTGACATTTCTCTCCTGCCCATCAGTAGGCTCTTTAACAGGGCTCCCTGCTGCCACTCTCGCCCCCTACAGTTTGTTTTTAACATAGCAACAACTTGATCCTGCTAAAAGGATAGTATGTGCTCCTCTGCTCAGAACCCTCCAGTGGTTTCCTGGCCACTCCACGGGGAAGCCCCCTTGGTAGGGCCGTTGGCACCCTCCCGACCAGCTGGAATGGCAGGGAAGTGTCGGAATGAATGGGGAGCCAACCGGGAGAGGAGGAAGAGGGGGAGGGCCCTCTGAAACAACCAAGGGACACTTTAAGGACAGCTGCTTATCAACGATCCAGCTGCTCGGGTTAATGCCATCATTATTTGGGTGTTAAAAAGAAGTGTGACCTTCCTGGTCACAGGCTTTTAAGGCACGAATCATTTATGTTACAGTAAGTTTTGCCAAATGTTCTTGCCTAAATTTGTCTTCAGGAATGAATGATTTGCTTCCAATGCTTCCAGGTGAGTTTTCCTTTGTTGGCTGTTTCTTTGAGAGGTGAAAACAATGGCATTACATTTTCCTTTTAGCCAGAAGCATCTCTGCCTGTGCTTCTAATGACACCATCTGATTAATGCAAACGTGTGGGTCTCTCTGAGCCGTGCACTTTGTAAACCAACCAGTGTTGAAGCCTTTGTTGCAGCTGACCACGTGAAATGGGGTGGGAGGGGGAGGCTTTCTTTCCTTTCCCCCTCCGCTGGTTTGGAGGATGGCTACTCTTTATTTTCAGAGTAGGGCATATCACCCGATATTGCACGCACCGGGATGAACACAAGAGGCCTTTATCTGGGTTACCTGATCACGGTGCTGTACAACTTTCATTACCTGATTAGCTACAAGAGACGAGAAGGGTTTTCCAAGGAAGTCTCAGATACAGCAACACTCCCAAGAGTCAACCGCCTTCTTAGCCAGGGGCACTGGTCGTCCCTATTTTGATAAAGACCAATGTCATTTTTTTTTTTTTACCTAAGGAAGCTTACAATGGGGGTGGGGGGAGTGTACATGCGTGTGTATGTGTGTGTGTGTGTGTGTGAGAGAGAGAGAGAGAGAGAGAGCAAGAGAGAGAGAGAGAGAGACACTCCTGGGATCTATATAGTTTGTCCTCTCTTTATACACCTCAAAAATGTTTCAGAAAGGAACTTCTCTACAATGTATCTTGGGCTGTTTCCGGTCCCCGTTTCTCTGCACAAACACGGGGTTGCTTCTGTGACTAAAACAAAAATCGTCACAGAAAGCAGAACCTCACAGGCCCAGGAACCTCTGCCAAGGTTCCGCTGCCCGCCTCACGTCAGGAGGGAAGGCAACCACATATCTCTTGAGCATTTACTGTGAAGTAGACACTTTGCCTCTTTACTTACCCTAAGCTTTACCTCTTCTTGTCTCTTTTATAGGACTACACACTGAGACTCATAGAGGTGATGGGAAACAGCCCGGCCCCCTCAGTGCAAGTTCTGCCTCCCCCCCACCCCGCCCCAGGTCTCGGGCCTGGATTCTAGCAGCTGCTTTCCAAAGGATCTCTCCACGCCGAAATCTTTCCACCAGCAGCTAGAAGGAAGTTTTCAAAGTACATTTGTGAGCAGGAGACATATACATACCCTTTACCCCCACCCTCACTGCTAAAAAAAAACCCTCCCGGGTTTTTAAATTAATCTTTGCACAAAGACCAGATGCCTCGTGGTACCCGATCTGCCCATCGTCTCTCTCCAGCCTCATCTTGCCCCGCTCTGCCTTCATCCTCTGGGCTCCCACCCACTGTGCTGCACCGTGCTGCTGGCTGGCCCAGGACTCTGCCACGTTCTGGCCTCCACCCCGGGGAGCCCCGCAGGCCCAGCTTCCAGGAGCCACTCGGGCCTCATTCACTCCCATTCACCCTTAAGCTCACAGCTCACCCCTGGCTTCACCAGGCCAGCTACATTTGCTCCCTTAGAGTCCTGTGTATGTCTCCTTCATAGCCCTTGCCACCATTTCAGACGGGCATTTTTATCTTATGAGCGTTTGATGATCTTCTGACTTCCTCTCTAGACTGGCATGGACTGGGTCTTTTGTTCTTTTCACGAGCTGTATTTTGAACACTTTACACGGTGCCAGGCCCAAGATCGGCAATCCAGATTTGCTGTGCAAATATGCCTGAAGGGGAAGGAATACAGCAACACCTGAGTGGATGGAAAGCCAGGATTTAAACACGGCTTGTGTTCATTCCATTGCCTCACACCCTCTCTCCAACTATTTGCCTCCTGACTTTAAAGATATTGGTTAAACTTCTTACATGGTCCTCCCTTGCACAGGACCAGTAAACATAGAATTGCTCATGTCTGGGGCACCTGGGTGGCTCAGTCGGTGAAGCACCCGAATCTTGGTTTCGGCTCAGGTCATGATCTCACAGTTCGTGGGGTCGAGCCCTGCACGGGGCTCTGCGTTGACAGCGAGGAGCCTGCTTGGGATCCTCTGTCTCCCTCTCTCTCTTCCTCTCCCCTGCTCACTCTCTCTCTCTCTTTCTCTGTCTCAAAATAAATAAACATTAAAAAAAAAATTGCTCATGTCTTTTCCAGCTGCTTGAAAAACTGCCACTGATACCAAAACTTTCTGCTTCCACGTTTCCCTCATTAGAAACTTCTCATGTCAGCTTTGAGTAAGGGATGCCTGTTTTCTTGCTCTGTTTTCTAGACTGTCTCCCCATCGTCGCGTCTCATTTCCCTTCTGTCCCAGTCCTCCTAGGCTGAGACTATTCCCTTCTTTGCTCTCCCAGGACTCAGGCATGTGTCACAGCAGCTGGCCCCCAGGAGGCAGTGAGCCGGGAGGATGGGCCATTTGAGAGCACAGGTGAATGGGCACCTGTGAGCGGGAAAATCAAGGTGCAGGTCAGCAAGAGATCCCCCATTTGGGGTACCAACTTCCCACTATGTTGCAGAAACTATGTGACAGGTTAAAAAAAAAATGCATGGTGGACCCAGTAGTGGTGTGATGGCCCCTGTGTGTAGGAAGACCGCCCAGTAGCTGCAGTGAGGAGTCAAGGTGTGCAAAAAAGGACTAGACTGTAAGCTTTACAAGAGTGGGGGTCACAGCCCTGTATCTGGAATTTGCATACACCGCGGCCAGCACGATGTCTGGCATAACGAGGAGCTGGGCAAATATTCCAAATGCAAGACTTGCCCTGACCCCTGTCTTCAAAAATCGCAATCCCCTCCCCCACCATGCTGGGCAGCCTCCCCTTTCCCCCTCCCTTATCGCTGGGCTTATCGCTCCTGGCCAACTCCACGTGTGTCTGGGTCCCTCGAGAGCTCAAGCTCCTCCAGGGCAGGACTTTGACCTGTTTTGTTCACTGGTGTCCCCAGCACCTAATGCAAAGGAGACGCTCAATCCGTGTCCGTTGATAGAAGACGGAGGCCAGGACGCTTGGAGTCTGACAGCTGTGCAGATGTGAGGATCCGGAAAGGGCGACGGGGCAGGGATGAAGACATAGGACATTCGCAGTGAGCCATGTCTGCCCCTGTCCTGGGATGCCCTGGTCAGAGCCTGCCCATCTTTGTGGCTCCTTCTGCAGCTCCCCGTGCTGCGATCTGCAGGGAGTCGGTGTGAGGGACTCCTCAGGTCTCCTGGATGTAAATAGCTAACAGCTCCCTACCCTCTGCTCATCCAGCCAAGGTCCCAAGTGCCCACTGCTTACCTGTGAGCGTTTCATGGGAGGACGGCGTTTGCCACGCTGGCAAGCGGGAAGGAATACAAGGTCACAAGGTATGCTTTCAAGCCCTTGTGTTTTCAGTTCGTGAGATCGAGGCACCTCTCCTCTTTCCCATTGGCTCCGTCTCCTCTTGGACCTGCTCCGAGGGCCCTGCTCCTGAGCTGGTGGGCGTCTCTTCCTGCAGGGGCGGCTTTCTCTCCAGTTGTTTAATTTCCTTTACATGACTTCCTGTGCCTTACCGCTGCCACCAAATACCTTGGACAAGTGGGCCTTGGTAACCTTCCTCAGGATAAATTCAGCCCGTAACCAAACCTCTTCTAGAACCCCAAACGACTAAGAGTGTATAGGCCCTCCAAACTGCTCAAGCTTCCACCTGGGCCACATTTCAGTTCCAAGCCTTCCTCGCGGCTGCTTCTGGGAAACCTATGGTATGTCCTTCATGTCAACAACCCCCCCCCTGGCGACTTGCCCGGGCCTGCCTGGACGTGCCAGAGACTGAGCGGTGGTAACAGACTGGGCTTCTCTGTCACAACCACATTCCAGGCTGTGCTGGCACTAGGGCGGGGACGGAGGGCTGGGACAGGGATGTTGTGATTAGATCCCAAGGCTCCAGGTCCTGCCATCTGGAAAGGGCAGCTGGCGGGGACTGCTCGGAGACTGGGGACGTGGGGGGACCACAGTTAGCAGGCCTGACACGGAGGATGCAGGGCTCATGGTGGAATTCTGAGATAGGTCAGTGTCCAATGGTGAGCTAGCAGCTAAGAGATGGTGTGGACCCTGAGGCGGAATGTTTGAGTCTGGGTGCAGACACTGCAGAGGAATTAAAAACTAAGACAACAGATGTCATCACACACGGCCGTGCCCATTTTCACGAGTTAGGCCTGTTGGGGAAATGACGCCAACAGCCAAAGGCCAAGAGTGTGCTGGTGAAGATGCACAAGAGGAACACGAGGAGGAAGGGGTCACTCAGGCTCCAGCCCCACTGGCTGGGGTCCCTACCACTCGCACTCCATTCTCGCGAAAGCGCACAGCTTGCTTTCAGTTTAGGACCTGTTCTTCCCCGCAGGTGCCCAGACATTTTCCTGGGTTCAACCTTCCATTGGGGTTGATTCCGATGGCTGTAGTACGTGGTTCATTCATTCATCCGCAGCTCCTTGAAGCCGTCAGCAGATCCTGAGTTGGTCCTGAGGTACAGCTTGGTCAAAACACAGCCCCTGCCTGCAGAAATCTCCCCGTCCAGGGGCACCTGGGTGGCTCAGTCGGTTGAGCATCCGACTTCAGCTCAGGTCATGATCTCACGGTTTGTGAGTTTGAGCCCCACGTCGGGCTCTGTGCCAACGGGTCAGAGCCTGGAGCCTGCTTCGGATTCTGTGTCTCCCCCTCTTACTTCCCCTTCCCTGCTCATGCTCTGTCTCTGTCTCTGTCTCTCAACAATAAACAAAACATTTAAAAAAAAAAAAAGATTTTAAGAAAGCTCCCAGTCCGGTGCAGAAGCCAGCTAGTGGCTAGGGAGTTATAAGTCCTATCACAAGGGCAGACCTAGAGGGCCACGGGAGCACATAGGCGGATGCCATCTTAGGTTTGGTCCCCCAGAAAGATTGATGTGTCTGATACGTTCCTGATGTTTCAAGTAATGCTCTCAGGAGGAACCAGTAAAAGAGTGGAAGAAGCAGGACAAGGGAAGAGACCCAAAAAAGTTGAGCACAACTTTGCTTCGAGAAGGTTCCACCTTCTCACTGGAGAACTCTGAAGTGTATGTCAGGCCTCGGTTTTGTCCCAGCAGGAGGGGAAGAGCCTAGGCTTTGAGACTCCTATCCTTCCAGTCATAGGCTAAGGGGGACTGTGAGGACAGGCACATACCTTCCCAGACTCTATGCACGCAGGGGCCAGCGGGCCCAGGGCAGTTCTTCTGGAGAAGAGTCACAGGTACAGGAGGCAGAAAGCCAAACATTCCAAAGGGGAAAACAAGGAAGCTGACAAGCCAGGGAGGGGCACAGAGAAATAGTGAAGGGATCTGAGGGGATCTGGATGGAGGTCAACGTCTGATACAGGCACCCAACCCAACATGATGGGTCAACATAAGCTTTTGGGGAAGGCCATGCCACGCCTAGGAGGCGGAAGGGAGTCATGAAACCGAGGATGTGTGACAGGCTTGAGGTGGGGTGATGGCAGAGGAGGGCGGTCAGGGCAGGAAGCAAATGCTCTGTGATAACCACATTCAAGGGGGCCCCTCCCCTTTCTGGGGTGGCTCCTGTACCCAAGTCTCAGCAATTTGTAATTACCAAGATAACAACATCGGGATACCCACATCTGTTCCCAGGAAAAGAAAACAAACAAGAGCACATACTATTACCTGGTTTCTTTGGAGAAGAATGATGTGTTGTCGAGAACAATGTCCGCTTCTGACATTGTTCAGCCAGTGTGTGTCAGGACCACCAACTCCATGGTAGAGGAAACTGTACCCAAAGCCACACAGCGTGTCTGCTTCTGAGCCCCACTCAGAAGCACCTGCTCTCACCCGTCACCTCTCCTGAAGCCGGCTGCCCTGGGACCCAGGACAGGCTACCAAGTTAGAGGAACAACCTGCCTTCCATTTGTGTCAAATTCTCTTCTGGAAAATAGGAGAAGTGCCCGGCCAGGGGAGGAGATGAGTCTCCTCAACACTTCTGTTGGAAGCATTTTCAAAGCGAAGACAAATTAGCCGGAGAAGACGTTGGCCTTCCTCCAACTCCCCTTTTAACTTTCACAGATATCGGCACTTTCGTGGCCTTTGATTCCAGAACATCTACATCTTGGTGACTGCAGCACAGAACGTGTTTGGCCTCTGGAACACAAATGTAATATTTTTGTCTCTTCTTCAAACACGGACACTTAATTTTTTAACCTGCAGAAAATGCTCAACAGTCACTAAACCTAAAGAGCAGAAAGTCAGACAGATGTGTTTGACAGATGGGGAAACTGAGGCACAAAGAGGGAAAGTGATTACTGGGGAGTGACAGGGACAGGTCTAGAACATGGGTGTTTGGTCACCTGCCTTGCATGCAGGCCTGCTTATTAGGACTTCTGACTCTCAAAACCTACACTCCGCTTTCGCCTGGGAAGTCATGGACACCGCTGAAAACCCTGTTTCGTCGGTGATGGGGTGAAACCCCTCCAGCTGCACTACCGTTGGGAAACGGCGGCCATCTCTTAATCGGACTGCCTAGTCCACGTCACCCAAATGGAAATGTTTTCTTACCCCTCTACCATTTGCTCAGTTTCCGCTGAAAAACCTTAAATCTATTTTAGGACCAAATGAAGCTTCTAGTTGTTCTGCTAAGTATCTCCTCCACAGGTGTTTTCTCTGGTTGTGCAGGAACGACCTTTTGGTCCAGGTGGTCGGCTCCTCCTCCATCAGTGTGTGCTAGAGAAATGAGCAATGGTCACTCCTTAGTGTGCAGATGGGTGTACGAGTCTTGCTTCCCCTCTGGGGCATATGGGTATTTTTTTGTGCCTTCTGTGTTTGTTAGGGTTTTCTAGAGAAACAGAACCAATAAGATACATATATATTTTACATATATACGTCGTAAGGATTTGGCTCTCGTGATTGTGGAGGCTGAGAATTCCCAAGATCTGCAGGGTGAATCGTCAGACTGGAGACCCAGGAAAGCCACTGGTATAGTTCAAGTCTGAAGGATGGCAGGTTAAAGACACAGGAAGAGCCAATCTTTTAGCTTGAAGGCCAGAGAAAAGAAACCACGTCCCAGCTTAAAGGCAATCAGCCTTTTGTTTTGTTCAGGCCTTTAACTCGTTGCATGAAGCCCACCTACAATGGGGTGTGGGGTGGGGGCAATCTGTTTTACTCAGTCTACCAATCCAAATGTGACTGTCATCCAAAAACACTCCCGCAGAAACAGCCAGGATAATGTTTGACCAAATATCTGGGTACCCCATGGCCCAGGCAAGACACATAAAATTAACCATTACACCTTCCTAAAGAAATTCAACCAATTTGTCAGCCAGAAGAGTGGAATTTCTTTGGATGTGTGGGTCTCTCTTGAGACTGCCAGAATTACACAACATAGAAATTAGAAAGAAAAGTCCTTCTTCTTACCCTAATGTTTGAAAAGCCCCATTCCCGGAGACATTTTGCTAATTGAGGCTTCACGGATGATTATTCTCATTTTCCTTATTTTACTGTGTTTGAACTTTGTTACAATTGCTCTGTAAGATGAATTATAGACACAAGTTTCATCTGATACTAATCCAAGGATGAGCCTTCCTTGAGTTTTTCAAATAGCCATTTACAATTCCTTTAATCAAGAAAACCGCACCAAATGATTAATATTTCTCTATGATTCCAAGTCACCTCCCTCCAAAAAGAAAAGAGAAGTGCTCGATTGTAAGAATATGGAACCAAGCTGTGATGAGGCTAAGGAAAATTATCATCTAAGAATCATTTCAAGGAAATAAATAGAAGACATATGCCTTTACTTGGCCTTGATATAAAGGAGGGGGGAAAAAAAGTTCTACCCTAACATACACATCCATGAAAGGAAACTCCAAATGATTTTCTCACAGTTACATGAAGGCAGCAGTAGGTCACGACCATGCTGGTTCTTCCTCCATATGACTCCATCTGAATCACCCTGGGCAGTGACCACGGTCTCCTTGGGCAAATAGCAGTAGGGGAAGTGAGCAGGTAGTAAACTCCAACTTATAAAAGGAGGGGCCAGAAGCCTAGATGATGGTCCGCAGGCTCTGTTTCCACTACTAAAGGGAAGAAGGGAATGAAAGCATGTCTAGGAAGAAGTGAAATCAACCCATCTTGTTCCCCTGGACTCAACTGTGATGTCCCTTTGGGATATCAGCTTTCAATCTCTGTAGTGCAGAATGGCACAAAGAAGCAGTGAGCCCTCCACACGGTGCAGGCTTCAGTGGTGTGACCCAGAGTTCAGTTTCAGGGGCACGGACTTCGCTTCTCTCACCATTGATATAAGCCCATATTCAAGGTTTCCACGAGCATCATCATCACCATCGTCATCACGTCACTATCATCATCCTCAAACCCACAAATGTTGGATTCCCTTTAAACTTGAAAAACTAGAAATCCAGTTCCTGGTTCTTGCAAATCAGTCGACCTGATTTATTTTAGGTAAGTCTGTTTTGATCGTTATTTTCAGGCGGAAACATTCAGTGCAGCCAATACAGTGTGCACGGTGCAGCACGAAACTCCACCGGGGTACACAGGTGGGTGAGGCGTGCTTTGTCTCTGTCTTCCAGGGGCTTCCACTTACAGGAGGATGGCTCAAGGTGTGTGTGTGGCGGGGGGCGGGGGGGGGCGGTGTCAGAAAGGATTCCAAAACAGCGAATGGTTGAGATGAGCCTAAAATTAGCAACTATGTGGTTTGTCATCCAAGTCAGGTCCTTATGAGCTAAAAAGGGAGCCCGGTTAATTATTACTCCTGGGCAGCAAGCACCAACCAGGGCTGTCATGAGCAAACCAGGTACATTCTAGCCTTAGAGGATGCAGCAATCCCATGGTCCCAGCTAAGACCAAAATTACTGATTTCAGGGTCGGGTGCTGTCTTGGCCTTTGGTTGAGAGTAAGCAATAGGAAAAAAAGATGGGATGTGTCACACCAGACTTGGTTGCAAGTAACAGAAACAGCACTCAGACTAGCTTGGGCAACAAGGGGACTCTTTGGGGTCATGTAACCATGGGATGACCCAAATTAGAGAACTGGGATGTGGACTCCGTCAGCCCTCCATTGCTCACGTGTGTGCTGTCTCTCCTGATCTCAGCTTCTCTCCGTGTGTCAGCCTTATCCTCTCAAAGGTGCTTTCTCTCCAAAGATGGACCTATGGTCCCCAAAGTTGCAGGTTCACATCTTCTCTGTCTCACCATCTGAGGAAAGCTTTTCTTGGTCCCATTTAAAAAAAAAAATTGCAGGGGACTGTTCTGATTGGTCTGGTTTGGGTCATGTGACCATTCCCTGGACCAACTTCTACAGCCAAGGGGAGGGTGTCAGTCTCCTCTAAAACCCTGTTGGCTGCCAGGGTTGAGATTCTCCAAATGAAGGAGGGCTATTTCTAGAAGAAGGAGGGAGTGTTGAGTGGGCAAAGTAACACACATTCATGACAGGGCACTTTGAAAATATCTGTATTTCATAAGTATAAACCATCTAGCTGGATATTCTCAATTTGAGAGCAGACTTTGCCCCCTAAGTTTTCTTGTTTGGTTGCCTACACTGACCAAGGACCCAAATGATTACCAAGGAGCCACTGTGCTATGGCCTGTGGAGGAAACGTACAGCAAGGACGGTCATTCCTAAGTCCAGAGCAGAGAATAAATCCCTCAATTTGCAGACAAGCAGTTACAGAGCTCAACCAACCAACCAGCCACGCATTGGCTTCCATGATAGTTTCAAGAAAGTTGCAGAGAGGGAGACACAGGTAAAGGAAAACACACAGAGACTCTAGATCAGAGAAAATAGAATTATTTATAGACTGAAATTTGGGGAAAACTTAAGTTCTTTGATGTTCATCAGTCCCATCTCTTAAATTAAAAGATTAATACCTTCCTCACTGGTATTGAGAGGGTTGAATAATGTATCGTAGATAAAAGGACTAAAAGAATTTGTTTCCTCCTCCCCTGCCTTAAGCCAGTTGAGGAGTTTATATGAATAATTAAGGAAAGTTTCTGAAATATATAGGTCTAGAAAAATGCTTTGAGGGAAGCGATGCCCTATTTCCCAATAAGCTGGCATTAAGGGGCAACACATGAGGATGATTGGTATTTTTTCATTTCTTACAAAGCTGGTTTGGCACCTCTTCCTCTTCTGTTTACATCCCTGTGGCTATTATCATTTTTACCACTCCCCTGGCACAGACCGCAGAGGGCATTGTTCAATTAGCTATTGTTTGATGTGTGTGAATTCCGCCCTAACCCGTGACCTAGGGCACTTGACTTAACCTCTCTGAGCCTCATTCTCCGAGTTTGAAAAATGAGGTTAATAATGCTTTCTTCACAGAGTTGTTGTGAAGATTAAAGATTATGTATGAAAAGTGCCTCGTGGTGTGCCTGGCACATACTAGTCAATATTTCCCTGCCTCTTTTCTTCTCCTGGTGTCCAACCCTTACGAGAGCAGAGTCTAATTGAAATGTTACTCCACTAACACGAAAAGCCTGAATTTTGCTTTGCTCACTAGTCCAGTGCGGGGTACCTCTGTTGAGAGTTGGGTACCTCCGTGTCCCTAAAGTCACAAGATCCCCCTGGTCCTGTCCTTTATGTCCAGCCAGCACGGATAGGTCTTTGCCTTAGATAATGGCAACCAGCTGGGATCCTGATCTAAACTCAATGAAACTTGATGCTATTTCCAATGGACTCTGAGATAAATGACAGAGTCTGCGTTTGGACTGTTGATTATCTCCTCTTGGAGGTTCATCCCTACATTACCATGTAGCCTATCTTTCTTAGCCTATCTTGCTCCAGATTCTTTTCCTTCTCCATAGGCTCATCCACCTCTGAGGTCCCAGCATTGCCTAGGGACTCAACACCTCCAGGTTTTAACAGTGAACCCCGACTTGAGGCAGTCAGGACTGTGCATCATGTAGGTTTTTGAAAGAGCTACCGTGGGATTTCTTTATCAGTCCATGTCTATACTATTTGGACTCAATTGCCATCCATCAGAATTGATCAGATCAATTCATTCTTCACCAAATGTCTTAGGTTAGATTCTTTAGAAACAGACCCTGAGACAAGGATTCAAGTCCATGTGATCTATTAAGGAAGGATTCCCAAGAGAAACCAATAGGAGAATGGATTCAGGAGGAGCAGGAAAGGAAAGGGAAAGAGGACAACCCAGGGCAAGGCTTGAGACCAAGTCACAGCCTCAGCCGGATGCCATTGGGGTTGTGGGAGATAAATGACAGCTCAGAGCTTATCTGAATGCAAGCCAAGGGATCCAGGCTCCCAACCACAGGACCACTGGCCCTTAGAAACAAAGGAACACAGAGGCTGGGAGCAAAGCACAAGAAATAACAAAGGGGGTCCAGGGAGATCTGGGCAGAGCCCCTCCAGTGTCCACTGCTCCAGGTTCCTTGATGGAGGATCCTATTTCCTGTTTTCACACCTTTAAAAAAAAGGGGAACTTACTATTTTATGACTCATCACTTTCCAGTGTTCAACAGGGCTAATATGAAGAAAACTCTTTATAGGGAATAAAATGTGTACCTCTGTAACTTCTATTCATTGGTTCTCAACAACTAACCAACAACTTGGGGTGCCTGGGTGGCTCAGCCGGTTAAGCATCTGACTCTTGATTTCAGCTCATGTCATGATTTCACCATTCATGAACTCCACGCTGTGGTTCCATGCTGTCAACGTGGGATTCTCTCTCCCTCTTCCTCTGGCCCTTCTCCACTCACGCTTGCTCTCTCTCTCTCTCTCTCTCAAAATAAATAAGTAAACTTTAAACAATTAACCAACAACCTATCAAACTCATCAGATATTTGTTGAGCAACTATTATTTGCCAGGAAATATGCTAAGTGCTGGTTTCTGCCTGTGGAGGAACACAGAATAGGTCTAATTCTTTAGCACAGCACATAAGTATTTTGATATAAATATCAAATATACTTAATTATAAATATTTATAAGTAGTTACGTTATTAAATAAATTATAAATATTTACAACAAATTAATATAGCTTAAAAGAGGGCACACCAAAATAGCCCCAAACTGTAAACAACCCAAATGTGAATCAACTGTGGACTGAATAAATAAATTATAGTACATCTATACAAGCAGAATACTATGCAGAAATGATAAATCATAAACTATCACTGTCCCCAACAATATGGATGAAGATTTCAGACTAATGTGGGTCATAAAAGCCTAGACAAAAAGAATATATCCTATATGATTCTATTAGGGATAAAACTAATCTACAGTCAGATATCAGGATAGTGGTTACTGCTGGGGCACAAGGGAATTTGTTCTAGAACTTGATCTGGCAGGGGAGGGAGGCTACATAGGTGTATACAGATGTAAAAATCCATCAAGCTGTGCACATAACGTGTGCACTCTACTGCAGGTATGTTACACCTCAGTAAAAGTGTTTAAGTTAAAATGAGGATACAAAAAAGAAAAAAAGACAAGGCTGAGAAAGTAGATCCAGAAATAAAAGCAATAATGAAGGCCATCCTGGCCTATGCACTTGGTGAGTAGTCTGTGATGGGCTCTAACCTTTCCAGCAGCCATCTAGCATAACCACCACCCACTCCCCTGAATCTTTTTCTTCTCCAGACTGACCAGACCCAGGTCCCACAGAAGTTCTCAGCGTGCATATCTCTAAAACTTCCAATTTCCATTTTCTACATATTATGGTGTGTTACTATCCCTCTAGCAGTCAAAACCTCCAGATAGCGTAGGGCTGTGTTGAAAATCCTCAACTACATTTCTCCCGCTCATCCATCAGTACAGCACGAGATTACTTATGGGAACCATATGATGAGGTATATTGTCTCGAGTCCTTTAACTCCATACCTTCTTAGCTCACTAAAAGAAATTTGTTAAAAAATACTGACTGTAGTTATGATTCAATAAAATGCCCAAGTTCATTACATGAGCTATAGACAAGCCAGTTCTCCATTTTGTCTTTATGAGACCTCATGTAGATATTGCTTGTTGATCCATGTAGAGGACTTATGACTCTAAATTTAATAAGCAGGTCATTAACCTCTGACAAAGGTACTAATGAAATTGTTATGAAGGACAGGATCAAGAGTGGAACCTTAAAACATGTTACTGGGTTTGTATTTTCCTGGGTATAATTTTCAACCAGCTGTCTGAAGCTCCCTGTGTCCAGTGACTTTTTCTCCATCTGCCTCAAATTTCTTGTGGAAATCATGAAGGGATGTACTACATTTATGGCATTTTTCTAATTTACACAACTAATAATCCTTCCCCCAGACACTTTAGTTCTTAGTTAACCCATGCTGCCTCCTAGTGACCATTGCACTTTCTAGATGTTTTAAAATGTTACCAAGTGGTCGGTATTGGGAAATTCTGCTCCCAATATGGTCCATAAGAAAGGAACAAGTCAACAATAACAGATTTAATAGAAATATGACCCTCTGCTAGAGAAAGTCATTCCTACTGTGCCCCGTGCTGAGAAGAAAGGATTTGTAAGTCCTTCTCAGATGGCTGCTTTCCATCTGACTCCAGCAAGCCCATCCAATATGATGGATGGGCCCAATCATCACCAATAGATGCATCAATGCAATACTAAGAAAGTTTCCATTCATGGAACATTTTCTATGATCCAAGCCCTGTGCTGAGTAATTTAACAGAGTAAAATCCTGCCTCTCCTACTTACAGCAATGACCTTATGTTTCTTTTCCTCAATTACTACACCTAAAACAGAGATATTGGTATCTCCCTTACAGACTTGTTACAAGCATCCAGCACAGAGCCCTGCAAGCGGTGAGAGTTGGCTTTTTCCCCTTTTATATTTTATAAAATTCTTATCCAACACCTGATTCTGCCCAGAGAAATATCTGTTGTATAAGAACAATCAGATAACCATTTCAATAGATGCCTCAGGAGCTTTTAATGAAGTCCAGCATCCTATTCTTTAAAACATGTCTAATGTTTATTTATTTCTAAGAGAGAGAGAGAGAGAGAGAGAGAGAGCAGGAGGAGGTCAGACAGAGAGGGAGACACAGAATCCGAAGCAGGCTCCAGGCTTAAGCCATCAGCACAGAGCCTGATGCAGAGTTTGAACTCAAGAACCGCGAGATCGTGACCTGAGCCAAAGTTGGATGCTTAACCAACTGACCCACCCAGGCGCCCCTCTAGCATCCTATTCTTAAAAATAGGAGATAAGAACCAAAGACAGAACTCAGCAGATACCGGAAGGATGAATGTGGTAATAGCAATAGGATCTTTTCTGCACAAGGCATTTGGCAATTTGTGAAGGACTTTAGATATATTATTTCATTTGAACCTCACAAAAAAACCTTATAAGGTGTGCAAAAAACACAATTATGATTCTTTCCATTTTATGAATGATGAACCAAAGGCACAGGGCTTTTAAGAGACCTGCCCAAGGTTATGTTGGAACTGTGACTTCAGCACAGCTCAGTGCTTGAAGAGACTAAAGTTATGTCCTGTGGGTAATTGGTATAATTGTTAGAGTCTCCTGGGGATCCTTGGAAGCCAGGGAACACTGAAGCCAGTGTTTCCTAGACTTGTTCTACGAGACTTAGGAAGCACCATGAATGTTGAATCTCTAAGTCTTCAAGTTAAACTAAGGTTAATTTCTAGTCTATGAGATGCAAATGCAGTGGGTACAATTTATGGGGTGATTCCCTAGTCCTGTGTGATAGGGTGGTAATAACGCAGTCAATACATTTTCAGGGAAAACGATTCTACTTATAATAGAATGGTAGATTTGGGGCTCTTTGGTTGTATAAAACACTTTGACTTGAGAGTCAGGGGATCTGGGTTCCAATCCTGTCCCTGTCAGTGCACTATATGTGTGAATTTGGGCACATTACTTAACTTCTCTTAGTTTTGGCTTCATCACTGTGAAATGGTGAGCAATGCACAGGGTTGGTTCTATTAAACAAGAAAATGCATGTAAAGGCTCCTGCCTAGTGCCTGATGCATAGTAGGTATTCAGTACTTAATTATTGGCATACTTCCCTGCTCCTCACTTTCCTTCACCTTTGTGAGACTCACCTTCATTGTCTACAAATTCAGAATCAGTAACAGAGCAGTGGTTCTCAAAGTAAATGTCCTAGATGTATAGCATCAGCATTACCTAGGAACTTATTAGGAAAGTCTTGGGCCCCACTCCAAACCTACTGAATCAGAAACTTTAGGGATGGGGCCCAGAAATCTGTGGTTCAGACATCCAAACTCCAAGATAGTCCCCAAACGCTCCCCACTTCCTGGAATTCACACTCTTGTGTAGTCCTGCCCTACCTTGAACTAGAATCAGTATGTCTGATGACTAAAATACATCAGAAGTGGCGGTACATCTCTTCCAAGATTATATTACACAATACACTGTGGCTTACCTCTTAGTTATTCCCTTGATCTTTCTTGGATCACTGACTTCAGGATAGCCAGATGCCAGGTTTTCAGGACATTCAGGCAGCTCCATGAGAGGCTCACATGGTAGAGAAAAGAGACCTCACTGCCAGCCAAGTGAGTAAGTCCTAGTCAAGCCTTCCGATGACTGTAGTCCCTCCAAAAAAAACCTTGACGGTAGTCTCATCAGGGACCTTGAGCCAGAAGTATACTGATAAGCCACTCCTGGATTCCTGACCTTCAGAAACTGTGTAAGAGAATAAATTTTTGCTGTTTGAAGCTGCTAGATTTGGGGGTAATTTGTTACATAGCAAATAGACAACTGTCGCGCAAGCCCTGCATGTGATTCCACTGCACGCTTAAGTCTGAGTGCCCCAGGGTAGATACTTCCAAAGCTTCTTGCCAGCTCAAAAATGTTGGAATTTTGTGGCTAATGTTGGGAATTAAAAACCAAACAAGAAATGTCTCCTTCCCCCTACACCAAACAAAAGGACATTGGCCACCAGAGCCCTGGTTTCAGTCCCAGCCATTGACATTCAAGGAAAATTTGGTAAAGCTGGAGAAATTCCAGAGGAGGGCAACGGAGAGAAATTGCAGCCTAGAGCCACTGGGTTCTAAGACAAGCAGAACTCTACTACTGGAAACACTCAGAGATGCTAATCTACAAAAGCACAAGGCACATGATCAGGACTGTGGATCTATTATCCAAGTGAGGGAAAGCAATGTTAATGGCAGCAAATGCAATGGAGGGGACCCAGACCCCAGGGTCAGACAGGCTGGGTCCTGCTCCATAGAAGCCACTCACTTGGGGAAAATTAAATAATCTCTCTGAGTCTCAGCTGCTTCCTCCGGAGGAAAGGAAATAAGACCGTTTGGTAGCCCAAAAATGAGAATTCACATTGATCTGTTTCAAGAACCTGCCACGAAGCAGACTTTTCCAGAAGCGATATTTATCATTGGCAATGAAAGCAAGAAAAGGTGGCCTTTGTATGAGTGCCACTGTGTTCACGTTATCTGTGCTTTCGTGTTGTTTGAAGGAACCTAAGCTAAACTTCCAACTAGAGTCAACATGGGTTTCAGTGAATTGGTGAGTTGGTTTATAATAGGCTATAAGGCAAATGACAGGTGGTTGAGCAATGCCATATGTTTTAGACATTGACATCACAGAGACTGAACACTCCCGGCACGGGCACATGGTCCCTTGGTCACCTTCCACCACCCACCCACCCCTCCCCACCCCCCCCATCACGGAGCAGAATCCCGAAGGAACGGCCCAAGGGGGCAGCAGGACTTCTGACGACCCAGTGGGTGGGTGGTAGGGGGTGGGGAGGATGGAGTGACGGCAAGTCAAAAACAAAGGATGAATTTGCTGCTTCGGGCTTGGATGTGTCCAGCAACGCTTCTGGCTGCTGGCTTCCCCCACTCCTCCAGGCTTGGGTTGGAACAGAGAAATGACTCCACTAACAATCTACACCCACTTTACTGCAGCCATTGTCCCTGAGTACATTACAAAGGTACCAGAATCCTCTCCGAGGGTTGCACGCAGCCCCCCGTTCCCTTCAGAAAGTATTAACGATTTAAATAAGTAATCGTCTAACTCATCCCACCTTCTGTTTGCTTGCTGCCTCACAGCTGTCCCCTGACATGCCCTGGCTTCTTTCTGCTGCGACGCCATTGCTTGGGAAAATATTCTCATCTGGTTCCACGACTGTTGAAACTTGTCCGTAAATGATGAGCCATGTGCTGCAGTGCCACAGCGGAGGGAATTAGTCGCTATTAAAATCGTGTTCAAACCTGGGCGTTGCCAAGGCGCCGACATCTGGGGAAGGTGCCCGGAGGGCGTGGGCTCCCCAACAAAGACTTGAAGATGGCAGGATCTGAACGGGGTTTCTGCATCACGGACAGACAGACACTCTGGGCCTGGAGGTTGCCCGGAGACCGCTCCAAAACCCTCAGTGAGTGAAACCTGCAGGGTTTTTAAATCATCATGCACAAGAGCCTGATGTGGCGGGAAGCATGCAGGTGGAGCCGGGAAACTTCAAGATGGGGACCAAGGCGAGAGGGAAGGTGAAGGAAAGCATGTGGGTGACCCATTTTTCACTTTCCCCGTGACACGCAACCGTTCCTAAGCCCTTCACACTTATCCAAACAGCAATTAACACACAACCTAGCATGTTCCTGCTTGTAACTGAAAGTTGTAAATGGCTGTAAAGTCAGTTGTGTGTAAATGGTGGAGTGACATGTGTGTGTGACGCATCCTGCGAGACGTGCCCACACTTTTAATTTTTGTCAAGTCTGGATTAGCCTGCCAGAGGGGACCGTAGGCATGAATAATGCAAACAGCCAAGGACCTGCAGCTCTCCTTCTGGTTTAGTTTGGGATGTATCTGAGCACTGATCCCCACAGCAGGCTGAAGCTTCCCCTGGCAGTATTCTCCAGCCAATGTGAAGGTTAACTTGCCTTCTGTGATCCACCCCCGCCACCCCCCCCCCCCGCCACGCCCTGGGCTCAGCTGTCCTCGGGGGTGGGCAAGGAGCCCCAGTGGAAGGAGGAGAGGGTGGAAGGTTCCGTGAAGCTCCATAGACTTTTCCCTAGATAAGGGGCCCCTCACACATTTCTTTTACTGTCATAGCTTCTAAAAGAATTTTGACAAAACTATGCACCTGTTGGCACATTTTTAAGTTGACATCTGAAATAGTTCATACTTAAAGAGCTGCAAATAATGTAACTTCTGATACCCTGAAAATATTATTTAAAAAAGCAAGCTGACGTCATTCTTTTTAATGTAGTCAGTGGAACGTGAATGTCGTAAACCTTAATTCCCACTGTCATTCCTTTTGTTATTTTTTTAAAAAGTTTATTTATTTATTTTGAGAGAGACAGAGACAGCAAAAATGGGGAAGGGGCAGAGAGCCAGGGAGAGAAAGAGAATCCCAAGCAGGCTCCTTGCTGCCAGCTAGGGAGCCTGATGAGGGACCTGGAACTCACAAACTGTCAGATCACGACCTGAGCTGAAACCAAGAGTCGGCTGCCCAAACAGTGGTGCCACCCAGGTGCCCCCACCGCCATTCCTTTTAAAAAACACATATGCAAATCTTTTTACTTGTCTAATATTTAATATTGTGGCTTTCTCTTTTTGAATTTGACCTCCACCCCATTTCACATACTGTATTTTAGCCTCATACATCGTTTTAATCTACAATTTTTACTGATTACTCAATACTTATTCTGCAACAAAACTAAACTTTATTGATATCTATCTATATTTATTTCCTGTGACCACAGTGTTAAATTTATTATCCAGTATTCCTTTTTTTTTTTCTTGTAAAAGCAAATAAAAAGGGGTCTAAGTGTTCAGAAATACTTCTTACCTTTCACATGTCATTTTTACTTTTATTTTTCAATTTTTTAAAAAGTGTTTATTTATTTTGACACGCACCTGTGAGAGCATGAGCCAGGAGGGTCTGTCAGTGTGGAGCCATAGACCCTGGGAGACTTACTGGGAGACCTGAGCTGAGATCAAGAATCATATGTTTAACCAACTGAGCCACCCAGACACCCCTCACCTGTCAGTTTTTACTTTTAAAGAAAAGTAATGCTCCTTTGGGGGGAGACAAATGGGAAGCTTACCATTTCCTTTTCCTTGAAATGCAAAATATGCAAATAGACAAGTGTCAAGACCCAGTGAAGGAGCGTGCTCCCTAAACTCTGTCCCCTCACTGCAAATGGAGAAAATGCAGAGAGGCACTCCTTCTAGGAGATTAGTATTTACCTCCTAGGAGGTTAGTATCTCCCAGCATGCTTTTTAAGCATGTTGAACAGGAGTGCCTGGGCGGCTCAGTCGGTTAAGCATCTGACTTTGGCTCAGGTCATGATCTTGTGGTTCACGGGTTTGAGCCCCGAGTTGAGCTCTGTGGCTGACAGCTCAGGGCCTGGAACCTGCTTTGGATCATGTGTCTCGCCCTCTCTCTGCACCTCCCCTGCTTGTGCTCTCTCTCTCTCTCTCAAAAATAAATAAACATTAAAAAAAAAAAAAAAGAATGTTGAGTATTCTAATTTTTTCTCTTTTTTCAAGATTTTGTTTTCAAGTAATCTCTGCAACCTCAGCACGAGGCTCGAACTCACAACCCCGAGATCAAGAGTCGCACGCCCCACCGACAGAGCCAACCAGGTGCCCCGAGTATTCCACTGCTAGGACAGAGAGAGAAACAGAGACAGACACAGAGAGAGAGAGAGAGAGAGAGAGAGAGAGAGTAGAGCTCTGCCTGGAGTTTATCAGTGCAAGGAAATGAGGCACGGCTGCTTCACTACCTCTCACCACCCTCCCCCCACTCCGCTGCACTAAAACAGTGTTACTGGCTCAGTCGGTTAAGCGTCCGACTTCGGCTCAGGTCACGATCTCGTGGTCCGTGAGTTCGAGCCCCGCGTCGGGCTCTGGGCTGATGGCTCAGAGCCTGGAGCCTGCTTCCGATTCTGTCTCCCTCTCTCTCTGACCCTCCCCCGTTCATGCTCTGTCTCTCTCTGTCTCAAAAATAAATAAAACGTTAAAAAAAATTTTTTTAAAAAAGAAGTAAGCTACTCCTTGACAATATTTGAGAGATGTGATTAAATGAAAGCGACCACCCCTCCACCGCAGTCGACAATATAATCTGAAGCTATAACGTCCTCATGTGTACCAAAATCTGTGTTTCTAAGGCCACGCTTTTCTCTTAGTGGAAACACGTGTTAGGCAGGGAGAGAGTCCAACAACGAATCAAGAGTGTCTCGATTAAAGGAAGCTTCATAAATACCAATATTTAAATTGTCTTTGTTTGGAGCCCAGGAGGATTTCTCACTCCAGGGCAAAGCCCTATAGGAAGATTTGGAGGAGAGGGGGTGATAGGTGCCCCTTTTTTTTATAGATAAGGGGCAAGCCGTTGTGACCTCTGTTCAAACGCCAGCGAAAACCCCCACACCCAAATGTCTGCATAAGTGTGGTTACTAGCAGACCCCTGGCTTCTACCCTCATCATGTTTCCCTCCCACCTGTCGAGTCTCATGTGGCTACTTCAGATTGTCAGAGCCTAAATCTCTTATAGAACCTCAGTCGTTTGGGGGGTCTGGCAAAGATAGGATTCTTTATCAGAAAGCATCTAGAAGAAGATAGGAATGGATACTGAGTGATCTGATCCTTAGTATCCATACAACTGGAAAAGCCTATAAAGTGAGAGAAAACTTAGACAAACACCTTAAACTAGACAAGAGACAAATTGAACTTCCCACATCCACTCCTGCTTCCCAAACACCTAAGAACACTCCAACCTTCTTTTCTCTCTTGGGACTCTTATCTCAGTAACGGGTACCCAGCAGTCACCCAAGAAATCAGAACACCCCATTTTGTTCTTTCGTCCTCATTTCAGCCCAGCCCAATTCTCACTCCCTGGTAGCTTTCAGATCCATTCCCTTCCCTCTTTCCTCATGGTCAATGTCTTATATAAAGATTTCTTCCCCCCTTATCTGACGTTACTCAGTCTGTAATATGCCTTTTTGCCACCAGTCTCTGGCCTCTGTATTGATGCAAAAGCAATATAATAAAAGAAACTATGCTGATTAAGTTATTCTAGGACTTTCCATCTCCTTGAGTAATGGTCCTCAATCCTAGCTGCACATTAGAGTCACCTGAGGAACTTTTTTAAGGTCCCAATGCCCAGCCATTCACAAGATCAATGAAATCAGAATTTCTGGGTGGGGCTCAGATATCAACATGTCTTAAACTCCCCAATCAATGCTCAACCAAGGTCAAGAACTTCTAAGTATGCAGGAGATCATCCCCAGTCTGGCTCCAGAGTCAGAGGCTGTGACTCCCACACCCGAGCTTCAGCCACAATATCTCTTGGTCCCCCAAACATGCCCTGCCTCTCACCTCTCCGACTTTGCCTGGCCTGTTCCTGCCACTGCCTGAAAATCCCCTCCTACTCCCTTGACCTGGAAATTCCTACAGGACCATGAGTATACTCTCCCATGAAGTGTGTGCCCTACACACTCTGCACATTCTATCATGACAGCAATTTTCACACTGTGTAATAACCGGGTTATTTGTATGGTCACTTGACCCATTAGACCCTGGGCTCACTGAATACAGAGAACTGATTCATCTCTGTGTCTCCAGTGCCTAGTATATTTCAGCTGATTCTCAGCATACATGGGCAGAATGAGTCCCTAGATGAATGAATGAATGAATGAATGAGGCATGGATGAAGCTGTTGACTGACCCCATGTGTTTCACCCTCTCCCCCAATTCACCATGTTGTACTAAGTATGTTAATTATGGGAAAAGCCTACATCCAATTTTCTCTCTATCAAGTATTTCCTTTCGCATCTCTGGAGCCACATGGGAACGTTAAAACACGTAATGAAAAGCACACAACACTGATGTGATAGTAATATCCAATTTCTCCTTTCTAGAGTAAGGGACATATCTTCATTTCAGTCATAGTTGCATGGTCAGATGCTCATCTCTTTTTAAATTATTATTACTTGGTCATCCTAGCCTGGATTCATTGCAGCAGAATGCATACCTCTATCTTGAGGTCTATCAGGGCTTTTGTAATAATTATAGGGAACTCCCAGTCTCGCTACTTGCAATTATCCAAGCACCTTCTACCTGTCATCCAGTAACTGCTTATTCTGTTGTAGGTTCCCTACTGGCATCTCTCTGCAACGCCAGAAGCTAGGTATATTTGTCTCCTCCAAAATCTGCTGTCTTCGTGCTCTTTCATTCTACGCTTTCTCCTTCTCGCTCCTGCTCTTCACCCTACCTTTTCCCTTTTCTCTCCCTCTGTCTCTCTTTCCATAGCACAGGTCAGAGGTTAGGTGGGGGTAAGCATCCCTGGCAAGATTCTCCCCAACTTGCAGAAATCGTTTACCCTGATTCCTGCCTTTAGTACACGTCCAGACACTCAGTGGCAGCCCTGAGGTGTTCCTGATGAACGTTTAGTAGCCATCGGGTAAGCCTCCACGTAGACACCTGGGTAAAGACCATCTCCTGAATATGTCTCGGGATGTACAATCTCACCTTTGAGAAGCTTAATGGCAGCCTCTCCCATTGGGGAGCTCTTTGGCGTAACATTTTAGAATAAAGCTTTTTGTGATTGTTTCCCTTCATTATAAAAAATAATAGATCAACATTCTTTAAAACTGGGAAACAGGGCAGCCGGGGTGGCTCAGTCGGTTAAGCACCAACCTTGGCTCCGGTCATGATCTCACAGTTGTTGACTTCGAGCCCCACGTCGGGCTCTGTGCTGACAGCTCAGAGCCTGGGGCCTGCTTCTGATTCTGTGTCTCCCTCTCTCTCTGCCCCTTTCCTGCTCATGCTCTGTTTCAGTCTCTCTCTCTCAAATATAAATAAACACTTAAAAAGTTAAAAAAAAAAATAACACTGGAAAACATAGGAAGGTATCCCGAAGACCATAGAAATTCCATAGAATCTTATGGGTAAGACAGAAACCACTATCCCTGTTAAATTTGGTGTGTTTTCTTCTATGCTTTTCCTATTAAATCTAGAGTCCTAGAAGTAGAATTATTATCTCAAACGGTATGAATATTTTAAGACAATTGATAAACATTGCCAACATGCTTTCCAAAACCTTCCAGAAACTTACAGTGTAGGCAGTGTGTGAAAGTGTTCATCTCACCAAACTCATGGCCTTGGTTAACCTCGCAATAGCGTCAACAAAATAAATAGTGTGTGGGAAATAACTGGCGATGTTTCTAATGGGCAGTACATAATCTTTTCTAAACCCTAGAGCCATGGAATGTGTAGCCACTTCTTGACGTTCTTCGTAAACGTATTGATCAACATAGAGTAAGCTAACGTAGCAAATAAACCTCAAACTTGCCGTGGGATGGCATTAAAGGTTTGTTTCTCCTCACAATTTGATGTGAGTTGGATGACGCCTGAGGAGCCCCCCTCCAAAGGATGACTCAGGAAGCCAGAAAGCTTCCGTCTTATAACTTTGCCTTCCCGTAAGCCCTTTGCTTCCAGCCCTCTGGATAAGAAAGAAAGGGTGTGGGAAAGCACACCCACTTTTAGCTGCCCCAGACTGGAGCTATGCAGCACCCTTCTCTTTCATACCCCCCAAAACACTAATTCAAGCACCCATCTGGTATGATGGCTTCTCTTTCCCAGCCATTTCTGCAAATCGCCGAGAAACACTCACATGCCTATCAGCCCATTTGAGTTGTCAGTGGTTAACTCAGCCACCTTGCTCCTCCAACCATTGGCATAGTCTCTGTATGTGGCTACTGCTTGGGTTGAGTTTCAGGTCCCTCCAGGATGTAGTAGTTCACCCCAATGGTGGGCACACATCCCTGCCTCTCCCCTGGATGAGAGCTTCCAGCCCGGCTAGATCCAGGGCGTCAAACTATTACTCCTGTTCAACTCTGCTTTCCTTCGCATTCATTATCAGACATGCTCTGTCCAAACGGACGTCTCTGTCAGCTAACACACTGCTTGAGCACAGCAGTTCCGGTGGTAAAAGAAAGCCTCTTTTCCAACAGTTTCTGGGCAGGAAACAACTGCAGATGTCTGCTACTGAGCCCAGACTAGTGGCAACTGTCCGAAGGTAATACAGTTTGAGCCGGGACGGGATCGAGCTAGGGTGGAATATAGGAGGTGGGAGCCACTGGACCAGAGATGGCAAATAGGTGACAAACGTGCTCACTCCCCTCACCCATAGCAGACATGCTAATTAGTCCTAGTCCTCGTGTTAAAATTTTTTTTTTATGTTTATTCATTTCTGAGAGAGAGAGAGATTGTGTGTGTGTGGGGGGGGGGGGGGGGGGAGGGGCAGAGGGAGCAGGAGATAAAGAATCCGAAGCAGGCTCCAGGCTCTGAGCTGTCAGCACAGAGCCAGCCGCAGGGCTCGAATCCACAAACGGTGAGATCATGACCTGAGCTGAAGTCAGACACTTAGCCCGCTGAGTCGCCCAGGCGACCCCAGTCCTGGCCCTCTTGACCGTGGGGCCCTAGAATCCTTCCAACACAGGGTCTACCAGTGAGTCCTTGAAACTTACCTGCCATCTCTGCATCAAAGAGTGTAGAACTCTACACTCTACACTCAGGCTGCAGAGTTCTTAGCACAACATGAGCGCTCAGTAAATATTGATTTAACAAAACAAAACCAAAGCTGAAATTTGATCCAAGGAGTAAACTTAACAATGGTGTGTCCAATTTTAGGAAACTGAAGGTCAAAGAGCTTCCATGGGATTTGAGAGGAGCGCAGTGCCCAAAGCCAGGAAATCATAAGCCTGGAAAATGTCTGGGGTCATTTAACTGCTGCAACAGCCAGTTGGTCTCCCTGCCTCTGATCTTGACCTTTCCCACCCCTGACAGTGCCTTCTCCAGGCCACAGCCATGAGTCACCACCTTGTTTAAAACCTTCTTTGATTTCCTATTGCTTTTAGGATACAGGCAAGATACTTCCTACAGCTTCCAAGGCTGCCAGACCCTGCCTGTCTCTCCAGACTCCCCTCCACGCGTCCCTCACTAGAATATTTTACACACATGTTATCTCATCTAATCTTCACCATCAGCTAAGAACCAGGCTTGTTAGTCCAATTTTACAGGTGAGGAATTCTCACCTGATCCTCCAAGAGATTATGGGAATTAGCCAAACTCATGGAGCTGCCAAGCCTCTTAAGTGCAATTTCTATGCCTGCCTGGTTCTGAAATCTGCATTCAGGAATAGAGAGGCATTTAGAATTAATTCAGCTTGGTGCATGAGGCACTTTCTTCTCCTTTTACCAAAACAACAAAACAAAACTGGCTATGGGCCCACTGGAATTCATTCACACACACACACACACACACACACACACACAGAGAGAGAGAGAGAGAGAGAGAGAGAGAGAGAAGGGATGGATGGAGGGAGGGAGGGAGAGTTGTCTGATTTACTTTCTGCCCACGGTGTTGGCACAGTGTGGACAGAACTTTCTAGCGTGTGTAACTAGAGCTTACTTCCGGAAGAGGAGAATGGACCAAAGTACTGGATTTCTTTCATTTTCTTCTTTTCTTTTCTTTTTTTTTTTTTTTGCACCCCCCCCCCCGTCCCCCTCCTTCGTTTTTTCTTTTTTGTTCATGGGTGTTCAAATCTTTGTGAGTGAGAAGAGGGGATTCCGGGAAGGGGTCCTGTCGATGAGTCAGCCACTTGTGAGTGGGGAAAGAAAGCACACAACCACGACTTTCTTCTCTTCTGACCCTCATCTCCACCCCGACCAGTAAGTTTGCTTCCCAGCGACATTTGCTCCAACTGCAAAGCGAAGCCCTTCCTGTCCGACTGGAACCGCGCTCAGAATGCGAATGCCCCGGGGCTGAAAAGCGCCTTTCAGCAGAAACTCCGAGCCGGCCAGCCCGGAGTCTCTTTGGCCTTGACTGACAAGAGCATCCATACACCGGGCCACAGGGCCTCCCCTCCCACCACCCCCCCCCCACCCCCATCCCAGCATTGCCCTCTAGCTCAGCCGGAGACTAAAGAACCAGGCCTCCAAGGACGTCCAGTGCTACCCTGCTGGACAGAAGCCCGCGCTGACCACATGAAAAGTAGCACTTGTCTCTATCCGGCAGCCCACTCTGGCTCTGCAGGCTGGGACCTGACGCTGGGGCGGGCTGCACGTCGGGCTGCAGGGGAGCGGAAGGGCGTGGAGCCCTCTGTTAGCACTCGCCCCCTCGAGGGCTGGCGGGCTCCGAGGATAAGGAGCGCACTCTTTCCCAGAAGGGGTTTGTGTCTGTTGCAACATCTCGCAGACATTAACCTCAGGGGAGAGGAGCAGCAAGTCTTCCCGTTTCCTTGTCCCAGGCCAGGCCTGCTTGCTTTTTTACAAGCTCAGAGTGACTAAGGCGGAAGCTTTTCACGGGGCTATCACTTTCGATGACTTTTCCTAGGCTCCTGGAGAGAGCTGAGTTTTGACCTGCGCTTGGAAGGGTCTGATAGATTTCGGGAAGAGGTTCTGCTTACCACTGCGGAAGGCGGTCTGCCCCTGAGAGTCTTTCTTAGAGGTCAGTCAAGGCAGGGAGTGAGCAGGGCAGAGAAGGTGTGCCCAGACACCCGGGCTCTGGACCTCAGTGCCAAGGGATTCTACCTGGTTTGGGGGGGTCACCCGTGGCTCACCACGTCCGGTGGTTGACAGAACACCAGCTGTGGGCATCTCGAATGTTGCCAGAACAAGGAGGCTGCCATGGACTTGAATCTTGAGATGCTTCTGCAAAAAAAAAAAAAAATGGGTGACCTGAACATCCACCCTGTCATTCTCTGAAGCAGGGGGTATCCAGTCTTCCAAAACGAACTGCTGTTTCTACATGAACTGCTGAAAAACCAAGAGTCCTTCATTCCCTTATTTGTTTTTTAATAATTTTCTTCTTTTTTTTTCTTTTAAAGTTTATTTATTTTGAGAGAGAGAGAGTGAGGGGCAGAGAGAGGAGAGAGAGGATCCTAAGCAGGCTCCACTCTGTCAGTATAGAGCCTGATGAGGGGCTCGAACTCACAAACCGTGAGATCGTGACCTGAGCCAAAGTCAAGTCAGACGCTCGACCAGCCGAGCCACCCAGGCACCCACACCCCTTCCGTCCCTTCTTGCTCAATTCATTTATTGATTATATTAAAAAGAGTTTTATTCTCATTCCATGTACTCTTATTAGTTGTACAGAATCGAAATCCATTTAGATACGTTTTGAGTCTCGATTCTTATCTCCCTCCGTGGCATTTACCTGGCTTCTCAACTTGAAAATAGCGGCAAATTTATTGATTCCTAATTTTCTACCTACGTATCCAAGTCATCGTGAACAATGTTGTGCAGGACAAGGGTTAACTCAGAGGCACATGGAGGCCACCTGATACCGTCCCATGTGTGGTAGTAATTCAAATATCCGTCTCCCTTTTGTATAATAAGTCAGCAGTAATTAAGTCTTCCAAGTAGACTATCTGATCATCCAATCCATATTCATTTCCAGATCTTTCGGTAATAATCTCAAAATAGAAGAAGCATTCTCTCAAATGGGTTGTTAAAATCAAAGTACACCATCTCTGCAGTAGCCAACATTTTAGCCTGAATAGAAAAAGAAGGAATTATACCCATAGCATATGTTCTTTATGTATTCAACCAAGTTTATTGAGTGTCTCTTTATGTGAGGCGCTGTGTAGGTCCTGGGGATGGAAGGGTGACTCTGGTAGTCCCAACTCAGAGCGGAGCAGGTGTCAGCAAGAAATCTAGTTGGGAACTGGATTCCCAAGAGCGAAGGGAGCCAGGATGAGATCCCAGCCCTTGGGATTCTAAGCCTGGAGCTCCCTCAGCAAAGGGAGCCATGTCTGTTCCAGAGGCTCTCACTGGCCGAAAAGCTTCCTGCCAACCTGCCTGCCTGCCAGTCCTTCTGGATCTGCAACGCTTCTTCCAGACAGGCGTGCTGGAGGGCTCTCCTTTCTACTCAGGTGCCACATCTCTAGGCCCCCATCCTGCCATCATGTCTAGGAGACTGGCAGCTCCCTTGGCAGCCGGCAGGGCACTTTGTCACAATTAACATATGATTAGCGTTGTTTATCTGAAGGCAGAAAGAGCACTTCGTCTTCTGTGAATGGCTTGAAATCTGCTTTCCCGAAGACCAGCACAAATTGTTCCCTTCCCAGCATTTACCTTCATGGGAGGCACAAAAACAAAAGCCTCTCTGAAAGCAGCCCCTTCCTGGTTGATTGGCTATCCGTCCAGTTTATCAGGGAAAGAAAAACAACGTGGAGCCATCCTGGATTTTTCTCTTTCCCTTACCCGCCACGTGGAATTCTCCAGCAAGTCCTACCCTTTAAATATCCCGACCCTGGTCATTTCTTACTGTTTCCGCAGCTGCCTCGGGATGCAGGCCAGCATCCTTTTTCTCTGAGCCTCCAATGGGGTGTCCCCCCTTCCACTCCCCCCTCCCATACCCCCACGCTCCAGTCTCCCTCCAGCAGCCAGACTGTCCCCTCAGACATATCACTGTAGCTCGGGACCCTGTGCTGCTTGACCCTCCCTTGCTTTCCTGTAACGCTTAAAATAAAACAACCCCTTTCAAAGGTGTCTTTTCTTTGGGGTCATTCCAGGAGGAAACGGTAACAATGTTTCATTTAATGCCACTGAACTTAAGGGAGGCGGAAGATCACGTGTTCCAGGAAGGCTGGTGATCACCAGGAGATGGGGCCGCTTCCCTGTCACCTGAATCTGAAGAGAAGAAGGTGATACACCCCTGCTCCCTGGTCCCTCATCGGAATGGCACACGCAGCAATCCCCAGCCTGCAACTCCCCGTGTCTGAGGCCGGGTGTCGTTCAGAGGCTCAGGCTGGCGATGACCGAGATCTCACTGTGAGCTTGTGAACTGACAGTGGGGAACTGGGCCCCCCTGCCCTGGGGGGTCCTGCCGTATATAACTCAGTATCAGTCGTTCTTTAAAATAGAGAAATATAAAGGGTGTTTGGATGGCCTGTATTGGTTTGCTAGGTGGCTTCGAACAACAGAAATTGAAGGTCTCCGTTCTGGAGGCTGAAAGTCCAGGCTCACGGTGTTGGGCAGGTTGGTTCCCTCTGCCTGGAGTGGGAATCGGCCCCGGGCCACCCTCCTGGCGCCCCGTGCTTGCTGGCAATCTGTGGCGTTCCTTGGCCTCAAGCTGCATTGCTCAGGGCTCTGCCTCCTCTCCACATGGGGTTCACTCTGTGTGCATGCCTGTCTCCAAATAGCCCCCTTGTGTAAGGACCCCAGTCATATTGGGTGAGGGCCCACCCTCATGATCTGGTTTTAACAGCATCCCCTCTGTAAGACTCCATCCCCAAATAAGGCCACGCTCTGAAGTACAGGGGGGTTGGAATTTCAACATATGAATTTTGAGGGAACCCAGTTCACCCCAAAACATGGCCTATCAGCACACCAGCACCATCACTTGTTAACATCACAAATATGAGACCACGGTTTAAAAAAAAAAAAAAAAAAAAAAGCAGTACCCAAAAGCACAAGACTGCTGTGTGGATTGCACCAAATAATGTACAGAAAGGTTTGGTATTTAGAATTTTTTTTTTAACGTTTATTTGTTTTTGAGACAGAGAGAGACAGAGCATGAACGGGGGAGGGTCAGAGAGAGAGGGAGACACACAGAATCTGAAACAGGCTCCAGGCTCTGGGATGTCAGCACAGAGCCCGACCCGGGGCTCGAACTCACAGACCGTGAGATCATGACCTGAGCCGAAGTCGGCCGCTCAACCAACTGAGCCACCCAGGCGCCCCAGGTTTGGTATTTAGTAGGTGCTCAGCTCATCGTAACTTCCCTCCATTCCTGTCCCTCCACATCACCAGCCAGTACTTTCCCAGATGAGAAGGGTTAAAAGATGATTTTTTTTTTAAAGAGAGAGAGAGAACGTGCATGTGTAAGTGAGGGGGGGGAGGGGGAGCAGGGGAGGGGCAGAGAGAGAGGGAGGGAGAATCTTAAGCAAGCTCCATGTCCAGCATGGAGCCACACTCGGGGCTCAATCCCCCTGGGATCATGACTTGAGCCGAAATCAAGAGTCGGACACTATCCCGGTGAGCCACCCAGGTGCCCCCAAAGATAATTTTTCCAAAAAGATAAATTCATGACTCTGCAAATGTAAGATGAGCACATATTAAAGGTTTCATTTAACTCACTAATTAATTAGGGAATGGGTAAGATGTGACGAGTGGCTCAAAGGAGAATTCAAACAATCGCATGTATGTAGGCAAAAGGGAATACTGCTACTCCATCCACACAGTTCATTTGCATTTTATTTATTAATTTTTTTAATGTTTATTTATTTTTGAGAGACAGAGACAGAGCGCGAGTAGGGGGAGGGGCAGAGAGAGAGGGAGACGCAGAATCCGAAGCAGGCTCCAGGCTCTGAATTGTCAGCAAGAAGCCTAACGCGGGGCTCGAAGTCACAAACTGAGATCATGACCTGAGCCGAAGTTGGCCGCTTCACTGACTGAGCCACCCAGTCACCCCATTTAACGATTTTTAAATTGGCATAAATATAATGAAAAGAGGAGATACGCAAAGGATGCACTAGACAGGACAATCACTCATCTGTCTTCTCATTTGAAAGCATTTTGACAAATTTTCTTGACAGAAGTAGATCTTGAACAAGTAAACCTTCTTGCTTTCTTTTACCTTTCAAACAAGGAAATGGTCAGCAAATCTAAACTCATAAAGCTCCCATTTATGAAGCTGTTAAAAGTAAATGTTTTGAAAATCAGGCCAGCATCTCAATTTGAAGAAATAGAAATAGTCGTTAAAAACGTGGGGACATATTGGGGGAAAAAATGTCTCTAGATACCTGCTAATGTCAGAGAACCTACTGGTAGTCACCCTCCCCTAGGAATGTGACTCTGAAAAACCGCAAAAGACAGCCTTATTTGTCATCACCCTTGTAGATCTCTTCTGCTCTCATGCTCCTGAGGTGAGAGCAGGAAGCCTTGTCTTTTTTCTAACTCTAAGGTTTCCTCTAGCCTAGCCCCTCCCACACTGTAACTTGGAGTTTATTAGTGCCAGGAGGACAGTCCCAGGGTCATATTCATTTTTGTAGACGCTTGCACCTGGCAGTGTCTGGCAAATAGCAAAACTCAGTTTATTAAATCAAGTTGGATTGGATTGGATTGGACTGGATTGGTTTGGATTGGATTGGGTTGGGTTGAGTTGCATTGAGTTGAATTGAACTTGCTGAACTGAACTGAATTGGATTTCTTTTTTCAGGTCCCACCCAGCCTTCAAGAATCAGCATCACTGGGAAAGTGGCAACCTTTTAGTCTTATTGCAGACTCAGCTTTCTTTCCATTGCTGTCACTTAGCAGGCAATTATATTGCACAAGAAAAAGGACAAGAAAAAGGTACGTTGTTTCCCCTTGACTACACGGAAGCATGTAAAGTTTGGAAAGCCACGGAGGTACCATTTAGTGGAAGAAAGGCTTGCTAAATAACAATTCCCTTGTCTCCTTTGGTATCAGATCTTTAGTGCCTCTGTAAGTGCCACCCTTCCCACCGCAGAGGCTGAAAACTTTGTGGGAAAGGAACTCATGAATGAATGAGATAGAGTCCTTAGAGCCTAATAATGCTAATAATAACCAACAGTTGCAAAGTACTTTATAGTTTGCAAAGTACTATTCGTACCTATCACCTTATTTAATTCCTACAATCATCCCGTGAGGGGTGGGTCATCATTCTCATTTTAAACACAAGGAATATAGGTCAAGGAGGTGAAGCTAGATGGGTGGAGTTAGAAGATCTGGATCTCCTAACTCCAAGACAAATTCTCTTTCCCTTACCTCACTCCTTTCTGGGAAAGATGAAAGCAGACGGACGCTCACAGAATCACGGACCCTGCAGGTGGAAATGAACGTGGTAAGGTCTTTCTTTAGGTTACTGTTGAAGTGACCAGCTAAGTAATGAGGACATACACTGATGATGGTTCCCTTTCAGTCTGTGAGCATATACTCACCGTGACCTACCCCTAACCCTCAGGTATACCGTATGCATGGAATAGAGGGCTGGAGGGGAAATGAGAGCTAAAGATTAACATCATATAAACCTGAATATTTACCAGGCCTTGTTCTGAGCGCTTTACAAATGTCGACTAATTTAATTCTTATAACCACCTTCTTTTACGTAGAAAGGCAGAAAGGGAATAAAATAAAGGCTAGATCACAGGTCACCAAGCTGCCATCGGTGGACTAAAAAGGTTCACCGCCAAGTTTTTGAGAATAAAGTTTTATTGGAACACAGCCACACCCATTCATTTATCTGTGGGCTATGGCTGTTCTATGCTACAATGGCAGAAATGAATAGTTGTGACAGAGACCACTTGGCTTATAAAGCCTAAAATATTTACTGTCTGTCCCTTTGTAGAAAAATCGTGCCCATCCCTGGTTTAAATGCATATCTCTATTTAGCATATATACAATAAGGATGTTTGTTTGTGTGTGTGACTCTCCCATGAGGCTCTACGATTTTAACATGCAGAGAGTGTACCTTATGCATCTTTGCACTTGAACACCTGGCACAGGGGCTACCATACAGTGGGACTAGAAAAAGAGTTTTGTTACAATACACGGTCAGGAAAACTTGTGAAAGACTTTGAAAGGATAAAACCAATTACTGCATGTCCTTTCTAGAATACCCATAGAGATCTGTGGCACTATAAAACAAACAAACGAACAAACAAAACTAGCATTTATATTGGATAAGAAGAAGAGATGAAAGGGGTTAAGAATGAAAATTACTCAAAGAAATAATGGCTGAAAATGTCCAAGATTTAGCAAAAGACATAAACCCACAGATGCAAGAAGCTCAGTGACCCCCATTAAGATAAACTTCCAGCAAAAACAAACAAACCACACCAAGAGACATAATAGTCAAACTGCTGAAAGCTAAAGAAAAAAACAAACAAACAAACAAACAAACAAAAAACCACTTTGAAAACAGGGGAGTGAAAAACAAAATCTTATCTGTAGGAGAAAAAGAATTCAAGTAACAGTGACTTTCTCATCAGAAACTATGAAGGCTAAAATAAATAGCACAATATTTTTCAGTTGCTAAAAGACAAGAACTGTCAACTCATAATCCTATACCCAGCAAAAGTACCCATTAGAAATGAAAGGAAAATCAAGACATTATCAGGTGAAGAAAAATTAGCAAGTATGTCAGCAACACATTTACCCTAAAGAATGGCTAAAGGAAATTCTCTAAACAGAAAGGAAACAGAGAAGGAATCTTAGAACATCAAAAAGGAAGAAAGAATATGACTTTCTCTGGATTTGGGCTATGTAAGCAAAATATAGGTAAATACAATAAGCTTTCTATTTCCTCTTTAGTCTGCCAAATTATCTTTGGTTGTTGAAGCAAAATCCTAACACTGTCTGATACAGTTATACATGATACCAGAGGAAATCATTAAAGCAATAATATTATAAACAGGGGAAGGTAAAGGGATGTAAAAGGAAGTAAGGTTTCTACATTTCACTCAGACTGGTAAAATAATGACACAATAGACTCTTATAGGTTATATATATAATATAATATGGAGAACAGCCACTAAAAAAGTTATCAAACAGGCACATCCAAAAATAGTATAGATAAAATGGAATTTAAAGAAATGTTGAAGTAATCCACAAGAAGACAGGGAAAAGAAAACAGAAAATAGAAAAACAGAACAAACAGAAAATAAAAAATAAAAAGGCAGACTTAATTCCTAATATATTAACAACACTAAATATAAATAGTCTACAATAATTAAAAGATAAAGATTAGCTGAGTAGATTTAAAAACATGACTCAACTATATGCTGCCTAAAAATAACTCACTTCAAAGACAGTGATATAAACAGGTTGAAAGTAAAAAGATGAGAAAAGGTTGTGTTTATTTTCTATTTCATTGCCATTCCAACAAATTATTCCAAGTTGAGTGGCTTCAAACCACGCAAATTTGTTATCTTAAAAAATTCAACTTCATTTAAATTAAGAACTTCTGTGCTATGAAAGCCCCATGAAGGGAATGAAAAGACAAGTTACAGACTGGGAGAAAATATTTGCAAACCACATATCTGATAAAGGGCTTGTCTAGAATAAATAAAGAACTCTCAAAACTCAACAGTTAAAGAAAATCTACCCAGAAAATGAGCAAAAGACACGAAGAAACATTTCACTGAAGATGAAGGATAGATGGGAAATAAAAACACATGAAAAGACATTCAACATTATTAGCCATTAGGAAATCCATATTAAAGTCACAAGAGATATTCTAGAGAATCATGCTGAGCGAAGGTGGCAATCTCAAAAGGCTGCATATTGTATGATTCCATTTATGTAAAATTCTTGAAGTGACAAAATTATAGAAATGAAGAACAGATTAGTAGTTGCCAAAAAGGATGTGGGAGCAAAAGAAAAGTGGATGTGGCTATAAAAGGGCAACTTGAGGGATCTTTGTGATGGAATGTTCTTTTTTTTTTTCAATATATGAAATTTATTGTCAAATTGGTTTCCATACAACACCCAGTGCTCATCCCAAAAGGTGCCCTCCTCAATACCCATCACCCACCCTCCCTTCCCTCCCACCCCCCATCAACCCTCAGTTTGTTCTCTTGTTTTTTTTTAACGTTTATTTATTTTTGAGATAGAGAGAGACAGAGCATGAACGGGGGAGGGTCAGAGAGAGGGAGACACAGCATCTGAAACAGGCTCCAGGCTCTGAGCTGTCCGCACAGAGCCTGACGCGGGGCTCGAACTCACAGACCGCGAGATCATGACCTGAGCCGAAATCGGCCACTTAACTGAGCCACCCAGGCGCCCCTGTTCTCAGTTTTTAAGAATCTCTTATGCTTTGGCTCTCCCACTCTAACCTCTTTTTTTTTTTTTCTTCCCCTCCCCCATGGGTTTCTGTTAAGTTTCTCAGGATCCACGTAAGAGTGAAATCATATGGTATCTGTCTTTCTCTGTATGGCTTATTTCACTTAGCATAACACTCTCCAGTTCCATCCACCTTGCTACAAAGGGCCATATTTCATTCTTTCTCATTGCCATGTAGTACTCCATTGTGTATATAAGCCACAATTTCTTTATCCATCCATCATTTGATGGACATTTAGGCTCTTTCGTGATGGAATGTTCTGTATCGTGACTGTATCAATGTTAGCATCCTGGCTGTGATATTACTCCATAGTAAGTAATTTTGCAAGATGTTACCATTGAGGGAAACCAGGTAAAGGGCAAACGGGATCGCTCCATTTTTGTTTTTTTTTTTTTCTTACTATTGCATGTGAATCTAAGTCACCTCCAAATAAAAAGTTCAAAAAATTTCATGAAAAATTTTCATTCAGGAATTCATAGTCAAGTTAAGAACAAACCCTTATAATATGGTCTACAGTTTTTCAAGGTGCCTTCACATCTATCATTTCATGCAATCCCTGGCTTATTCATTCATTCATGTAGGTATGTAATCATTAAAAATATTCTCTATTAAGCATTGTGCTTGGGGTCAAATTATAGTTATAAAGCCTACAATTCCTTTTCTCAAGGAGGTCATGGTCTTTTTATTCTCACCAACCACATGAGTTAAGCAGGGCAGTTAATATCATTCCTGTTTTAGAAATGAGAAAACGTACAACCAAAGAATTGTATGCCTTGTCCCAAGTCATCCATTGGTTCACCATGGAGCTGGCTGTAGACACGGGTCTTGTGTTTCCATTTTACCTACAGTAAAGCCAAACGGTGAAAAACATAGTCTTTGGACTCAGACAGTCTGGTGGACTCAGCAACCCCATTTATTACTTTGTGCCCTTGGATGGGTCCCTTCATCACTCTATGCTTTTGTTTTTCCTCTGTAATAGTTCCTATTTTATAGGATTTTGTAAGACTTCAATGAGTTAACATGTGCAGTGCATTTAGAATGGCTAACACATTAAGTAGCCCACTTAGTGTGACTTGATGTTAGAATGTTGCCCTTATACCAAATAAGTAACACAATAGAAATTATAATATGGTAATACACAGTCATAATAGCTCATCCAAGTATATGATATTTCTTCAAATCATCTTAAATCTTCAAACCATCATCAAGTATCCCTTAATATACATATATTGAAAAAGGCAAGGGCGCCTGGCTGGCTCAGTTGGTGGAAGTTGGACTCTTGACCTTGGGATTGTAAGTTCAAGCCCAATGCTGGGTATAGAGATGACTTAAAAGTAAAAAGAAAAGAGGCAAATGGGTAGAAATATGTATGATTGCTGTTTGAGAGAATAGAGAAGTGGCATGTTTGGCTAGAGCCTCAAAATGTCCCAATGATTTGTTGGGACTAAAAGTAAAAGACCCTTTTCTTTCTTTTCTTTTCTTTTTTTTTTTTAATATTTATTTATTTTTGAGAGAGAGAGAGCACAAGCAGGGGAGGGGCAGAGAGAAAGAGAGGGAGACACAGAATCCGAAGCAGGCTCCAGGCTCTGAGCTGTCAGCACAGAGCCTGATGCGGGGCTCGAACCCACAAACTGTGAGATCAGAACCCGAGCCAAAGTCAGATGCTTAACCGACTGAGCCACCTGGGTGTCCAAAAGGCCCTTTTCTTTGTGAATATTTTTTTTAATTTTTTTTTTACATTTATTTATTTTTGAGAGACAGAGAGACAGAGCACAAGTGGGGGAGGGGCAGAGAGAGAGGGAGACACAGAATCCGAAGCAGGCTCCAGGCTCTGAGCCATCAGCACAGAGCCCAACGCAGGGCTCGAACTCATGAACCGTGAGATCATGACCTGAGCTGAAGTCGGATGCTCAACCGACTGAGCCACTCAGGTGCCCCTCTTCATGAATATTTTTAAGAAAATTTAAAAATTAGGCTTCTCCCACATTGGCTGCAAAGGGAAGCTATGGAGTCCATTTATCATTGGTATCTCGTAATCCTCTCCCTTCTCTCCAGCTAGTGACCATATGTCAGGGTGTGCATGTGTTTTAATACAGCCAGATGGGCGAGGCAGAAAGACTGTAGTCAGTTCCCTCCCTCAACAATGCCCCAATTTTTTCACCTGTCTGCCAATCATGGATTAATTATGAGCCTTGTCCCCCCAGCAGGTGGTACCTGTGATCCCATGACCATGTCAGCTCTGCCTCCAGAAGAAGGCAGATAAATAGTCCATCCAGCATTTCTAGTGTAAATGTACATCACCTGTGTATGCAAGGGGGTAGGGCAGGCGTGGTCTTTATCAGACTGGTTTTTTGTTTTTGTTTTTTTTTTTACTTGGTGTTTCCATACCTGTTGACAGAGTTGATGAGGCAGTTCTGAGAAGGCCCATTATGGAATGTCAACTTAAATTAGGCCATGCTAGATCTGACATTCAAAGATTTGCATAACCACTTCCCAAGTGGCACACCAACATGGTCCCATCATTTGCTATTACCTTCCTGGAGGCACGTGGCAGTGGCCAGTGTCATTGGCGGCTTACATCAGGGATTTTTAAGAGTTCCAATTTCAAGTGTTTTGTGGTCGGTCACACAAACTATCAAAGTCATAAAAAATATCTACCTTTTGGTCTGCCTCTTTTACCTCAGATTGGCATAAAAATCCTTTTTCCAGCCATGTGTTCTGATTTGAGATTGAGAAAATAAAGTCACCGTAGTTTAAAGCCCAAAGACTAGGAATCGTTGAGGCTAAATGTAAAGAGAAAGCAAATTATTGTTCCACCATGACACTGCCAGTAAAAGCATGTAGGACGAGGAAGAGGACATGCACAAAGGCTTGACATCAGAGCTAAACTAGCCTCATGTTTCATGGAAAACCACTTGAAGGATTGATCAACTATCGTCATTCGGAGTTGTGTATTTGGCAGATATCTTGAAAATTCATGAACGAAATAGGCCTATCGTTTCAAGACAAACGACTAGTAAAAAAAAAAAAAAAAAACCATTATCCAAATTGGAGCTGTGAGGGGCACCTGGGTGGCTCAGTCGGTTACATGGCCGACTTTAGCTCAGGTCATGATCTCGAGATTCGTGAGTTCGAGCCCCGCATCGGGCTCTGTGCTGACAGCTAGGAGCCTGGAGCCTGCTTTGCATTCTGTGTCTCCTTCTCTCTCCACCTCTCTCCCTCTCGCACTCTGTGTCTGTCTCTCAAAATAAATACACGTTAAAAAATTTTTTTAAAAAATTTGAGTCGTGAAATGAAAATTAGAATTATGGAAAACTTGTGTCTGCAGCTATGTGACTTCCATAAATGTGGGAGATGAGTACTGGGACGTGAATGAGATCCCCAAGGAGATGGGAAAGGAGAGGGCTGAGAAAATACCTTCAGAGAAGTTAGAGAGAAAAGAGGCAGAAAGGGAAGGAGATTACAGATGAGTCAGAAGTGGGAGGAGAACAAAAGGAAGGTCACGGAAGGCAAGAGAGGAAATCAGTAATGCCAAGGCCACAGAGACAGCAAGTGGTGCCCGTCTGTGCAGAAGCCTTGGGTGCCTGACAACGCAGTGGGAGGGGGAAGCTAGTGGTCAGCAGAGACCCAAAGGGAACCAGAAAGGCAGGCAGTAAGTGTGGGAGGTCGTTCTGGGGAAATGTCCAGACATTTGGCTGTCATGTCAAAAGGGGAACTGTAGGGCACCTAGGTGGCTCAGTTGGTTGAGCGTCCGACTCTTGATTTCAGCTCAGATCATGATCCCAGATTCGTGAGATTGAGCCCAGCATTGTGCTTGGCCTGGATCCTGATTAAGATTCTCTCTCTCTCCTTCTGCTGCTCATGCTCTCTTGCACTCTCTCTCTAGAAAAAAAAAAAAAAATTGGAATGGGATCAGGATGGTGGCCTGTAGAATAAGCAAGAGGGAGAGAGATGTTTGTTCGTCCTCACTGGTTACAGACCAGGTGAGACCGGCGCTAAGACCATACTTCAGATCTTTCTCTCTTTCAGGGCCAGATTCTTCTTGGGTTCGGGGCTATGTCGCTTTCTTCCAATATTTCACACAAATTTTGTAAAATCTATTATTTCCAGCTTTGAAATTAATGTATTAGCCTTGCCCTCCTTGGATGCACTCTAAGGAAATACTAACTGCACTCTATTTAGAAGAGCAGTACTTGTGATCCCACTCAGCTTGGACCTGCTTCTTTCTGCCTCCTTCGGCAAGGGAATTACAAAGAAATAAAATAGAACTGCCTTCCAGAAGCCTCGATTGCTAACGTAGGCTCTCCCTGAAACTCTCTACCAACCTTTCTTTGTGAGGATCCTGAGGAATGGTTTCATGCATTTCCCACACCATTTGTACCAAAGCCTAGGATTTTGAGGTCTCTAATACGTCATGGACTGATACTTTGATAAAATGCAATAAAAACGAGTCATTAGAAAAGTGCAATTTAAAAATCTGTATAATACAAGTCGAGTTTTCATTATTAGCTTTGACAAACTCAAAGCTAAATTTCAAGAAATGTCATCAGAACTGGACACAGGAAACAGGGAAAAACCAGAAGAAGTATACACATTGAAATTGTTCGTATATGTGATTAGCAAAGAAAACCATTATTACACTTGCAAGTTTAGTCTCTCCACAACTGTAACAAACAGTGATAAGTAAAATAGCAATATTATCCATATTTTTTACTCATATTAAACTTCTATACTCACACTTTATTACTTTTTTAAGTTTATTTATTTATTTTGAGAGAGAGAGAGAGAGAGAGAGAGTGCAAGTAGGGGAGTGGCAGAGAGAGAGAGGGAGAGAGAGAATCACAAGGTGCCCCGATTCGGGGCTCAAACTCATGAAGAACTGTGAGATCACGACCTGAGTCAAAACCAAGAGCCGGACACTTAACCAACTGGGTGGCTCAGTTGGTTAAGCAGCCAACTTCGGCTCAGGTCACGATCTCATGGTTCATTAGTTCGAGCCCTGCGTCGGGCTCTGTGCTGACAGCTCGGAGCCTGGAGCCTGCTTCAGATTCTGTGTCTCCCTCTCCCTCCCCTGCTCATGCTCTGTCTCTGTAAAAAATGAATAAACGTGTAAAAAATTTTTAAAAAGTACAATATAACAGTGTAAATACTTGCATTTCTAATGTAACAAATGAGCTTGCTTTTTCTTTATTAATTTATTTAATCTAGCTTAGATTGACAACACATTTCTCACAGGGGACAATGTATACCTAAACTCTTTCTATATGTTGTTTTACCAGCACTTGTAGTAGAGAAATCATTCTGCCAGAGGTCTGTTGATAGTGTAGAAGAGATTTAAAGCAATTTCAGAGAGCACATGATATTTGTTTTTAACTTCACACAAAATTAGGCAAGCCAAGATGTACCTGGAAACTTCATCTTCAATCCTTCAACAGTTGCCAGTTCCAATAAAATAGCCCTTAGAATTGAGGCTAAATTGAAATTACCTTTTAATAAAAGAAGTAGATGTTAAATCTATGAATTGCCTTTGCACAGATCTTCACTAGACAGAAAGTAACATTTGAAGACATATTTTTGTGGGGTGGCTGAGTGGCTCAGTTGGTTAAGCATCAGACTCTCGATTTTGGCTCAGGTCACCATCTCATGGTTTGTGAATTCAAGTCCCGAGTTGAGCTCTGCACTGACAATGCAGAGCCTGCTTGGGATTCTCTCTCCCTCTCTCCCTGCCCCTCCCCTACTTGTGTGCGTGCATGGTCTCTCCATCTCTCTCTCTCAAAAACAAAACAAAACAAAATATACTTTTGAGTCTGACAGGTATTCAGTGATAACTTTTCACAGATGCACAGTAACAGATCAACACTTCGCGGATAATTGTTATTACATTATGGAACATGCCCTAGCAGTCTGTAGAAACTCGGTTCTTGCAAGCTTCTAACTTTTTTTTAGATCTTTAGATCTTATCTGCCGTTGAAAAAAAATCTGCTGCCTTACCTCCTTGCATGGGAGTATTATGACGATTAAAATTATCAAAATATCGGACGAATAAGCAAGTCTGGTTGCCTAATTCACATCTCTTAATAGTTGGCCCAGATGGCTTCTAATATTGCAGAAACACAAAGAGTTCATTTTTATAATCTTACATTTTCCCCAGTTTTTATAAACTTTGGAGTTACAGCTGTAAAAGAACCTCCAAATACCGTAAGCTGTAATGCGGTTCTTTTGCACAAGACCCGTGTGCAACTTGCCACGCTCTCTGCTTAGCAAGACATTGGCTAGTCCAATTTCCATTGGCTAGTCCATCAAAGACAATGTCCAGCAAGACATTGGCTAGTCCATCAAAGTCTCTAAATGCTTGCTGTCGATTTTTGCCATTAGCCAGACAGCACGTAGCTCACAACTGGCATGTGTAACCCTGGTTTAGAACTCACAACTCTCTTAAAATCCTCTCTAATCCTCTCTCTCTCTATCTTTCCAGAGCTCAACCACTCTCTTGTTTTCTTCTCTCACAGCCGACTTCTCTGATATTTGTTTCCTCAGGGCAACTTCAGCCACCTTCTTAGTAAACTACCCCTGTCAACTTCACGTTCATAGGCCTTCTGCTTCCTCCCAGCTCAGCAAAGCGAAAAGGCCTTCCTCTGCACCTGCTGCTAGTGGGGTGGGGGCGGCAGGAGAGGGAAGGAGAGAGATTTGGGGTGTGGAGATTGGATTACATGACTTGGGGGGATAGAACTTACAAATACTTAAATTTGGCCTCTCTCTGTCCTTATAACAACAGTGTTTATCACAGAACAAAAACAGAACTATTTTTATTTCTTCCTTTCTGAATGGCCTGATCATGTCTGCGGCTCTGTCTCCTATTTGAGTACCAATTTATTTTTTTCCTTAACTTCTGCAAGGCGTTGATTGTAAATCATTGACATCATCCTTGGAAAACATAAGTGACCCAATTCTATCAGCCTGTCATTTTCCTGGCATAACACATAGCTCGTGGTTAGCGTTCAAAAATGTTCACGTTCACCGGGGGGGGGGGGGGGGGGGGGGGGGGGGGGGGGGGGCGGGGAACTGTGCATCTTCGGTAACCAAAGAAATACCAGCTGTAAGCAACTCGAGGTGCCATTTTTTCATCTCCACATTATTAAAAATGTCAAACAGTGGTATTACTTCATGCTGTGAAGAATGAGTAAGGCTACTTCCCCCAGAGACTGAGGGTAGCAATGTCAACTGGAACATACGTTCACACTCCAGAACCTCTTCAGATTTCCACAAATATTTACGAGGTGCCTATTTACTCTTTCGTCATGAAATGGAATTCGCGCCCGCTGCAATCCCCGTCATTGACTAAATATAATCTGATCTCCAGTCAGATGCAAACTGGCTCTCTGTAACCCATAATGCTTCTAGTCACGAACTCCATGCTATTTAAAAAAAAAAAAAAAAGTTTTTGGAATGTTTATTTAGTTTTGAAGGAGAGACAGACAGAGCGCGAGCAGGGGTGGGGCAGAGAGAGAGGGAGACACAGAATCCAAAACAGGCTCCAGGCTCTGAGCTGTCAGCGAAGAGCCCGATGCGTGGCTTGAACCCACAAACCTGCGAGATCATGACCTGACAGAGCCAAAGTTAGATGCCCAACCGACTGAGCCACTCAGGCACCCCGTAGCTCCATACTCTTTTGACATGATGCAATTTGAAATGAGGTCAAGAGAGTTTGGCATTTTTTATTTCCTCAACTTATCATTAAATCTATGATAGGCAGAAAAGTGGTCAGAGAAACCTGTCAAATAATAATCTGGGGACACGGCATACACGTCATGGTGATGAAAGTTGTCGGTTAAATATTGCCCAATATCCTCCTTTGGAATCCTTGCAAAACAAGAAATCCCCAGTTTCTGTGAAGAAATTAAAAGTGGTGATAGAGGCATCTTTCAGCCAAAGCATTTAAGAAAGTCATTTCTGGAATTCTGGCTTTCCTCTCGGAAGAGGATTTAAGACAGTACTTCATGAATAATTTTGTAAAGTCTGCCCTCTACTGTTCTTCGTAGGCAATGCAGCCAACATCCGTGGATTCACTTTATGTTTTAAATTTTTTTTTTTTTTTTTTTAGCGTTTATCTATTTTTGAGACAGAGAGAGAGACAGAGCATGAATGGGGGAGGGGCAGAGAGAGGGGGAGACACAGAATCGGAAGCAGGCTCCAGGCTCTGAGCCATTATCCCAGAGCCCGACGCAGGGCTTGAACTCACGGACAGCGAGATCGTGACCTGAGCTGAAGTCGGGTGCTTAACCAACTGAGCCACCCAGGCGCCCCCACTTTATGTTTTAGATGAGAGCCTATTCTATCTAGCATTTACAAGCAGCTTCAAATACGCCAGGCAATGAGTAGGTGTTTTACATGCTGGACCCGGTCAATACTTACTCTAGCCTCATGAGGTAAGGAAAGGGCTATTATTTCTACTCCGCATTTGAGGAAACATGCTCAGAGGGGTTAAGTAACCTTGCCGAGGACGCACAGCGGACAAGTTAAAGTTCCCAGATTGTATCCCTGGTTGTCTAATGCTAGCACTAACTTTTCCTCTGGTTGTCCAATGCTAAAACAGACTTTTCCTCTGTCACATTGCCTCCAGCTTGCTTACAGTCTGACAATTTATTAAGCAGATATATCCATATATGTCTTAATACCTGTTATCGTTTCAGAGAGCCATTGCAGACACACATTCAAACACGAAATTGATCACAACGCATACTAAAGACAAGACAACCATTCAAACGCTAACTCGGAAGCGTTGGGACTTTGCAAACGTGCTTTCTAGTCCTGTATGATCCTCCCTGGTCCAGCGGGTGGTCAGGCCACAGCATCTAAGTGCTCCCGGTGAGTTGCTTACGGGGCTGGGGCCGTTTCCCTGCCGCATCTAGCTCTGCGGGGCAGGGCGTGGAGGGAGCTGGTGTGGCCGGAGGGGTTGGGCGGAGCCACGGAAGACAGAAACCAAGCGATCTCACCTCCGGAAACGTGCTTCCAGCCACGGCTGGGTGGTCAGAGGATAACCTGCCAAGTCCGACGGCCACCAGCGCACACCGGTCATCATCTGACTGAGGCGCCCATGCCACCGGAAACCCAGTGGGGTCCCTAAATGGTTGTCAAAGAGCAGCTGGGAGTTCTCAAAAGGGAGAGAGAGAAGGGCAGGGACAGCTTTTTTGTGAGTGAGGAAACTGGAGAATCCTGCTTTGTGTCGGTGTAAATGACGGGGGCGTCATTGCATGTGTCCCGTCTTCACCTGCTAAATAAGACATTTCATTGTCTTTGGTACTTGGCATATATTCAAAACATGTCACCGTAGAAACAACGCTGGGTCCTAGCCATCCACAAATGGTAAAATCATTTACCATTGAATGCTATCCTTTTCTTTCTTTTTTTTTTTTTTAAGTTTATCCATTTATTTTTGAGAGAATGAGTGATGGAGGGCAGGGAGAGGGAGAGAGAATTCCAAGCAGGTCCCATGCTCTGCACTTAGCCCAGTCCGGGGCTCGATCCCACGAACCGTGAGGTCATGACCGGAGCCGAAATCAAGAGTCGGACCCTCAGTTGACTAGCCACCCAGGAGTCCCACCATTGAATGTGACTCTTGATTGGAGGGATCTAAAATATCCCACTGTTGTGACCGAAGTATATGCAAAAAGTTTCTGGAAAAAAAAAAACCCTTTCGGGATTCCAGCCCCAGACCTTGGATTCTCCTGTGTCATCTGTCCGCCTGCCATATCTGCTGGGCAGGAACAGTAGGGTCTCCCCAGCTCTAGGCCAGCGCTAGAATGAGGCGGGCAGGGGCTGCAGCCGTGTGAGAGCAGGAGGGCGCCGAGTGAGGACCAGGGAGGTGAAGCTGGAGACACACTGAGAGCTGCGGATCAGGCCTTGGGACGGCGCTGCTCCCAGTAGAGCGAATTTTGTGTCCTGGGTGGAAATCTAGTCCCTCCCTTTCTTATCTTCCTCTGGTTTTCAGTCTGGCCCAATCCCCGGGCCTGGCCAAATCCAGTGAGCATGGAGGCTGCGGGTTGGGTCATTCGAGTGCCAGGAAAGAGCTGATGTTACCCTCCACCGGACAGCTTAAATACAGAGAGTTTAGGGAAGGGATTATTTAGGAGAGTTACAGGAAACCACCAACACGGTGAAGCACCTTGGAGTATGAAGAGAAGGGAGCCATTACCACCTGTGGGCTGAAGGGACAAGGGATGGGAGAAAGTTCCAGAACCCAGAGAGAAAAACTGAAGGAAAGGGACACTGGTTGGAGCTATAGCTGTCAGTCTAGAGACACAATCAAGCCATGGCCCAGCCGGAGACTCAGGGGAATTAGTAACCTAACCTCACTCCCTTCCTGCCCTCTGACCTCTGGCCTGTGCCTCTCATTGGCCAAATCCAACTAGAAGCCAGAACGCAAAGGAGCCCTTTGATGCAATCCACAAAAGTCAGCCTCAAAGAACACACAGCAGTGTGGAGACGCACTTAGAGTGGATCTGTACCTGGCTCTGTGAAAAATGTATAGTATAGGGGTCTTTCCCTACCTGTAGCAGTAACTGGTCAGGTGATATGGTGGATTGCCTAAAGACACAGGGCTTGTACTCAAAGCGACTGATCCAAAAGCTGGCTCCATCACCTTCTATCCTTATGATTTTGAACTAATCACTTAACCACTCCGAACTTCAGGTTTTTTTTCTATATAATGGGAATGGGGTTCCTTACCACCCCATCTCACCTAGGTATGTGTGCTGCTTTGTTGGTGTTGTTTTTTTTTAAAGCTACAACTGCCCTTCAGCCTGCTAAGAAAAACCATCCTCTAGGGGTGCCTGGGTGCCTCAATTGGTTGCGCATCCAACTCTTGATTTTGACTCAGGTCATGATCCCAGGGTCATGGGCTCAAGCCCCGAGCAGGGCTCTGTGCTGAGCATAGAGCCTGCTTAAGATTCTCTCTCTCCCTCTGCCCCTTTGCCCTGCTTATGTGTGTGCTCTCTCTCTTTCTCTGAAAAAGAAAGAAAGAAAGAAAGAAAGGGAAAGGAAGAAGAAAGAAAGAAAGAAAGAAAGAAAGGGAAAGGAGAAAGAAAGAAAGAAAGAAAGAAAGAAAGAAAGAAAGAAAGAAAGAAAAAGGAAGAAAGAAAGAAACAGAGGGAAGGGAAGAAGGAAGGAAGAAAACCATCCTCTATTTTAAAAGACCTACAGGCACCAGGGTTGTGTCCATGTGGGACCATTAGGATGGTGGTCAGCAGGGTTGTTTCACGGGCAGACATCCTTTCTTGGGTGACATTCAAGAAGCTCCTTGCTTGCATGGAGAATATTTGCTGAGGCTCCATAGCATGGTTGATGGAAAAAGCTTATGTCAATAGCAAAGGATAAGGGGGACACCTGGAGACACTGGCTGGGCTTCCACCCAACTCCCTGATGGTGGCCACAGATCCAGGATTGGCCATTTTTCACTGAAGAAACCACAGCTCTTTGCATGGCTCCAAGTCTAGTCTTCAAAGCACCCCAAACCCTACTTCTTCCAAATATGCTCTCCCTCTTCAGGTCCCTGGGGATAGGTATGACTGCGTTGGGGGAGGGATTATTCTTTTTATTTTTTAAATGTTTATTTATTTATTTATTGAGAGAGAGAGAGAGAGAGAGAGAGAGAGAGAGATCACGAGCAGGGAAAGAGCAGAAGAGAGGGGGACAGAGGATCTGAAGCAGGCTCTGTGCTGACAGCAGAGAGCCCAGCGTGGGGCTTGAACTCACAAACTGTGAGTCAGATGCTTAACCGACTGAGCCACCCACGTGCCCTGGGATTATTCTTTTTTTAATCTATTGTTATGAAACAAATTGACTTTCAGGACCTTATCATTTGCATCTGTAAAATGTCCATCAACTGATGAATGAATAAAGTGTTTATATCCATACAACTGAATATGATTTAGCAATAAAAAGTTATATGCTATAAAATGGATGAACCCTAAGAATATTATGCCAAGTGAAAGAAGTCAGTCACAAAAGACCTAATAATATATGATTCTATTTATATGAAATGTCCAGAATAGGAAAATTTATATATTTAGAGAGAAGGAAAGTAGGTTAGTGGTTGCCTAGGGCTGATATGTGTGTGGGGAGAGGGGGTGATAGGCTAAATGGAGGGTGACTGCTTTTTGGGGTGATGAAAATGTTCTAAAATTGATTGTAGGGATGCTCTGTGGATATACTAAAAAACCACTGAATTTTACAATTTAAATAGGTTCATTGTATGGTATGTGAATTAATCTCAATAAAGTTGTTATAAAGATTGTTCTGGAAGTAGACAGTAGATAGTGAATGTAATTAATGCCACTAAATTATACAGTTAAAAGTGGTTACCATGGCAATTTTTGTGATATATATTTTTTCCACAGTTTAAACATTTTTTTAATTTAAATTTTTGTTAACGTACAGTGCAATACCGGTTTCAAGAGTAGAATTCAGTGATTCATCACTTACATACAACACCCAGTGCTTGTCACAAGTGCCCTCCTTAGTACCTATCACCCACCTAGCCCATTGCCCACCCACCTCCCTCTATCAACCCCCAGTTTGTTCTCTGTCATTAAGAGTCTCTTGTGGTTTGTTTCCCTCTCTTCTCTTTTTTCTCGCCTTCCCATATGTTCATCTCTTTTGTTTCCTCAATTCCACATATGACTGAAATCATATAGTATTTGTCTTTTCCTGACTGACTTATTTCGCTTAGCATAATACATTCTAGCTCCATCCGTGTCTTTGCAAATGGCAATATTTCATTCTTTTTGATGCCTGGGTATTATCACACCATAAAAATATACCACATCTTCTTTATCCATTCATCAGTCAATGGACATTTGGGACCTCTTCTATTTTGGCTATTGTTGAAAATACTGCTATAAACATCAGGGTGCACATAACCTTTCAAATCTGTATTTTGTATCCTTTGGGTAAATACTTAATAGTGCAATTGCTGGATCTAAGGTAGTTCTATTTTTTTTTCTAATGTTTATTTTTGAGAGACAGAGCATGAGTGGGGGAGGAGCAGAGAGAGAGGGAGACACAGAATCCAAAGAGGCTCCAGGCTCTGAGCCGTCGGCACAGAGTCTGATGCCGGGCTCGAACCCATGGTCTGTGAGGTCATGACCTGAGCTGAAGTTGGACGCTCAACTGAGCCACCAGGCGCCCCTATTTTTGTTTTTTTGAGAAACCTCCACACTGTTTCCCAGAGTGGCTGCACCAGTTTGCATTCCCAGCAACAGCGCAAGAGGGTTCCCCTTTCTCCACATCCTCTCCAACACCTGCTGTTTTTTGTGTTGTTAATTTTCGCCATTAAACATTTGAAAAAAGAATGCTCAAAACGACAATACGAAAACTAGCCAACACTGGAAACACCACAAATGTCCATCAATAATGGACAAAAATATTGAAGAAAATCCATACTATACACGCCTGCTATATTCATGCTCTACGTGAATAAAAATGCCACTTGTGTCAACGTGGCCGAATCGCACAAAAATAATGTTGAAAAAGAGAACTCCAACAAGAAAGTGTATGCTTTATTTTTCCACTTTTATAAAATTCAAAAGCAGGCGAAACTAAACTATGGTGTTGGAAATGGGGCTAGTGGCCACCTTGGAGAAGTAGGGTTTTTCCAGAAGGGACATGAAGGTGACTTCTGGATACTGGGAATATTTACTTTCTTTATCTGAGTGAGGAGTACACAGGTATGTGTACTTTGTGAAAATCCATCAAACTGTATACATATATAATTTGTATAGTTTTCTGTAAGTGTGCTAGGTTTCGAGTTTTTTAATTTATTTTTTAAAGTCTTAAAAGTCACAGTCCCCCATGTAATTTTAAACCACAGCCAGGACTAGGGACACCTGGGTGGCTCAGTCATGGGGTATCCAACTCCAGCACAGGTCATGATCTCACAGCTCATGGGTCCAAGGCCCAGATAGGGCTCTGTACTGACAGCTCAGAGCCTGGAGACTGCTTCGGATTCTGTGTCTCCCTCTCTCTCTGCACCCACCTCACTCATGCTCTGTCTCTATCTCTGTCTCTGTCTCTGTCTCTCTCAAAAATACACATTAAAAAAAAAAAGCACAGCCAGGACTGAAACATTTATCTCCAGTATCTTCTTGAGGACCTACCAGAAGACGGCTCCAAATTCTCCTAAAACTCTTTTCTTTTCACAGAGCAATCCTCTCTCTCTTTCTCTCTCCTTCCCCCTCCCCTTTCCTCTCCCACTTTTTGTTTGTTGTTAAAGCTCTTGCTGTTTGATTCTGCTATGAGAAGCTTCTTCATTTATAGCCAAACAAATCCACTAGGGTGTGTCCCTAACAGAGTGTTCACCCCTTCATGGGTTTCTGTCCTCTTTTTAGGTTGACAAACTCAAACTACACCAATATTTTTTTTCTTCCCATTACATTTGTAAACTAACACAATGGCCAGCACATAATAAACATCCAATAAATAAGGAAGGAAGAGGGGCGCCTTGGTGGCTCAGTCGGTTAAGCGTCCAACTTCGGCTCAGGTCACGATCTCGCGGTATGTGAGTTCGAGCCCCGCGTCGGGCTCTGTGCTGACTGCTCAGAGCCTGGAGCCTGCTTCAGATTCTGTGTCTCCCTCTCTCTCTGCCCCTCCCCCGTTCATGCTCTGTCTCTCTCTGTCTCAAAAATAAATAAACGTTAAAAAAAAATTTAAAAAGAAAAGAAAAAATAAGGAAGGAAGATCTGAGATCAGGACACTGGAAAAATGGGACCAAAGACCTGGAGCCAGAAAGAGCTGATGAAGCTTAAGAACTGAAGGAACCAGGCTGTAGAGAGGAAAAGAAAACCAAGTGGGACTTAGCGAGTAGTATTATTAGTGTCTGCTTCCCCTGAAATCCAGGAAAGAGCAAAAAGTGACTCCTTTGTTCCTCTTCCTGTGTTGACTCCGGGCGGGGGCGGGAATCCCAGAGACTGTGTGATCCTGCAGCCAGCATCTGTCGGCAAAGGAGACAAGAACACGCAATGGGGAAAAGGCAACGTCCTCAACAAATGGTGCTGGGAAAACTGGACAGCTACGCAAAAGAATGAAACTGGACCACTTTCTTATGCCAGACACAGAAATAAATTCAAAATGGCTTGAAGACCTCAGTGTGAGACCTGAAACCATAAAAATCCTAGACAAGAGCTCAGGCAGTAATTTCTCTGACATCGGCTAAAGCAACATTTTTCTGGATATGTCTCCGGAGGCAAGGGAAACAAAAGCAAAAATAAACTAGTGGGACTACATCAAAATAAAAAGCTTTTGCCCAGCAAAGGAAACAACCAACAAAACTAAAAGGCAAACTACCAAATAGGAGAAATTTGCAAATGACATATCTAATAAAAGGCTAGTATCCAAAATATATGAAAAACCTTATGCAGCTCAACGGCCAAAAAACAAATAATCCAATTAAAAAATGGACAAAAGCCATGAACAGACATTTCTCCAAAGAAGGGATCCCGATGTACCACGGACACATGAAAAGATGCTCGACATCACTCATCATCAGGGAAATGCAAATCAAAACTTCACTGAGATGTCACCCGTCAGAATGGCTAAAATAAAAAACTCAAGAAACAACAAGTGTCGGTGAGGATGTGGAGAAAAAGGAAGCCTTGTGCATTATTGGTAGGAATGCAAACTTGTGCAGCCACTGTGGAGAACAGTATGGAGGCTCCTCAAAAAGTTAAAAATAGGGGCGCCTGAGTCGCTCAATCAGTTGAGCATCTAACTCTTGATTTTGGCTCAGGTCATGAGCCCAGGGTCATGGGATTGAGCCCCACATCCGGCTCTGAGCTGAGCGTGGAACCTGCTTGGGATTTTCTCTCTTTCTCCCTCTGCCCCTTTTCCCTGCTCTTTCTCTCTAAACTAAAAAACAAAAAAATAAATAAATTTTAAAAAATGGAACTAACCTATGATCCAGTAACTGCATTACTGGGTATTTATCCACAAAATACAAAACACTAATTTTATCCACAAGATACAAAACACAGGATATATTATGCACATCTGTGTTTATTACAGCATTATTTACAAGAGCCAAGATATGGAAGCAACCCCTATCAATAGCTGAATGAATAAAGATGTGATACACACACACGCATACACACACACACAATGGAACACACACACACACACACACACACACAGGAATATTACTCGGCCATGAAAAAGAATGATATCTTGCCATTTGCAACAACGTGGATGGTGCTGGAGTATGTTACATTAAGCGAAATAAGTCATTCAGAGAAAGACAAATACGATATGATTTCACTCATGTGAAGAATTTAAGAAACAAAACAAACAAGCATAGAAAAAAAGAGAGAGGGAAGCAAATCAAGAAACAGACTCTTAACTATAGAGAACAAACCGGTGGTCACAGAAGAGAGGTGGGGGGGGGGATGGGTGAGATAGGTGATGGGGATTAAGGAGGGCACTTGTGATGAACACGGGTGATGTGTGGAAGTGTCGAATCACTGTATTGTACACCTGAAACGAATACAACTGTATGTTAACTATACTGGAGTTAAAAGACATAATGACATACAATTTAAGAAGAATGAGGATAAAAGCAATTTATTCATAAAAGGACCCGGCAGCCTCTGGACAGGACGTTCTATTTGCATTACTCTGCATGCAAAGTGTGTGCAAAGTGTGTCCTGTCCTCAGGCTTGATTGGCTAACCTTCGAAAAAGACTCCCGTGGAGACGGTTTGTGTAACTAGTGTCCACATTCCCCTTTGCCTCCTGGGCATACAACCAAAACTACATTTCCCAGCCTGCCTTGCAGTTAAGGGAGGCCTTGGGACCTGCACCAGGGAAGGTGAGCAGAAAGGAGAACCGCTTCACAGGCCTGACCCCTAAACACTTCCCTACCTGCCACTCACTCTCTTGCTCTGTCTGCTGGCTGCCCAGAGAAGACGCTGACCACCCTGGCCGGGTGCCACCTTCTGAATGAGCAGCCTGAGTAACTCTGGGGGTGCCTCCCCCTGCCAAATAAACCCATTCCTTATGTAAAAAGTTTGGGGCTATTTGTCACTGCTTCTGACTAATTCAGAGACTGCGGTTACGACGTCTGTGTCTCTCCCGATCCTGGAGTCGCTCCCCAAGTTTCAGCTTGCCTTTAGAACTCCAGGCTCTCCGACTCCTTCTCCTGTTTTCCTTCTAGCCCACTCAGGTAACTAATCAGGCATAAAAACTAGGGCGATGAGGTGACATGAGAGTGGAAATCCATTCCAGACGTGTAAATTAGGCTTCCTGGCCTAGAAACTCTACTCGTGGGAATTTATCCTGAGAAGATTAATCAACAGAAGCAAAAAGATGTTCACTGAAGCAGTCAGCATGCTAACAAACTAATTAGAACCTGCCTAAATATTCAGCCATGGGGGAAAAGGTTAGTAAATTATGATCACTTCACTCGGCTAAAGATTATGAAGTAATTAAACATGACAATTAGGAAGTCTGTATAACAGGATGGAAATTTTATTAACGCACTGTTAAGTGCAAAAAAGCAGATCATAAATTGTGTTTTCACAATAGTTAGCACGATAGTAATACGTAAAACTACATACGCGTGTGGATAAGACAAGCACGAACAAGAAAATCAAAACAACTTGATTTGTCAGGATGCTTGAAATATGGGTATGCTTTTTCTTTCATTTCTGTAACTGCTAATGCATTTATAATGGCATTTACGCATAAAATTAAATTAAGCTCTCTCCCAAAACGATATTAGTGATGGGTTGGTTGAGGTGATTATCAAATCAAAGTAACTCATGGAGCATTAGTTTCCCCGTAGGTATTTACATATTTAAAAGATGTTTCGCACTGATAGGAAGCAAGAGAATAGATCCTTGGGCAGAGAGACCTACTGTCTCTTGTTTTACTTGCTGGAAATCACGCCCAGTTGTAGGTCATTGGGGCAGAAAAAAAACCTCAAGGATCATTCATTTGCCTGAACTATTTCAGCGAACACTCAATCATGCAGGAAAAAGACAAAGTTCTAAGTTCTCAGTCCAGCCAATAAGACTTTTCAAGCTAGCCACTTTCTAATATATATATTTTTTAATGTTTGTTATTTACTTTTGAGAGAGAGACAGAGCGCGAGCAGGGGAGGGGCAGAGAGAGAGGGAGACGCAGAATCTGAAGCGGGCTCCAGGCTCCGAGCTGTCAGCACAGAGCCCGATGCGGGGCTCGAACTCACGAACTGTGAGATCATGACCCGAGCCGAAGTCGGACGCTCAACCGACTGAGCCACCCAGGTGCCCCTCAAGCTAGCCACTTTCTATTGGTCCGGGAAATAGAAATACCTTCCTAGATATTTTCAGCAAAGGGATTCTCAGTCCAGAGAATTTGATGCTTGCTGAACACTTGAAAGAGGCTGAAGAAACAAAAGTCTGGGAAAGCCGTGGCTGGCTCTGAGACTTCCTTCTGGGTCTCAGAAGCAGGAAATCACAGCAGTCAGAGGAAACCAGCAATGATCCAGCTGGCTGCAGCCCCAGGGTCAGCGATCCCCAGAGGAAAACCTGGATCTCTGAAATGCCTCACATCTGCAAAGCCACGCCTGCCTGCGTTACTACCAGAGGAACAATGGCTTCCACGGACTTTCCACATTCCAAATCTTGCACAAGTACCCCTGATGAGTGGAATCTGACACAGAACCCTGGCAAGAGATTCTGGAATATTCTAGCACCTAGACTTCCAGCCCTCTCAGTACTGGGTAGAGTAGCTAAAATGGAGAAGGGCGGTCAGCTGCCAATAGACGATCTGGCATAACTGTCCTGGAAGTAAGAGGAACCACCTCCAACGCCTCCAACCCAAGAGTAGTTCAAAGAAAACTTTCTTGACCTTCAAGGTCTTAAAATAAAAGCCCTTTGCTTAGATCTCACACAGGAAATAGTGTGTACCTTCCCATCCTCCTTCCCTCCTATGAGGGCAGTGGTAAACTTATGGTCAGAGCTTCCACAGCTGTTGGGCTGTCTCCTGCAGAAAAGAGTGGAGTAAAGACAGATGTCTTTTGTGGACCCACCCCAGCTGGTCAGTCACCACAGCACAGGGTCACTTACAACAGCTCAGGACTTGAATGGAAGAGCAAGGTTTGGTCTGACCCATTGTCTCTCAGACGGTTGAGAGAGGTCAACCACAATGATTCTGGCTTTATTTGAACAACTGGTTATTCATGTGAATCTGTGCTTTTAAAAATCAGAGATGGCCATAGGGGCACTTGTACCCCAATGTTTATAGCAGCACTCTCAACAGTAGCCAAATTATGGAAAGAGCCTAAATGTCCATCAACTGATGAATGGATAAAGAAATTGTGGTTTACATGCACAATGGAGTACTACGTGGCAATGAGAAAGAATGAAATATGGCCCTTTGTAGCAACGTGGATGGAACTGGAGAGTGTGATGCTAAGTGAAATAAGCCATACAGAGAAACACAGATACCATATGGTTTCACTCTTATGTAGATCCTGAGAAACTTAACAGGAACCCATGGGGGAGGGGAAGAAAAAAAAAAAAGAGAGAGGTTAGAGTGGGAGAGAGCCAAAGCATAAGAGACTCTTTAAAACTGAGAATAAACTGAGGGCTGATGGGGGGTGGGAGGGAGGGGAGGGTGGGTGATGGGTATTGAAGAGGGCATCTTTTGGGATGAGCACTGGGTGTTGTATGGAAACCAATTTGACAATAAATTTCATATATTTTTAAAAAATAATTAATTAAATAAAATAAAATAAAACTCAGAGATGGGGATGGGGATATATCCGGTTGGTTGGTGCATAGCCCCAATTGGGCTTAGCCATGATGGCCACTGCCCAAGATTGGGTTTATTTTTGATTCCCTTCTTAGAAATGCCCAGATGCTTGGTCCATAGAAGTAAAACAATAACATCATAGCTAATATTCCTGAGAGCTGACTTATACAAGATAAAGTGTTATGTATTTTACATGTGTTTCATCTCATTAATTTTGGAAACAGCCTTAAGATAGGCACTACCATCAGACCCATTTGAGAAAATGGAGACTCACAATTTGCCCACGACCCCACAGCAGGCAAGCAGAAGAGCCGCTTCAGACATCTCACTGATCTCCTTCTACTTTGTACAACAGGACTTCTGATTCTCTTTTCACTTCCCCACGTACATTTGCCTGACAGGGGGCTTTCCGACGCAGAAGGCAATGGGAGATTCGTGTTCACTCACACTTTCCGGTAATAACATTCAGGAAAAAAATAATAGGTTACTGGCCGGAAGATGCATTTCTGTACATCGTGAGGGAGGGATGGTTCCTAAGTTCATTTTATCTTATTCTAGACCGGGAGCTCCAGGAAGGAGACAAGACCCGAGCCTCCATCCAGCTGAGGGTAAGTACAAAGATGACTGTGATAAACGTCATGCCCTGAGACCATCCAGACTCAAACAGAAATCGAAAGCAATCCCTAGTGGGCTGGAAATGCAGATGTTAGAGCATGAAGTCTGCTCAACACAGTCTTTGGTGTCCCAAAGCCTTCCGCTGACTTCACAGGTGCCACCGGGAGGGTGTATGTGGCCCTGCCATATTCCTATGCTCCCCTCCCCACTCTGCCCACAGGCACACACGTGTCCCTCCTCGGCCTCAATGGGAGCGTGGCCCAGACCTTGGGCTGGAGGGACTATATCACACCACTCCAGCAGGTGACAGGCACACCCTAGTCCATGGGCACGGCATCCCCGTGAGTCGTGTAGTCCCCAGCCCGGCCCTGCCAGGGTGGATTCATTCAGTGAGGCGTCCAGATGGCGAACCAGACCAGCAGCCACACCTGGGCACTTGGTGCTCCTCGGCTGTCTGGGACAGTTCATTGTGGATGTGTCCATAATCCTCCCTGGAACGACACCCACAGAAAAGACAGTGCCACTCCAAGGAAGAGCCCTGGGCCAGCAGGGAGAACTCTGTGGAGGGGTAGCCTGCTGATTCAATGTCCCAGGAGAAATGAAAGGAAGCTTGGTACTCACCTCCTAACCAGAGGTATAACAACAAAAAAATCGCAGGTACAGCTGGGACACCGTGGAATGGCCTGTGTCTCTTCCTCCCGGGTCAATGACAGGCCAGCAGAGGCATTTGCTCTCCGCCTCACCTGAAAATGTGAGGCCTTTCCTACATCAAAGGTCTGCGAGCTAAGCTGGGTCCCCAAGGCACAGCCTCAGAAAGGCAATCAGTGCTATTCATGACCCAAACGAGCCTCCTGGCTGCTTCAGGGTGACATTCATTTTGTGACCGGGGCAAAACCAGAATTAGGTTCTGTGCTTACCAGGGTTTGCACCAGCAGGGGTTGGAACAGGAGGCTCAGGCCTGAAGCCGTGAGCCCTGCAAGAAGGGGAGTGGGCAGGGAGGGCTTGTAGGGGGCATGAGTCTGTGGTGCAGAGCCAGGCCTGGCCGTTGCGGAGGCATGGGGTGCAGACACTCGCCTGTTTCATCTGTCCCCAGCCCACTCCGCATGCACCCTGTGCCCCCGTCTGAATACACCACTCCCTCTCCTTCTTCCCCTTCATTTCCCCCAACGGAGTGCCTTTGCCCCTTGTCTGCCTGCTCAGCTAGTTCCAGCTCTGCGAAGGGTTTCCTGAAACTCCCCAGCCCAGCCCAGCCCAGTAAGGACTTCCTGCTCTGTATCCCCACAACACCAGCCACAGACCCCATTACGGCAGCTATCACATTGCTGTAATTATTTTAAATGCCTGTCTCCCCTGCTAATCCGCGAGCTCCCTGGGGCAAGGGCCATGTTCTATTCATCTTTCCACCCTTTGCATGGAGCCTGACATAATAGGCGTTCAAAAAGTCAAGTGAATGAATTAGAGAAAAAATTTCCTTGGATTCAGCTGAAAAGGCAATTGCAGTAATTTGAATTGTGCAATTTCCATTGTGTTGTCTTTGAAAAACAGTTTCACGTTTCCTCCTACTACAGATGACTCATTCCTGGGGCAGATAACGCATTTCTGAGGCCCAGAATTTCACTACATCAAATCTTTTGAAAACCTGTTTATTGGTGTTCTTAAAGACAAGAACATGATGAGCTTTCGTAATCCTTCACCTCAAGGTTGAGTGATAGAATACTAGAGATGTTTTGGAGCTCCTTTGCTTACTGCAAAGCATCCAAAGAGGAATGGGTGGGCGGATAATAAAAATAACAATACTAACATTAGCTGCAAGTACTGAGCGCTTAATAAATGGTAGTGAATGTTGGACATTTGTCTAAGTGATTGGTGTCCCTTATCTCGTTCAATCCACGTATAGAACCTTATGAGGTGGGCATGACTCTCCATTCAGATGAGGAAACTGAGAATCAGAAAATGTAGGTAACTTACAGGAAAGTGGCAGAGACAAGATTTGAACTCAGGTCCAACTCCACGATGGCGCTGCTGACAAATGACACCCCCATTCCTCCTAGGATGAGTAGAGAAGGCACACGCTGAACTTGGATGCTGATTTGTGACAACACAGCCCTCCTGCCCATGCATCCCCGGGCATATGTGGTTTCAAGTGGACAGAGGTGCTGCCCCTCTTGAAACTCACATGAACAATCTGCCAGTTCCATCCCACTGACCCCGTGTGTCCACCCATACATGGGTGCATAATGACCCTTTTCTGCTGGGAGCTGGGATTCTAGCTCACTGCTTAATTGCAATGTACCACTCCTTGTCCCGGCAGTACCATGGCAACAAGTAGCATTGGCACAAGAATCCACGGGGAGAAACGTTGCCTAGCAACAGAGTAGTAGGAAGAGCTTCCGCATTCTGGAGGCCTGAGTTCTAGTTCTGCTTCTGACTACCCCCGGCAATGTGGACAGGGCAGTGTTACAAGGTTGTGGCTATGGCTAGGTGAAGAGCAGATCACTCCATGCCTGGAGGATTATTGTCAGGGGCACTATTTTGGGCAGCAAAACAAGCACGTGGATCAAGCCAGACAGGGACAAATTTGAAGGACTCACCAGCTTATGTGACTTATTTCAGCTACTCTAAAAGGAGGATCAGTTGCTAGAAACTTTTTAAAAGGTCCTTAAGTAATATCAGATGAAAGTCTAAGTGTAGTTACCCTTTGACTCAGGAACTTCCCTTCTGGGAAATCCCAGCATATGTTCATAAACATAGACCTACAAGGTGAAAACCAGCAAACAGCCTACTGCGTTCACTGAAGAGGGATATGATCCGTCAACACAATGCAACGCTGTGCAGAGGGTGAAAGGGTGGGGTAGGTCTTGATTCACCCACATGGAGAGAGGTCGAGAATACAATGTGTATAGAAATGAAAGGAAATCATAGACACACACAGATATCCATCCACAAATACACACATCAAAATGCCTCTCGGGAAGCCTGGAAGGAGCTGTAACAAACGGTTAACGGTAGTTACCAACTTCTTGCCGCTCCCCGAAGAGGCCGCAGATGCTTTGGCTTCCCTACTTTTCCTATTTGCCAGTTTCGTCCGCCTGAAATAGTCATCTTTCGCACCTGTGAGACCCCGCCCCTCCCTCAGAGCGCAGGTCATCCACGGATTCCACGGGGGCACTTCACGTTTCCCTCTGGTTTGTATTTTCTCTACCATGACGTTGGCATTTGTATTCCTGTCTGACAGTCCCACAGACTGTGACATCCTTGGGGAGAAAAATCACATCTCGTTCATCTTTGTTTCTGCAGGGCCTGCTCTGAGCCTGACAGCATGCTGAATTGAAACCATTACCTAAAAACATTGCCAGAAAGAAGAAAAACGGCGGAAGCTCTGAGCCCCCGTTTCCCCAAAGGCTACCTCCCAAGCCATGCTTTTGTGACTCTCCATGTCTTAGGAGGTGTGCTGTCAGAGGAAAGAAAAAAGTCGCGCGAAGGGAGAAAACTGGGTAGAATTTGCTTGAAACAAAAATCCAGAGGCATTGAGGTCGGGAAGCCCCTCCCCAATCCGGACAGCAGGTGGCGCAAGCGACCAAGATTTCTTCAACCACCACCGAAGGAGGCCGCAAGGTAAAGCTTTTGGAAAGTCTGGGAAGGTGGGAGTATTATCCTGAGCCTCTCTTTCCCCCGCCCGACTGGGGCACAAGACATAAAGACAGATATCATTGGTCTCCTCTAGGATTTCCGCTCCTAGATGTCTGGCTTTCCCACCTCTGTGTTCAACCCTCTTCCGTCCACCCTCACTGTGGCCCTATTTTGTTCTTTGAAAACCCATTCTTTGCTGGCGGACGTTGAGCATTTCCATTTTCACCAGTGGCTGTGAATATTAGTAAAACCCTTAGGAAGGGCACTTTGGCAGTGCCTATGAAAAGGAGAACCCTGAGCCTAGAGGAGACAAGCAATAACTCAAGAGTTACTTAAAAAGAATTCTCTGCAATCATGGTTGGGATATTTATCATTGCTTGAAGTTCCTCTTCTGGAGGCAAGTCGCTTATTTTAAAGGTAGATGAGGAAATGAACAAGTTACTGATACCATGCTTAATTTATATCTGAATTAGGATGAGGTAGTTATTTGGGTAAGCTTGGCAGTTATTGTCATAACTTTGTGTAATGGATTTATTGATGGAAAAATGTTGGCATGGAAGAACGTAATAGCTACATGGGCTAGTTGAATGCCATACTGTTGCCGAGGAGGGTGGTTATTTTGTTATTGTGCAAAATGTATTTATTCTTTCATAGAACATTTATTAAGCACTTAGTGTTTATGCAAAAATACCGGTGGAGTGACTACCACCTGCCGGGCACGGTGTCAGGTGCTAGGAATAAGATACGCAACACACTCTCTGCCCTTGTGGAGCTTAAATGAGAAACAAATACATATGTGGCAAGTGGTTATAACTGCTATGCAAAAGAATAAGGCTATAAAACTGGGTGTTGTATGGAAACCAATTTGACAATAAATTTCATATATTGAAAAAAAAAGAAAAAAAGAATAAGGCTATAAAAATAGTGATTAAAGCTGTTATTTCAAATTAGGTGCTCATGTTCTATATTATGGGCTAGAGCTTAAATGTTGATCAAAATCAGACATGATTCCTTCCCCCCCCAACCCCCCCCCCAAAACTATAATGTCAGTGGGAGAGAAAGCCACTACTCCAGTAATGACACATATAATGGTCTACTGCTGTTAGTGCCATGAAGAAGTATATACATGGGGTTATGAAACTTTATTAAAGGGAAATTTGCCCTCGTTGGAAGGTCAGGGAAGATTTCCCCAAGGAAGTGATGCCTGCACTGATATGTGAAGCATAAGTGGAAGTTAACTAAGCCAAGGGTATGGAGAATATTCCAGGCAGAGGGGAGGGCTATGCAAAGGCCCTGGGGCAAAGGGGAACAAGGGAGAATAGGAAAGGGAAAGAAGGCTAGAGGGGCTAGAGGGAGAGAATGAATGAGATGAAGGGAAAAATGAAAGGAAACCTGCAGGCCCTGTTCATGATTTTTGTCATTGTCCTAAAACAAAGAAAAGTCACCATGGGTTTTAAGCAGTGTCGATGACCACTTCACAAAGATGCCTGTGGGTGCTCTGTGAAGATGATTGGAGACACTCAGATTAAATATGGGATAGCCCAAACTATAGCAATAGTCTTTGCCAGCGGTCATGCTGACTTGAACTAGGGCATTGAGTTGGAGATCAAGATCAGTAGATAGATTTGAAAAACTTTGACAAGGGAAATGAAAGACCTTGGTGATTAATTGAAGATAGGATGTGTGAGATAAGGAGCTGACAAGCATGACCGTTAGGTTTCTGGCTTGTGCAAGGAGGTGATCAGTGGTGCTGTTTTCTAAGACAGAGAATACCAAGAGGACCGGGCTATCAGGGAGAGGGGGTTTGGCTTGGGGCCTGTTGAGTTCAAGTTGTCTTTGAGATTTCTACATGGAAATATCAAGTCAAGAGTTGGTTCTAAGGACCAGGAATTCAAAGAAGAGGTTGAGAGTGGAGATAGAAATGTCCATGTGAGAGCTGAAGCTATGGGTAAGGATGTAATCACCTAGGAAGAGATTGTAGAGAGAGGGGGAAGGGACATCAGAACTTGATGGTGAGAATGAGAAGGGTAGACCTGAAGAGCGTATGGGGAAACCAGCAAAGAAACCCGGAGAATATTTTGTCTTTAAAGCCAAGGGAAGGGTGTTTCCAGAAGGTGCAAATGGTCAACAGGGTCAGCTGCTTCTTGAGAGCAAGTAAGATGAGACTGGGTAGATGTCCCTTGGATTTCAGGACATGGGGGTCTCTGGTGACCCAAACTGGAGCTGATTTGGTGGCATGCAGGGCAAGCATTGTACGTGGAATGGCATAGGGGAAAGGGCGGGGGGAAATAAGGACAACAGAGGCAGTACGTAGAGACAACGTTTTGGAGGAGCTTAACTGGAAAGGAAAGAAAGAAATGGATGGGGCCATGGTGTTGGATGAGCCATCCACAGATACTGGAGTCAGTCAGGTTGAAAGCAGGGATGACAATGTAAAGGAAGGTGATAGGCAGGTGCCCACATGTTCAGTGGATGAGGGGTAGTGATGGTGGCTGGAAGATGATGGCAACATGGCAGGGAATCCCAAGAACAGTGTTGCTGAATGGCAGAGAAACCATATTGTGGGACTATTGTTTGGGAACAAGAACAGCAACACCTTCCAGCCCTAGGACTGGGTGTGGAGGATGAGAAACCATGACTGGAGAGGGGCACAGGGTGTGTGGTGTCCTCAGGGAAGCCAGCCTGCATTCTGAGGGAGTGGGAAATAGCACTTGGAGAAAAAGTTGGAGACCTCCAGTGGTTTGGTGATCGTGGAACAAGCAATTCCAGAGGGCTCAGTTGTAAGAGTTTGGGAGGTCAGGAGCTAGGTCAAAGGCAGGGAGGTCCAGGATGTGATGGGAGAAATGGACCATTAGCCAAATGATGGCTTGATTACTTATACTTGGGTTATTGACTGAGTACAAGAGAGTATGACCAGCACGGAAGATTTTGTATCAACAACCTTTTTGAGGAGAGTGGGCACAAGGTCTACTGACTGCAGATGGGGTGGTCTGCAATCCCCTGAAACTCTAGGAACATCAAGCTAGGTGGGCTAATAACAGCCACGGCCTTGCTGACCACGCGCTGTGGTCAGGAGGTGGATCGACAAGATAAAGATACTGCTCAAACCATTGTAAAAAGACTCCCCTAAAACCTCACCATCTCACAAATCAGAGCTTGTGAGTTTCTTTAGCTTGCCTTTCTGTCAGATTTGCATTGACTTTTTGTGTTCCTCCAATGTGCATAGTTTTGGACTTTCAGTTTTTCTCCTTGGAACATTACATCAAATGTTTTCTACACTGTTCCATTTGATCACAGTTAACCTTTGATCTGGTGAAAATAATTGTTGCCTTCACCTAGGGGTATTTTTTTTTTTAGCATGAATGTGTAAAGCACCCTGCCCCCAACACATGCATATGCCCCCCCACACACACACACACATAAATAATAAATTCTACATGCAGACATGCACCCCTGCGTGCATCACAGGTTAGCCACAGCCCACTAAGGTACCTCGGGATCTGTTGACTCTTTTGTAATCTTTTTTCTTTAACGCTTGGAACAATTATCAGCCAGCTACCTGCAACCCCACCCCTTTCTCGCCTCCTCTGGAAAACATGCGCATGAGTGAAATTGACATTGTTATAAGAATAACCTTGAATCCACTCCCAATTCATAACAAGAGCAGCTCCTTGGAAAACTTGAGTGCTTTTACTATTAATAGTGCAGAATTACTTGCAGCACAGTTCAGGTTCCAGTGCAACATGCCAGGGATCCTGTCACTGTTGTCAAGGCCCGCAGGCCTACTGGGAAAGACAGACGCTAATTCAGAGAGACGGGAGCGTGGTCAGCACCCACAGTGAGTTATGGAGAGCGCATGTCTTCCCAGAGGAAGTGAGGTTTGAACTGGCTCTTGAAGGAAGTTGCCATTCAGAGCAGGAGGCAAAGCCATTCCAGGTAGGAGTAACACCAACAAAATCTTAGAGGCCTGAATACTTGCTGCCCAGTTAGGGACTGGGGCACATTCTGCAATGGCTTTAATCTGGTGCCTGGAGGGAAACATCTAGAGGTGGTTTGAGAGCCGTAGAAAGCACTTACCCCCCACCAGCCTTAATGAGATATAATTGACAAACATTGGATATATTTAAGTTGTACAGTGTGATGTTTTGATGCACATTATGAAACGATCCCCGCAATCAAGCTAGTTAACATACCCCTCTCCTCACACAGATACCTTTTCTTTCCCTGGTGAGAATACTTATTTAAGATCCACACTCTTAAGAAATGTCAAGTGCACAATATAGAATTCTTAACTGCCATCACCGTGGTGTACATTAGATCTCCAGGACTTGCTCATCTTGTAACTGAGAGTTTGTGCTCTTTGACCAACATTGCCCCATGCTGCCTCACCTTGCTCCCTGCCCCTCTCCCACCAAACCCCTGGCAACCACCGTTCTGCTCTGGGAGTTCCATTATTTCAGATTCCACAGGTGACATCATACAGTATTCATCTTTCTGTGTCTGGCTTATTTCGCTTAGCGCAGTGCCCTCCAGGTTCACCCACGTTGTGACAAATGACAGAATTCCCTTTTTTCCCCAAGGGCTTCATGGCATTCCTCTTATGGACACACCACACCTCCTTCATCCATCCATCCACCCACTGATGGGCATTTGGGTTGTCTCCATGTCCTGGCTGTTGTGAATAAGATACCCCTTCAAGATACTGATTTCACGTCCTTTGGATGTATGGCCAGACTGAGATTGTGGGATCACGTGGCGGTTTTTAAACCGAAGACGATGCTATAGGAGTCCACCTGGGTTTAGAAAATTCCAGTAGAAAGGTTGTGGAGGAAAGAGCACAGAGTGGAGCAGCTGGGGGCCGGGGTAGCAGAGCCAGCTGGGGAGGATGGGGCAGCGAGGGGCGAAGGGTCAGGTAGCCAGACAAACCCGGCAGGTGACTACTCTCTGCACTCAGAGGATTGAAAGGGAGACCCGTGCCTGATCTTCAGCTTTCTGTAGGGTGTCTGCGCCACCCAGGCTGGTCAAGCGGGTGACCACACCCTGTCCGCAGTTTGCAACACTGTATCATCATATTGCCAAAATCACCCCACGACTGAGAACAGGGTCAGGGGGTCCATGAGCTTTCCTAAGGAGAGGGGTTTGGGGAAGGAAATAGTATTATTCTCTTTTGGGGAAAAGAAACAAAAACAACGTGAAGAATAGAGATTCCTCCAAATGAGCCTCTTGCTTTGCTGGTGAATAGAATCCCATGGATTCCATTTTGAGTCTGTGCGCTGCCTCTCACCAGCTTTGTGACTTTGAGCCTGTTACAAAAACTTTGCTTGACCCTCAGTTTCTTCTTCTAGAAAGCGGAGGACGATGGGGAAGTTTCAGTGGGATGAAACATGAGAAGGCTTCTGCCACAGAGCCTCAGTCATATCCCTTCCCGCCCCCTCCTCATCCAGTGTGGCCGTGCAAGGGTTAACGGCACCGCAGACCGGCTGCCAACCAGGAGCTGAAAGGGGCTTGGAGGAAGACGCCAGTGGGTGTCCTTCTAGGCAGAAAGGGAAGCAGAATGAGATCCACCCATTAAAGCTGACTAATTCCCCTGGAATTATGTGGAGGACAAAGGAGATTAATTCAGTACAATCTCTGGAGTGCTTCAAAGAAACACTGTGTGCAGTGAGTCCCCTTCCAAAGCAGGGGCGGAACGGCTGTGGGTACGACCAGGGGTTTCTTAACAACGCGCTGAATTCTAGTCGCTGCGAGCTGCTTCCCCGCCAGGCACCGAGGGACGGGAAGCCTGGACTGAGCCGGCTGCAGCACTGGGTCTGGGGAGGCTCCCCAGGTCTGTGGCCTCGCTGGATCCTGGATGGAGTGACAGCCCACGGCTGACTCACGCCCCCGGCCTGCCAGCTAGCTAGCAGACCGGCCGGCGGCCCAGGGGTGAGCTCATCAACCACAGGAATCGTGAGCAATCCCGTGGCACCAAGACCCACTGTGTCTGTGGGGCAGGGAGGCCCCATCCCTGAGACTGCACCTTGCTCTCCTTAAAGACCACTGGCCCTATGGGGGGGGGGGGGGGCAAGGACCACTTGTCCCTGAATCCCTGGGTGGTCCTGACATCCTGCCATGTTGCCTTCCGTAAAGACAGTTCATAAAATGGCTAATGACAGATGATGTCATTTTTGTGCTGTGGTGAAAAGTTCACGTAACTACATTCATAAAGCAAAACCCAGTGCTCCGTCAGACACCGTGACCCTACTTGGGGGTTGGAAAATATGGTTACTATCAGTATGCTAAACTGAGGTCTTCCTGTCTGTGGTAGAAAAATCCACCAGGCGTGGCATGATTAACCTAAGAAAAGTACCTTCAACAGGCCTGCCTACCCTGCAGAAATTCCAGAAATTCTGCCCCTTCCTGAGGCAGACGGCCCCAGAGAAACCCAGAACACACACACACACACACACACACACACACACACACACGCACACACACGCGCACACACGCGCACACACACGCACACACACACGCACGCACACACTTCCTATAAAACCAAATGCCATTCTTCTGAATAAAAAGGAGTCCTTCTGAGTTTTCGTTCATCTTGTTGGGGCAATTTGGGTCATAGAATAATAGAGATTAATGGTGTCCCTTACAAACAACTAAACGCCAGGAAATATTTCAAAGGAAGGTACCTCTTGGGTGTGGATCATTGTTAGTAACCCACACTCGTGATAATTTGCGACTCCAAGGAAATGGACGGGACTTTGGGGAGTGAAGCCGTCAGTGGCTTATATACCTGGGCTCCAGGAAGCCCTTTCCACTCTCAAGGATTTCCCCATCAGCTCATGCTGTTTTGGAGTTTTCACATTCGTGAAGCTTCCTTTGATTTAAAGGTTTTACTCTCAGAGTCCTCTTTCGAAATATTTACATGATGTCATGTTTGCCTCACCAGCACCAGCCGAGCTTAAGAGATAGCAGATTACAATATCTTGTTGGATTTATTTTCCTCTGTTTCCTTCACGCCTTCTTTGCTTTTTCCTCCTTTCTTCTTCCATCCCTCCCTCCCTCCTTCCTCTATTTCAGCCATTTATTTATTCCATAAATATCTAATGAGCGCACACCATGTGCTAGAAGGGAGTAGGGAACTGTATCGCCGAGTCTGGGGACATGGGTCTAGGCCCTTTGCTTTCTTCCTCCATGACTTAGACATGGCTTAAAACTCAGTTTCCTCGTCAGTCAAAGGGTAACAGTAATGAGACCTATCTCATTGTTAAGGGATTATATGACCTATTATGTGTAACACACTTTGCCCCATGCCTGGTTCTTCCCAAATGTCCCCCAAATATTATCATTATTAGTAAAATAATACAGAATGTACACTGTGTAGTTCAACTGCTCAGACTCGAATCCCGGCCCCTAGCTTCCAGCGACGTGACCCTGGGCAAGTGACTTCCCTGTGCCTTAGTCTCCTCATCTCTAAAATGAGGCTAAGAGTAGATATGCCTGCTTCATAGGGCTTTGAAAAGACTTCTTTTTTAATGTTTATTTTGAGAGAGAGAGAGAGAGAGAGAGAGAGAGAGCGCACAAGCTGGGGTGGGACAGACAGAGAGGGAGACCGAGAGAATCCCAAGCAGGATCCACGCTACCAGTGCAGAGCCTGATGAGAGGCTCAGTTCACCAACCGTGAAATCATGACCTGAGCCGAAATCAAAAGTCAGACCCTTAACTGACTGAGCCACCCAGGCACCCCTGAAAAGATTTCTTGAGATCATATCTATAAGGTACATAAAACAGTGTACTCAATAATATAATAATATAACGTTAATTAATGTTGTTGTTGCCACTATTATTGGTGTTTCCAGAACTATGAAAATGAGAAATAAGAAAAACACTCTGGCAGAACAGCCAGGCAAATAAATGAATAACGACAACATGGCAGGGTTAGGAAAAAAGCAGAAGTTCATACATAGCATGGGACTGAGGTGTAACTTTCGGTGACAGGATAAAGAAACTTCACTGAGGAGGTGCCCCAACCAGAAGTTAAGAGGACCCATGTCCAACCTCTTTAGGAACCACTTCCTTTCCTTTCCTCGTCTTCTCAAATTTATTCATTGGTCTCATCCCAAGTCCAAGTATCTCTAGACGGTTTTCCAAGTTGTCTGTAATCTGGTCCAACTCTCTTGTTTTGCGTACTCTGATATGTCAGCCCACCTTACAGTTGAACATCCCCCGTCCCTCCATCTGACTTTCTGACCTTTGACCCTGAAGTTCCCATTTTTAGAATGCCCTCCCTCTCATGTCCACCTATGTATAAACCCTACTTGACTTTCAAAACCCAGCGAAACTCCACCTGCGCGTTGAAAACCAAGCTCCACATTGGTGTGTTCTTCCTCTGCCTGCTTTGCACTTTTCAGAACCCCGACCTTGGCTTTGCCCCATCCCTCCACTGTGTTTTTCGCCAGGCTCCTTATCTGCCTTCCACAACTGACTATTCACGGGATCCCCGTTTCTGACACGTTACACCCAGTCCTGCTCCTCAGTTTGTCGATCCCCAGGTCCCACCCATTCCTCCTCCCCAGTGACATCACATGGGCTGCTTCTCTGTTCCTCCCCAAAGCCCAGCCCTCCCTCTTCACACCCTTCCAGGCTCTTCCATGGGCCTCTGAGCTGAGTGCCTGAATCCTGGCTCCTACTCCCCAATCTCTTCCGCACACTTTTGCCTCTACAGAGACTCATGGGGGCCCAGGAAAGGGGGGAAAGCTCTAATTTTCACTGTCTGCTCTTCAGCTCTCTCAAAGGTTGCACCATGAGCACAGATGATCTATTCATTAAAAAAAAAAAGAAAGAAAGAAATTTTAAAACAAATGAATACATTGAAATTAAACCTATATTCCTCATCCCTTTTGTCCCCGTTGAGTTGGCAACTCTTGGGAGTCCCCTAACCTGGGATCCAGAGTCTCCTGGCTCTGCCCTATAATGTTTTCCGTCTTATAGGGCACAAGCAAGGCGGCTTCTTAGCCTTCTCAAGTGGGTCTACATGCTCTCCCCAGAGAAGAACTACAGATATGTTTTGAAAGAAGACAGCCAGTAATGACAGCAAACCCTCTGTTGCAAGTCCCTCTTTCTTTAGAATTCCCATTTGCTTGACTTTATTTTTTTTTTTAACGTTTATTTATTTTTGAGACAGAGAGAGAGCATGAACGGGGGAGGGTCAGAGAGAGGGAGACACAGAATCTGAAACAGGCCTCAGGCTCTGAGCTGTCAGCACAGAGCCCGACGCGGGGCTCGAACTCACGGACTGTGAAATCATGACCTGAGCCGAAGTCGGCCGCTTAACCGACTGAGCCACCCAGGCGCCCCTTGACTTTAAAGTTTTTGAAAAATAGGAAGAAACTTCTCCATCCCGGTTCCGATGAGGCAAGAGAAAGCGGTGTCACTATGAGTTTGTGATTCCTGCTCTTGACCAAGGAAGCCTTGTCAGGTCTGGGGTCCAAGCTGAGGGTAGGAAGCCATGGGTGAGACTGGGGAGTAGTTGGCATGGATTTTCATAAGAAACAGAGCATGAGACCCTTTGAGCCATCTGCTCCTTGATATTTACGGTTTCTGTTTCTTTGTAATCAAAAGGCTCCCAAGAGGCAGCCACAATTTTGCAGATTGTAATGCACTGACTAAAGCAAGGACGTATTGCTAGCCCTTTATAAAGCCTGCATGATCCTAAGGTCACAGGGAGTACACACTGGTGCATCCCCATGCTGAGAGCAGAGTGCCTGGATGCTTACCGGCACCCCCCAGGCAGCACCCTGGCATAGGAGGTGAGGGACCCCCTTCTGCTCCTAACTGAGGCCTGGCTCTTCCCAGACCCAGCTTCCCACCTTCAGTCGCAGCAAAGCCCCAGGCTCATCTCTCACCCTGGAGCAGTGTTCAAAGTCTACAAGCAAGAGGCAAAGGAGAGTGCGGGATCGAGTTAAATGGAGAGGACAGAAACAGGTCAGAGGCGGGACACAGGTCTAGGAAAAGATCATAAGGTCCATAGAGAGTGATCTGAGCTGCAACCAGCGAGAAAATGTTCCTCTGGCAACAGTACTCTGCTCTGCCCCCAGTCTGTTTGCAGTTGTTGGTTTATCTCGCCTCCTCCCGGAGTTGCCATCTGACATTTGTTCAGTCTGATCCCAGGTCACAGAATTCAGCCAGTTACAAGCAATTATCCCTGCATTGAGGGTCGCTTTGATCCAATTAACGGGTCATTCAAAAAAGGGCTCTTTGGCTTTGAAACAAGGTTTTCTTCTCCCAATGCTGAATGCTTTGAATAATTTTTTTTAAACAAGTCAGAGTAGCAGCTCCCACTGGGTTGCAGAGGGCGGAGGGAGGGACGCCTTCTGTCCTGAGACTGCGGGGTTCATCACCCCTCCAGAACCGAACCGAGAGGTCAAAAGGTGGGAGGGAGCCAGGCTCCTTCAATGCTTCTGCTCACATATTTCCTAAGGCAAAACAAATTTCAAATTAGTGTTTGCTTTCTTTCTCAATCAAGGGCTTGGCGTTTTTAAGTGAAGTGCCTTCTACCAAGAGGAATTTTATAATCCAATTCGAGGGGATTTCAGCTCATTAAAGAGGATTAGGAGCCATTGGGTAAATGACAAGTGCCAGCATATTTCCTATCAAGAGCCTCTTAAGATTTTTTTCCCTGTCTGGGAGCTCTGCTCTCTTTACTGTAAGAAGCTCAGAAGAGACACATTAGAGACTTCGGTAGTTTTCTCTCCAGAGTGTCGTCGTCTCCTCCTCCTCCTCCTCCTCCTCCTCCTCCTCCTCCTCCTCCTCCTCCTCCTTCCACTTCTCCTTCCCCATCTCCTTCCCCTTCTCCTTCCCCTTCTCCTTCCCCTTCTCCTTCCCCTTCTCCTTCCCCTTCTCCTTCCCCTTCTCCTTCCCCTTCTCCTTCCCCTTCTCCTTCCCCTTCTCCTTCCCCTTCTCCTTCCCCTTCTCCTTCCCCTTCTCCTTCCCCTTCTCCTTCCCCTTCTCCTTCCCCTTCTCCTTCCCCTTCTCCTCCTTCTCCGGCTCTTTGCCTCACATCATTTAAAAAGTCCATGTTGCCTTTTTACACTTAGAGGAAAAACCAAAAATGTCTGGAAAATGAAGACCAAAATTATAACCATTCTTGGCCCCTGGACACAGGTGATAAACTGAACAAGATCTGAATTTAATCTGTTCAGATTGCTATGTCTCCACTGGGCCAGGCACCTCATCCTAGAAAAGGGCAAGACGAGAACATTCTTTCTCCCCGAAGGGCAGCAGTGTTCTAGGCTGGCTTCCCAAGCAGGAGCTATCAAACAGGGTGCCCAGAGACCGTCACCTCTCAGGCGGAGCCCAGGCAGCCAGAGCTAAATTCTGCTGGAGCCTCCCACCCCAGCCAGGCTCTCCCCCAGGGCTGGGGCTCCCATGGCATTCTTCTGTGAGACGTGTCAGCCCAGAGGAAGGGGCAGCAGACCGCCCTTTCCAGCCTCCCTCTGACTCACAGGACAAAAGAAGACTAATTGTTTTTCTCCTGGATGAGCATGCAGGCGCCTCAAAAAGCCACCTTGTGCACGAAGGGAAGAATTGGAACTTGTCTTGATTCTTGCTCTAGCAGTTTGTAGTGTTCACGCCTCCAAGCTTCGCATCTTCCACCTGTACGGGGAAGGGGAATAATGCCCGTTTAACCAGCCATTATCAGGATGAAAGGAATCACAGCACAGAAGAGAGCCAGGCTCCACACAGGTCCGCTAAATTGGAATCATCAGTTACGTTCAGTGGGCAGATTCAGGATTAACAAACCCAATTTGCACAATTCAGAGCTGTGTTTATTTCACCCTCTTTTTATGGTTTCTTACTCCTTTGTTAAAGGATCCCTTTGGGCCTTTCGCTGTCGGTCCTTCACCCCCACCCCAGATAGGGTCCAAAAATCCTCCTCCCCTCCCACCTCCCCTCCCCTTCCCCCAGTGCCTGGCCTGGAGCTCAGCTCCAACTAGGACCCCCAGAATCTCTCTCTTCCGGTGCAGAAATTCTGAACCAGGCCACTCCCTCTGCCTGCAGCTGAGGTGGGAAGCGTCCCAACGTTACCAGTAGAATGATTACATTTTTACTCACATGTTTTCTTCCCTTGTGTCTCTCCACCAATGCTCTTTGAAAGGAACATTTTAAACAATGCTCTTCTGCTGTAATTCCCTTGCCTTGTTTTTCCTTCTCCCGTCTCCCCAGCTTTTTTGTTGGTTGGTTGGTTGGTTGAGTTTGGTTATGATTATGGTGCAATAATAGTCCCAGTTACTAGAAGGGGTGTGAGTGAGACATGCTTCCTTGCTACCAGGACAAATAAAGAAGAAACTTGTTTTTCACTCGTTTGTTCTGGCGCGTTTCCCGAGCTATGTGTCTTCAGGTTACTCTGCTCAGGGAAGGAAGATGAATATGGCAGGGCCAGCTCTAAGGAGCTCAAAGGTTAATGCAGGGACTCAGACCCCTGGATTCAGGGAACTGGGGGGAGGGGGATTCATAGTGTCCATGACCGTCTGAAATTATTGACAAAATTGTTTATGTATATGCACATGGTAAATTTTTCAGGGGGCAAATCTATAGCCTTACCAGATTCTCAAATGTATCCAGAATTTAGAAAGAGCTTTGACTGATTCTCTCTCTCCCTACATCCAATCTGGTGGGAAATCCTTCTGGCTTGAAACTATGTCACAAATTTGTCACTATGTCAGAATCCGTCTGACCTTGAAACTATGTCACAAATTTGTCCTCTCCTTACCACTGCCATTGCTAACACCCTGGTCCCTGACATCAAGTCTGCCTGCAGAATCGCTTTGCCCCTCGTCCCTACCGCCTATTCTTAACACGGAAGCCAGCCTGATGCTTTTAAAGAACAAAGCAGATTATGTCACTCCTCTGCACAAAATGCATCAGATGCTTCCCTGACCATGCAGATTAACTCCAAAAACCTTACTCTCTTCCTGAAAAACCAACATGCTATGCCCCTATCTCTGCGCCTTCTCTGACCTTGACTCTGACATATTCCTTTTCACATTCACTCCTCGTCAGCCTCGTTCACTTCCTGCTGTTCCCCATATATCCCTCATAAATGCCACAGGGCATTTGCATACCATGTCCTCTGCCTACAACACTCCTCCCCCAGATGTCAGCCTGGCTTACTCCTCCCCTTCATTCAAATCTCTGCTCAAAGGTCACTTGATCAAAAATGTCTTTCATGACCAACGTAGCTCAAACAGGACCCCGCTTTGTCTCAACCTTTATTTTCTCTTTCCTCTGACATTAAATAATGTGATTATTTGTATATTGGGCCCGTGCGCAGGCACACACAAACACACACACACACACAGAGAACAGAATGTGAGCTCCTTGACAGACCTTGGTAGGTTCATCATTCTATCTCCGGCCCCCAGCACAGTGCCCCGTGTAGAGAAGTGCATTAAACGTTGGCTGAATGAATAAATGCATGAACTGTGCAAAGTGCAGATTCAGTGAAGTGAGTAATAGTGGCTTCATCTACAGAAGGCTACAGAAACACATGAAAGAAGCAGCCACTAAATCCGATTTGGGAAGGTGAAGGAGAGAAACTGGCCAGGTGAGAAAAGCTTCCAGAGAAGTCGATACACAATACCAGCATGTGACAGGATGAGACCCTGCCACCACAGCTGAGGAGAAGGGCCTATCTGGCAGGGGCCATTCTGTGAACTAAAGCCTGGGGGACACTGGAAAAGCATGGCCTGTTGGAAACTTTCGGTAGCTCCGTGTACCTGGAATATTTACCTAAGGAGGAAGGACACGACTTGGCCTCAGAATTCTCCTCAACACAGTGGACCAAGAGGCCATTACAAAATGTTTGGAGTTGGTAGTCAAGTGTAAATCTGTTTGCTGTCATTCCTTATGTCAGATTTCTGGTGTGAGTGACTCTGTGATGCTGTTGTGAATTGAAATAGAAAGGATGGAAGGAGAAGGCTTTGGCAGGCAAGATTTCAGTTAGATTTGACCCAGTGGCTATGATGGGGGTGGTGGTCTAGATGGAGACCATCAGCCTGGTGGAAGGCAGTACAGAGAGCTAAATACCTCCTGCACACATAACGAACTCCACTGCCCTGCATCTCCTTCCTTATCTCTGTTGTCCTCCAATGTGAGGCCCAAGAGCACACACTTGTCACCCTCCCAACAGTCCTCCAAGCCTCCAGCCTCTGGCCCGCAGGCCACTCCTGTTTGGGATCCTTCTCTCCTCTCTAGCTTTTTCATGTGTTCTTTACTGCCTCTCACTTTATGTTCCAGTCCCTCTCCATCATGTTATTACATCTCCCCCACCCCCCACCCCGAACATTCTGGAACATTCTTTCTCCATTCGTCCAGCTCTGCCTGGTTAACACTTATTCATCTCTCAAGTGCCAACTTAGATGTTGCTTCCTCTGGGAAGCCTTCCCTGATGCCCTCCTATGGCACTCCTGACTTTCGCATCTTAGCACTGCTCCAACCCGTGGCGTTGCGGTTGCCTGGTGCTCTGTCTGTCTCCTCCAATAGCCTCTAATAGCTGGTAAGCCCATGAAGGCAGAGGCCCTGCATCTCATGCTTCTGGTTAACAGAGTAGTCACCTCTCCATACCTGTGGTTTCTTCCTCACATTCCTAAGCAAGTGCTAAGCCCAACCTTGAAGCCTAGGGCCACGTCCCCATATGTAGCTGCAGGCGTGTCCCCATCTGCCTGCCTCCCCACTAGGCATCCTTTGTCCCTCATGCCTCAGCCTGGGTTAAGGTAGAAGAAAATGAGGATGGGGAGGTGGGAGAGGGTCCCAAATGGCCTCTGAGTCACCCAATGGAAGAGGGCTGACGCTCAGAGGTACCTCTCCACCTCCCAAGGGGAATGGGAGTGGAGGGGCAGCTGTTAGGGCTCTCAGATGTTATTTGCATAAATTGGGTTAATCTTCTACTCACTGGTAGAGCAGAATTCATAGGATCTAAAGTGTAAAGCAGAGTTTGGGTGCTGATTCAGTCCTTGGGAGAGATTTGTTTCCTAAGGTGGCCTTTCCAGATCTGAGATGACAGCATCTTCCATTTCATTCTTCCCAGGTGGGTCTCTAAGGGTGCCTACTGGGCAAATAGAAAATCAAGAACAGTTCCTGAACCCTACAGAGAACATCTCTCTCTAATATCCACAGGGAAACATTTCACTAAGAAAGGTTTGTTGAGAAAAGAGGCACAGGGGACCTAAAGACGCCAGTACCTTAGTGCATTTGGGTGCTCATTACATCTTTAGTAGAAAATAGCAACAAAGCAGATGCTGCTTTGGGCTGGGGAGGATAGTTGGGGAAGAATCGGGGGAAGTAGGAGGGTACATTGAGACAATGACACGGAGGGCAAACCAAAAGGAATGGGGAGGCTTATGAGTCACTGAAATTAATGGGGGCCCTGAGAATCTAGCTGATACTCACCTTTTGTATGTGTGTCTTGGGTTAGACATTCATTCGACAAACGTCACCCGCACACCTGCAGCGTGCTAGGGACTGTGCCAGCTGTGACATCTGTGACGGGAGATGCTTAACAGACAGGCTGAGCACAGTACTTTCTGCTGAAAGAACGCAGATGATGCAGTCTGATGGATACAGGTTCAAATCATGGATCTGCTACTTCCTGGCTGTATGGTTGTGAGCCAGCTGGCAATCCCAGGTTCCTCGCTGGTAAAATAGAAATGGTAACGCTTATCTCAGCATGTCGCTAAGACATGAAGCCTAAGCAAGGGGATAGCACAGAGGAAGCCTTCCACAAATGCTTGCTTCTGTTACTCATTCATTTTTCATTTGATAAATATTTATCGAGGACTTTCTACTTTCTCCCGGTGTTCTGGTCCGTATTCTTGCTTGCTCTCGAAATTCCATCATCGTTCGTCTCCATTATTTCAACATCTCCTTGAGGACAGGAAAGGACAGAAAAACACTGGCAATTTGGAATAAGAGCATGTATACACTGACTTGTCTCAACCGGCCTTCTACCTGCCAAATAATTGTGATTTTCCCCCCACAAAGGAAAAAAAAAATCTCTCATTAAATCATTGGGCAGGATGCCTTCTTCCTCAACTGACAGCCGATGTCACTGGCAGTGGTTCTGTGGGAGTGGCTAGCAGGTGACCACCCAAGGTGGCCACAGCAAGTGGTTAACACAGCCCTGACATGAACCACCAGGCCCCCTGGGCAGGTACTACCTGCTTGGAACCCTCTATTGCTGGCCCAGGCCACCAGGCCAGGCAAAATCAAACGTCCAGACAAGAGTCAGGTGTGTCCCATTGTCCCCCAGGGCCCAGAGAGCCACAGTGCTGATCTGGCTTCATTGACAAAGGATGCTCAGGGACAACCATATGCACACTTCAGGTATGCACCCACACATGCCCATGCACACACGCTCACACACAATCAGAGCCAGCATGGGTTTTTCCAAGCACAGACATTCTGCAATGAACCTAGCTGGCTTAAAAAAAAAAACAACAAAACCCAAGGGCGCCAGGGTGGCTCAGGTCATGATCTCACTATTTGTGGGTTCAAGCCCCGCATCCGGCTCTATGCTGACAGTTCAGAGCCTGGAGCCTGCTTCAGATTCTGCATCTCCCTCTCTGTGCCTCCCCCATTCACACTGTGTGTGTGTGTGTGTGTCTCTCTCTCTCTCTCTCAAAAATAAACATATAAAAAATTTTTAAAAACCCCAAAGATCCTATAAAAAGCATTCCTGGTACAATTGACCATTGGAACATTTGAATATAGGTAAGATGTTAGATGATATTAAAAATTTAAGGCTAACCTGCTTACGTGCACGAAGGGTATTGTGGGAAATTGGCCTTATTGGGAAATGTAGACTGAAGTACTCAGAGCTAAAGTGTCATGGAATCTAGAAATTAATTTCAAAAACTACAGCAAGATAGATAGATAGGCGATAGGTTACAGATACAGGTAGATAAACAAGCAGACAAATAAAACAACAGATGATGCAAATATGGCATAATGTTTACAGTTCTTGAATCCAAGTCTAGGTTTATCGGTCTATTCTTTCAACTTTTCTTTATGTTTGAAAATTTTCATAATAAGAAATAGGGGTGGGACGCTCGGGTGGCTCAGTTGGTTGAGTGTCTGACTCTTGATTTCCGCTCAGGTCATAATCTCATGGTTCATGAGATCGAGTCCCGCATCAGACTCTGTGCTGACGGCACGGAGCCTGCTTGAGATTCTCTACCCCGCCCCCCCCCCCCACCCACCATCTCTCTGCCGCTCCCCCACGTGTGTGCATTCTCTCTCTCTCTTAAAATACACAAATAAACTTTAAAAAAAAAAGAAATAGGGGTAAAAAGAATCATAAATAATGAGCTGCAAAAATACTAAAAAGCTGGAATCTTACAACAACACTGATTCATCTTGATTTTTGCACAAGTTATTACCAAGAATACGGATAAGAAGAGTGTAGAGAAATATTTGGGGGGGGGCACTCTGCAGACAGTGGGGGAAGTAGAGAAGCCACATAAAACAATAGGATGAACATCTTTAAAGAACTTTATCCTATTCAACTCCTCCCCTTATATATTCTCACTTAGGCTTTACAAATGGCCCAGTGAATGAAGTAGGCGTTATCATGCTCCAGTTTTTATAGTTAAGGAAACTATAACTGAGAGATATTGAAGTCAGTTCCCTAAAGTGACATGACAGGGGACATGGGACAGAGCCAGGGCAAAGCCCAGGGCTTCTACTTTTAAATCTCGTGCTCTTTTTTCAATCTCGTGTATCTTACTGTGGGCTCTCCCCAAGTGGACGTTCAGACAGGGATTCGAGTACAGTGGGTGTATTGGGGAAGTTTGGGGGCCAGTAGTGGGGGAGTGAGAAAGTGGCAGGGACAAGGGCAGCCCATAGGGAGTGCATTTGGAGCCAGTGACCACCTCGGGCAACTGGAGCTTAATGCCACAGGAAAAAATCTGAGAAACAATAGAAAATACAGGCCTCATAGTTATCCCACCAAAGGGGTGAGGGAGCTGGGATATTTATGCCCCAGTTACCAAGAATCCTTGCTTGACAGCTGCTTCCAGGAGTGTTAATTCCACCCGGCTGCTCTTCTGGAAAAAAAGCCTTGAGATTTACAGGCACAGATAGGTTGGCCAGCACACCGTGGCTCAGACAGTTTGGAGGGATGTAGATATAAATCGCAGACTGACCATGTCTGCTACTCCAAGCTTTAAGGGAGCCCAGCCTCGGCCGATGCCTTCCTCTCCTTACCAGCCAAGCACAAGAAGTAGAGATGGTCTTAGACTCCGGCACAGCCCAGGGGATCCAGCCTCTGTTCCGGGTGAGGTAAGATTTAATGGCACCATTCATTCGGATGGAGCCACATGTGGGAATCACACCCTAGGAGCAGCTGTGGGAGCTCCTGGCCCGGGGTTGGGGGCAGGGGGCAGGGGGCAGACATACAGTCACACACGCGTGCACAGCATTGCCGGCTTTTAAGTTATTTCAAGCCATAGAAGACGAAGAATAGACCACTTGGAGAAGTTCAGCAGCTGTTTACCGGAGTGTAAAAGCAAATGAATGGGGCTCATCATACATGCAGACACCACATCAAGACCCTCATTATGCTCACTTAGTGTTTGAGGACAACCCAGAGATGGGTAACGGGCTGGAATGAATATGGGACCCAGTGGCGTAAACCGGCATCCCTTTCACATGCATTATTCACGCTGCACGCAGTGCTCTGGGCAAGCAGACACATCCAACTGAAAATCACTTACAAATGGGAAAATACTGGGCGACAAGGACTTATTTAAAATTGTTTTTAAGATTTTACAGCCATTATAGCTCCAGTTACAGAACTGAAGGATTTCACCCACAATTCTGCAACCAGGCTGCTGTCATTTTTCCACGTTTCCTTCCAGAACAGTAGACATCTCTCTTTACGGCATAAAGATGATACATGTCACACGAAGGGCAGAGAGAGGCAGGTCACCCAAAGGACACAAGGTGTCCGCCTGCTCTGGGGAGGAGCTGGTCAGCCTGGGAAGTGCCAACCGAGGACAATAGCAAAAGCAAGCCTCAGCCGCGCTTTAGTTAATGGGTTTTGCGTGTTCCCAGTTCTGCTGGTGAAACAATCTCTAGGATAAAGACAGGATATCTTAGCTGGATACTATTCGATACATAATTTCTCTGACTTTTTTCTTCTGGTTCCATGTTTCTGAAGCAACCTTAGGACTGATTCCCTGTAGATCAGCCACACAAAGATAATGTTCCGATCCCACTGACTTGAGTGTATTTCTGATCTTCATGGTAACAAGTTCTCAAAAGAAACCAAGAAAGTCCATTTTTTTGTTGTTGTTTTTTGGCTAGCAATTACAAAGGACTCACTGTGTGCACAACATTGTTCCAAGACTAAGAAGTTTATCTAGACCTACTCATATTAATAATCTTCATGTCAACTCTAGGGAGTAGGTATAACCCATTTTGCAGATGGGTAAGAGAGAGTGTAAGTAATTTGCCCAATGACACATGGCGAATAAGGAGGCAGAGGCAGAATGTGGGCCCAGACAGCCAAGCTTCAGAGCCCACGCTCTTAACCACTATGCTATATATATATTACCTCCCTTGTTAGATTTGGGGGTTTTCTTCGTTTGTTTTTAGTGATTAAATGTACACAAAATGTACCATCTTAACCCTTTTCCGTGTACAATTCAGTGGCATTAAATTCATTCACACTGTTATGCAACTGTCTCCACCATCTATCTCCAGAACTCTCCCATCATCCCAAATGGAAACTGTGTACCTGTGAAACAGTAACTCCCTGTTCTCTCCCCCGCAGCCCCTGGTATCCTCTATTCTGCTCTGTGTTTCCGTGAATTTGCCTATTCTAAGTACCTCATCAAAGTGGAATACTACAGTGTTTGTTTATCCTTTTGTCTGCTTTGTTTCACTTTGCATAATGTTTTCAAGGTTCATCCCTGCTGTAGCATGAATCAGAATTCCATTCCTTTTTAAGGCGGGACAGTACTCCACTGCATGTCTATACCACATCTTGTGTGTTCGTTCATCCATCGATGGGCATTTGGGTTGTGTGTCTCTTTGGGGCTTAACGCCCCCTGTGATTTAAGCCTGTATCACGGCTTCTGCTTCTGCTTTGGCTCACTCGGCTCCTTGCTCTAGGAAGAGAAAGCATCACAGTGGTGGGGCAGATATCTCTGTTCCACATATTTATATTTCTCTTAGTAAATGGGGACATTGGCACCTCAGGCTTTGGTTAATTTAGAGTAAGGACAGCTTCTCAGGGCCTGACACCCCTGGGCTTTGACAAGACTGAGTCTCCAGGTCTTGAGACTGAAGAACCACCAAGCGCACACTGAGACAAAAGATACACAGCCCCAGATACCCGGGTTCCCCCCAGGACAAGCAGGTGTTGTGTGTGTGGATGCTTTTGTGGGCAGCTTTTTGTTTATTTCACATTCATTTCCAAAAGTGCAACATATTCTTTATATACTTAGTTGCTATTTATTCAATGCTTCTCATGCCTCAGGTACCATTATAGGAGCTTTTGAAATTTATCTGGTTTAATCTTGACAACAAGCCTGTAATGACAAATATTAGTACCCCCATTTAATAGAGAAGAGAGGTTAAACAATTGGCCTGAGGTCACACAGCGAGCATCAGATGGCTGTATGCTACTCTATCAGGCAGCTCTACCATAATTTGGTTAGCTGTTGACTGTTTTTGCACTAGGTATTGTATATAAGGGATGAATCACTGAATTCTACTCCTGAAACCAATGTTGCACTGTATGTCAGCCAACTAGAATTTAAATACAAAATTTGAAAAATAAAATAAAATAGTCCTCAAAAAAAAAGAACCCCCCCAAAACTGGAATATTTTCATTGAGTAAAAGTCCCTGTTACTTTAAGTAACTCCGTAAGGAACATCTTCACACACACAGCTGCTAGTTCCTCAGGAAGTGTTTTTAGAAGTCCTATTACTGGATGAAATAGTATGAATATTTTTGTGGCTCTTGACTGGTGAAATATTTTCCAAAAGGCCAGCAAATATGGCCATTCCAAGATTTCATGCCCAGGATCCAGTGTTGGTGAAAGTGCAGATCAGAGAGGCAAACATTGAAGGCTTTCCATCTCGGCCCTCTGGCCTGTGGTTCGTTTTATTTTGTTTTTAATCCAGCATCCTCAGTCTGAGCTTCCAATTCTCTATGAGTCCCGTGGCACCAAGTCCTACTTTCCTCCGGTGATGTCTCACATCCCCAAGACATCCCTTCTCCGGTCTCCTCCCTGACACCCACCCACCCTCCCCTCCAGCAAACCTTTTTTTTTTTTTTTTTTTTTTTTTTTTGCCAGGGCTCGTAAGTGTTATAAAGAAAGGCGCCTTTGAATGAATTCACACCAAGCAATTAAGGAGTGATTACAACACCCAGTGGTAGTTAGTAATTTTTAAGATATAGTGCCTACGGAATTTGTTTTAAGGAATAATAGGACAGGTGCTCAGAGTGGTACGTATGAGGATGTTCCTGGAGGTGTTGTTGACAACAGCAGCTGGTTAGGCAACATAAACATCCAACAACACTGGCTTGTTAAATAAATGATGATAAGCCTTACGACAGAATACCATAGAACTACTAGAAATGACGATGTCGATGTGCACTATTGATTTCAAACGGTGGCCTGCCACGGGGAGGGGGGCAGGTTGCAAAACCTTTAATATAATCACAATATGGTATAGGAATTAAATACGTGCATAGATGTAAAGACCTATATGTACATGTGCGTAAATGTGTATATACACGTACAATTTATGTGTGTATATATATGTATCATCAACAGCCAAAAAAAAAAGAAAAGAAAAGAAAAAGCCTGGAAGGATAGACACCAAAATGTTTTCTTTAGGAAAGTGGGAGTAAGGATAATTTTCCCCCCTAAGCCTATTTTGTAATTAAGATGTATTATTTATGTCATCTTAAAAAAAAAAAAAACATTTGGGGAGAGTTTCTTAGAGCTGGCACTGCCTTGGAGACAAGGACCATGAAAGAACATATTTCAAGTGATGTGGGAGGGAGGGGGAGGGGGGTTGCCATAGGGTGGGGGCTGGAGGCTTGGGACCCTCCAGTCCGCAGACTCCCTCTGGCCACTCTGCTCCTCAGCCCGGCCTCTCCCCGGTGTGCACGGATGGAAGAGAAGCCTCACACCAATTTGCCCCTCTCCCAATGGCTATAAAAAGCAAGTTGATTTAGGATTCCATGAATCTCTACCTACTCTAACATATGCTGAACATTTCTGTTGTGTGCTTTTGTTAAAAATGCTTTTTAAATGAGCTTGTGCCCATATGCCCCAGGAACCTAAAATGTGGCTAGGTAGGCTGGTACAAGTCATGTTTCTTTAATTCATTTCCGTGGGTTTCTAATGAGCTCAGTTAACTACAGCAGAGTTTCACAATCCCCACCACCCCGTAAACCAGGGAATGATGATCTTTTGTGTCCCCCCAGGTCCCCCGCCTCCGCCGCCAGAGAAGGAAAGGAGTAACGGTGGAGGAGTCTTACAATGCTTATCAGTTTGCAAGTATTTGTTTTAAACGGGCTTTAGGTGTTTGCTTTTTCAGTTTTGTTTGTTTGTTTTTCTGTATTCTAGAACATGACAGGCATTGGTGCCGAGGGCATTTAGTATATTATTAAGAACATGGTCCCGGGGGTGCCTGGGTGGCTCAGTCGGTTGAGTGTCCGACTCTTGATTTTGACTCAGGTGTGATGCCAGTGTCGTGGGATCAAGTCCTGCACGGAGCTCCAGGCTCCGCATGGAGCCTGCTTGGGATTCTCCCTCTCTCTCTGTCTCTGTCTCTGTCTCCCTCCCTCCCTCTGTGCCTCTCCCCCCCTCGTGCTCTCTCTGTCTCTAAAATAAGAAAAAATAAATAAAAAGAGCATGGGCCCAAAGTTAGAGCCCAGTTTGCATCCCAGTCCTGTAACTCACCAGCTGGGTGATCTCAGACAACTTACTGAATTTATTCTGTCCTGTTTCCTCATCTGTAAAATGGGCATAATAAAACCTACCTCATACAGTCACTGTGGGGATTGAATAAGATAGTGCCTGAGAGACAACCTCACATAGCCCCAGGCATATAATAGTAGCTCAATACATGTTACTGTTCTCGCTGTAGTTATTGCCGTAGCAACAAGGGATTACACCAGGGTGACACAAGTGCGTGACAGAGGAAGGCCAAGGTTTTGCAGGAAGACATGCCAGGGGCACTTGCTGCAGACATGGGGGAGCTGGGGACCACTTACAGGAAGAAGTGACATCAAAGTCAGAATCTGAGGAATTGGTGGGAGAAGTCAGGTGACAGGGAAGGGCATGGGAGGGAGGAAGGGCAAAGGTCACAGAAGTGCAAATGTTCAGACAGCGGCAACTGCATGCTCTTGAACTCACATTCATTTACATCCATGCAACAGCCCTGTGAAGTAGACAGAATTGTCAGCTCTGTTTTATCAAGGAGAACACAGGCACAGAGAGGTTAATTCATTTTCCGCATATCACACAGCTAGTAAGTGATGGAGCCATTCTGCCTTAGGAGGAAGAGACCCTCCAGCGCCTCTTCATGCTAAGTGTATCCCTGAAGCATCCGTGGGTGGTGGCCCTCGCACACCAATCTCCTTCACTTAAGAAACATGGACTGGATTAGCCTCTGGGGACACAAAGATGATTACAATGTGACCGCTGTCCTTAGGGAACCCACAATCCAACAAAGGAGGAAAACATTTTGATAAGCTGTAATGCTGGACAGACTCCAACAAGTAATAAGCAGAAACTAAGAAAGTCCTCAAGGACTTCAAGCGTTAACCTACTTGAGGGAGAGGGATGATTTTCGAGAGTTGGAGAGCGGGCCTGAAGGAACAGTCTGAATAGAATGGGGCTAAGGTGTGGGGTTGGGTGCAGGCTCCTGTGGGGTCGGCGTGGTGCCTGCAGCCTTATAGCTGAAGGTGGCGAGAGATGAACGAAGGGAAACAACGTTCTAGAAAGACGGTGTGGGGCCACATCACAGAGGGTCACGGATGCCAGCCTGAGGAGGGCAGACTTTCTCCTGAAGCCCATGAGAGCCATTCAAGGTTGCTGAGGAAGCAGGGGACCTGATTTATCCTGGATGACAGGAAGCCTAAACACAGAGGGCTTGGGCTAATGAATGGGATGTGGAGGGCAGGCAGAGGAGATATTCCCAAGGTAGTGGTTAGGACTCTGGGACTGGATGTGGAAGAGGGAAAGGCTGAGCTGAGGTGACCTTTGGAAATTCTGCCCTGGATGCCAGGCAAGGGGGTCAGGCTAAGAGCGAATAGGAAAATGGAAAGCGAAACACAGTCCTCTCCCTGCCACCCACCAAGCACCCCCCCCCCCCGTGCCCGGGGGCCTGTCATCTGGGCTTCTCACACTCATCACTGTGCTTGGTTTTTGTGGAACAGAGAGCAGGTGGGAAGCGATTCATAATTTCTATTTTCTGCCCCTGGAGCATTATCCCCTTTGTACTCCTAGACATATGGTAACTTCCCAGTAAATTCTTTTTAATGGTCGATTGGGTTATTGGTTGATGGAAGGCACTAACAATTTAGTAAACTCCTATGCATTTTCGAGGTTCCAGAATATTAACCCCACTTAATGTTCCTGCCTTAAAAACAAGTTTCCCTAATCATCATTGTAATGGCGCGAGAACACCCAGATATTCCTTTGAATGCTCCCAGGCCAAGACCACTAGCTAAATAGATTTTGAAGATTTGCCTAAGACCACAGTGTGAAATAAAAGCTCAGCCCCACCACACCTTGTCCTGTATCCAGATTGGTGGGCATCACGCCCACATACTGTTCGTCCTCCAAACTGCTGTCTGTATGATCTGAGATTCCCACTGGGGGTAAAAAAGTCATTCACGATGAGCACCCCTTTCCTAGAAAGGCTACGGAAACATCCTTGACACCTGTCCTCCTAAAGCTCACTTCATAGCTCACTCAGTGGTTCTTCCATCCCGACGTTCGTGAAGAGGCACCCAAACAAGTTTTAAAACTGTCACTTCTTGATTAGATTGAGCAACAGCCATCAATTCAATTCTAGAAATGATGACTTTGGAAGCCAGAGAGAAGTAGCACTCCACCACCTTTCAGAGTGCCTATGTCGTCGCTTTTGGCAAGAGGTCTCAAGGAGCACTGCTTAGACTCTAATGTGCCCGGGAGCCTCCCTGAAAAGCAGATCCAGACTCAGGAGGTCTGGGTGGGGGCCCGAGATTCTGCATTACTAACAGGCTCCCAGGTGGTGCCAATGGTGCTGGTCCACAGACCCGCTTTGAGTCGCAGGGATATTAAAGACACAGAGCAAATCACTGGTTAATCCCGCATTCTCCTTGAAGGCTTGTGGGGAACCACAGAGGCGGCTTGGTGTTGAGGAAAAGGACAGGAGCTTTAGAGCTGGACAGATTCAGTTTCAAATCTCACTTTCTCATTCACTGGCTTCTCTGAATCTCAGTTTCTTTTTCCTCCTCCTCTTCTTCTTCTTCTTCTTCTTCTTCTTCTTCTTCTTCTTCTTCTTCTTCTTCTTCTTCTTCTCCTCCTCCTCCTCCTCCTCCTCCTCCTCCTCCTCCTCCTCCTCCTTCTTCTCCTTCTTCTCCTTCTTCTCCTTCTTCTCCTTCTTTTTCTTCTTCTCCTTCTCCTCCTCCTCCTCCTCCTCCTCCTCCTCCTCCTCCTCCTCCTCCTTCTTCTTCTTTTTCTTTCCGGAATTAAGTTTGACAACACACACGAAGAACGTAGTCCAGTACCTGACACAGAGGAATTGTTGAATGAATGGCTGCTGACAACATTGCTTTTGAAAATAAGATCAACAAGGGGTGCCTGGGTGGCGCAGTTGGTTAAGCGTCCGACTTCAGCCAGGTCACGATCTCGCGGTCCGTGAGTTCGAGCCCCGCGTCAGGCTCTGGGCTGATGGCCCGGAGCCTGGAGCCTGTTTCCGATTCTGTGTCTCCCTCTCTCTCTGCCCCTCCCCCGTTCATGCTCTGTCTCTCTCTGTCCCAAAAATAAGTAAAAAACGTTGAAAAAAAAAAAATTAAAAAAAAAAAAAAAAAAAAAAAAGAAAATAAGATCAACAGGAAGATAAGTCATTATTTTCCCATTGATTCCACTGCGGAATTTTGAGCAAAGGAGTGTTTGTGCTCGCGGTGTGCCCACCATTCTTTTTTGAGCACCTGCTCTCGGCATTCTGGAACTTCTCCTCTATCCCCACCGACAACGCCTTGCCCCGTGGCCTGCCGCTCAGAAGCCCGCATTATCTCTACTTGCCCTAGAGCAGCACTGTGGGCTGTCAAAGCCCCAAGTCCCAAAAGAGAGCAGCCTAAATATTGCAGGGGAGAAAACAGAGGCCTGGGAGGAACGGGCCCAGCTTGACGCCCCATCACTCTTCTCAGACCTCCCCTAAAAACCTGCCCTGTATACATCCCATGCTGGTGTGATCTGGAGAGGAACAGAAACCACCTCTCAGCCATCACGGCATATTCTGCCTTGTTGTTCCACCCCCATGGCATCCAATGAAATGCAACCCGGTCACAGAACTGATCCGTGTTATTTGTCCACTAGAACGTAAGCTCCCTGAGGGCAAGAGTTTTCGCTTATTTTTTGCACTGCTGTATCACCAGAGCCTCGCAAAGTGCCTCTCAGTAGGTGCTCAGTGAATACTTGTTAGATGGATGAGTGGGTGTTATTTGGCAGAGGCAGCTGTGATAAGATGGCAGGAACGTGGAATATGGAGCAAGAATGGTTGGCGCCCCACCTCCACCATTCTCGGCTGGCGGGACCGGAGTATATGCCACTTTGAGCAGAGGGCTCGTCGTGTTCGGCCTCAGTTTCTTCCCCTGTAGACTGAGAATAATGCCTCCCCATCCCACGGTTAAGTAAACGTTGTGTACAAAAGTGCCTGATACGTGGCAAATGTGGATATTCGGCTGCTGGAAGCTGAATCTCCAGCCTTCCTCTCTATCATTTGATATCGCCATACTTTTAAATCACACAAACACTTAAAAATAGATGAAATGCAAAGATCTTTTGGAATGCCTCCAAGTTAGAAAAATAGCCTTTGTTCACTGGAGATTTAAATTATTCCTATATATGTACAGACACCTAAGAATGCATATGAATCTGACACTGACAAATGCGGAGCATGTGGAAATGCCAACCACTCTGTAATAAATCTGCTCTGGAGGAGGAGAGCGGCGTTGGCTGGAGATTTTTATCCATTTGAAAATGTTACCGTTCACCCAGGGAAAGCCAGAGAACGTCAGTGGGATGGTTGGATCCAAGTGCCCTGGCATTTCATCGCCAAATGACACCATCAATGAATTTAGAGGCCAGAAGAGATGGCCACGTTGATTCATACGGGGCTGAATTAAGAACGTGGCATATTACAAAGAGGGAGAGAGCTGTCAAAGCCTAAGTTTCTAGTATTCTCTTTTGTCGCAGGCTGTTCCGGAATAAAGTTAAGTGTGGAAATATCAGCGGCATGGAACTCTGGTTGTGAGGAACCCAAGAGCCCACTTTACAATAATAGTTTAATAGCCACTGAGTACCTTTTACGGGCCAGGCACTGGGGCTAAGCACTCTACTTAGAAGACCTTATTGAATCCCCCATAAAATCCCTATAAGATAAAAGGCCTTCTACTTGACAGATGAGACAGATAATTGAGTTGTAGAGGGGCGAAGTGACTTGCTCAGGTCACACAGCCAGGGGGAGGCAGGATGAGGGCTGTAGTCCTGGTCCACGCGATGGCAGAGACCGTCCAGATACCATTGGAAGATTGAGGGGTGGGGCTCGACCAGGCAGGAGGAGAATGGAAACCTCCACTTGACTTGGGATCTGTACAGAGTTGAGAGCATCAGAATCAGACTCCAGGTGATATCCGCCACTTAGTAGCTCTGTGATTTGGGCCATACACTTAGCCTTCCTCACCTGGAACATGACGGTTTTAATTAGTAACAACTAACTTTATATTCCGTGTCAAGCACTCCGTGTTCAAATGTTTGATACGTAGTATTTCTTAAAGTGCTGACAACTCTTATAAAGGAGGTACTATTAATATTCCCATTTTCCAGAAACAGAAACTGATAATAAAGGGCACCGGGCTTAGCATACAGTAAGTGCTCAATAAATGATGGTTATTACCAAGGTGCAGCACTGCCTCCCTGCTCATTTTTTGCAAGCTCTCCTTCATCAGGACCATACCTCCATGACCATCTGAACCCCTGACCTCCTCCTTCTCTTCCTTCCATCAGTGTCTCTCCCACTGCAGAAACTGCCTGCCCCCCAATGTCAGAGATAAAATTTTGCCAATACTCCCTCTAGTGGTGTGGTCCTATGCCCCCCCCCCTTCCCCAACTCGAGTTTATTTGTCTAGAAATACCAAAATTTAATTCCTTAGAATTTACACTCTAGACAAAAGATTCCACCGATGGAGGAGTAAAATATACATGCCGATTATAAAATAAGGCTGATCATAAGAACTGGTTTGGAAACACTGAAAGCGTTCAAAGAAAGTTTCGGGGACTATTACTTGTGACAGGTAACATTTACTGGGAACTTGCAATGTGACAGACACCTTGCTTAGTTTGACTTTTTTTTTTTTTAATGTTTTTATTTATTTTTGAGACAGAGAGAGAGGCAGAGCATGAGCAGGGGAGGGGCAGAGAGAGAGGGAGACACAGAATCCGAAGCAGGCTCCAGGCTCTGAGCTGTCAGCACAGAGCCTGACGCGGGGCTCGAACTCACGGACAGTGAGATCATGGCCTGAGCTGAAGCCGGACGCTGAACCGACCGAGCCACCCAGGCGCCCCTGGTTTGACTTTTTTTAATCACTACCACCAATCTTGAACTAGACACAAAGATTGTCCCTACTTTACAAGTGTGATGACTGAGACAGAGAGTGTAAATGACTTGCTCAAGGTCATAGTGTCAGAAGCTGGTGGAACTGACACTGTAACTCAGTGCTCTGACTTCAGAGCCTGACTGTAGGCCTTTGTGTTCAAAGAGCCCTGATTCAAGCAAGGCAAACTGGTTGGGTTCCAAGCCTGTTGACAGCATGCTGGTAAAATCAGCGGTTGCAGCTAATGATCTCTGAAAATGACAGATCTTTAGGGAAGTGGGTTCTCTTATTTAACCCTCTCCCTGTAGGGTTGTAGGGTTGAAATTACGACCTCTGATTTTACAGACTTGGAAGTGAACATGCAGTTTCCCCAAGGATGTAGGGGGCAGAACCAGAACTGTTTTCTCTGCCCCCAAACTCATGCCCTGTCCCCTGAAGAGGCTGCTTCTCTAAGTCCAGGACATGGCCATCTGTGATTCTAGCCATCCTTCTTTATCCAATCCATCCATTTCTGGAATCCTTGTGAATTCGGGATAAATCTGGATTCCATCCTGGAATCATTTTTGTGATTCCAGGCGTCTTTCTCCATCTCATTTACCCATTTCTCTCCGAACTCTGCTTCTGAGCTAGGCATGTTAATGAAAACTGAAATCAAAATTTCTGTATTTTTCTGAAGCAGCCACGATTTTATGTATTGGTTTCTAACTCTAGAAATCCACAGAAAAATGGCATGAGTTAACTTTTGGGTTAACTTTCAGGACAGCTCATAGGACAAAGAAAAGAACGCATTATAAAAAGTGTACATTCAGGGGAACATAAGTGGCTCAGTCAGTTAAGCGTCGGACTCTTGATTTCTCCTTAGGTCATGATCTCACGGTTTGTGGGATCAAGCCCTGAATAGGGCACTGTACTGACAGTGTACTTGAGATTCTCTCTTCCTCTCTCTCTCTCAAAACAAACAAACAAACAAACAAACATTTTTTAAAAAATGTATGCTCGATGTGAACAAAGGTCCTAGCACCACATTATCCAGATAACGTATTATTCAAATGTTTGTGAATGACCTTTTTTTAGTGACTCAACTCTTTTATGAACATTAACATAAACAAACAAAAAAAAAAGAGACCAGCAATCTCAAAATCCAGAATCTACATAAAAAATTACTGGGGTATATCAAGAATAAACCCACGTGATAAGTAGTATGTGGAATTTATTAGGGATATATGGCTTATAAAAATATCAAAAAATATTAAAACTTTTGTATTATTATATAAAAGATTCCTTCTCTGTCTTTTTTCTGTTTAGAAAAGTTTCTTCCTAGAAATAAATGTTGAATGCCTATTTAAATGAAAAGAGAATTTGACAAAGAAACCAGCCTTAAATCCCAGCATGCTAACACAACTATTTTTTTAAATGTTTATTTTTGAGAGAGAGAGAAAGTGCAGGTGGGGAGGGGCAGAGAGAGGGAGACATAGAATCCAAAGCAGTATCCAAACTCCGAGCTGTCAGCACAGAGCCCGACACGGGACGTGAACCCACCAACTGCAAGATCATGACCTGAGCTGAAGTCAGACGCTTAACCGTCTGAGCCACCCAGGTGCCCCTGCTAACACAGCTATTTTAATGTTTACACATTCTCTTTCATCCACGTTCTGCATGTAGACACATTTTAAATGTGTCTACTAACCTAATATTTAGTATTCTTTGATTTTTTGTACTTAACAAAGCATAAACATTTAATATATTCCTATGTGGCTTTTATTATTACTACTGGCAATGACTTTATACAATTCCAGAGACTGATACACTATACTTTTCTAAATCATTCTCCTCACCATTGGATATTATGGTCCATTTTCCATTTTCTGCTCCTCTAGATCTGTGCCATCTGACATGTAACCACTGGCCACATGTGACTATTAAGCACTTGAAATGTGTCTAGTCTGGGCTGAGATGTAATTTGAGCATAAAATATGCACCAGATTTCTAAGACTTAGGGTAAAAAGTGTAATGTGAATGTTTATATTGATTACTGATGCTGGAATTAAATATTTTGATATATTGGGTTAAAGAAAGTAAATCATTAAAATTAATTTCACATTAAAAAAAGCTTTTAGTATGGTTCCTAGAAAATTTTAAATTACATGTGTGGTTTGTATTATATTTATATTGGACAGGGCTGGGCAGGATAACAATTCAGTGCACAACTGCCCACAGAGAGATTTCTGCTTCTGTTGAATTCTTTCCCCAATCTGCATGTCAGTGAGTGAGCTTATTAAACAAAAGTCAAGTTTGTTCTGAGCTGAGCAAGTTATTAAACCTCTAGGGGCCTCAGTTTCCTCACCTATGACATGGAACCCACACTATCTCCTAAGGTGGTTTTCAGGGTTAAGTGAATATATATATGTTATGTACTTAGCAAATATTAGGGACTATCAAACTGTTATGTGTTATTATGATGATAAAGATTATTTTAATTTTAGAATTTTAGAATCTTTTAGAATTTAATTCTTTAATTATTTTAATTCTGTAATTCTTTGATTACTGCTCAGGAAGAATGTTTATCAGGATAAGGGTTTAATATTTGTTTTTTGTTTATGTAAAGTTTTTCTTTGTGTCCGTAGGTTACTGATCTATTGAGGTCTTGGTCTTTTTCTTTTAAAATCTGAATTACTTCTTCATATACATATATCATGCACTTGACTATTTAATCGTCTTTGGTACAAATTTTTTTTAATGTTTATTTATTTTTGAGAGCAAGAGAGAGAGAGCGCAAGCAGGGGAGGGGCAGAGAGAGAGGGAGACACAGAATCCGAAGCAGGCTCCAGGCTCTGAGCTGTCAGCACAGAGCCTGACTCGGGGCTCAAACTCACAAGCCGTGAGATCGTGACCTGAGCTGATGTCTGGGGCTTAACCGATGACTGAGCCACCCAGGCGCCCAGGTACAAATGTTTTTCAGTTTGTCGTTTACCTTTTAATTTCATGCCACTGTTTTAAATAAGCTTCACATTCAATGTAGTCCTTCATTTTAAAAAATTCCTCCTTTACTTCAAGACTGAAAGTTATCCTCAGCAAGTGGTATACCTTATATATCCTTATCTTCTGTTGGCTCTTTATACATTTTGAGATTGGTTAATTTGTTCAGCTCAGGTTGGATTTTACTAAGGTTTTAGACTTTGATATGGCAGAGGAAACTCTTCCATTTTGGATGCATGGAGACATTAGGAGCATCCCTGAGATGTTATGGTGACTTCATTTGAAAGAGCGGGGGTCTTATGAAGACAGAATTGTTCGCTTCTATATTCAAATGGATCTGCCCCGGGGCCCTTGCTGCGTGAAAAGTGCCTGCAGGTAAAACCGGTCGGCCCTGGGTTCAAATCCTCACTACTTACTAGCTCTGTGTTTGGAGGCGAATCGCTGAACCATCTGGGAGCCTCATTCTGTATTACTGGAGATTAAATGCATATGAAAATGCTTAGCATAGAGCAGCCAAAAATCAAACTCAAGTTTTAAATTCTTTATTTTAATGCAATATTCAAGATTATCTCATTTTTTTAGTGAGTCAGAAAAGGGAGTGGTTCTATATTAAACTTTTCCTTGTTAATCACATTTGGCTACATGTACCAGAAATTAGCTACCCCATAAAAGATGACTAGGATATGCCTGCTGTCTGTTTAGGACGACAAAGCAGTGGCTCTCCTTCTGTTCCACTCCTTATATGAGGCTTTCTCTTGCAGCTGCTCCTTAAAACAAACCTATGCGGAAGATAGAGCGGTTTACTCCTCCCTCCTCTCCCCTCCACCCCTCCCTGCCCCTCCTTTCCCTTCCCTTCCTTTTTCTTCTCCGGGAAAAGAAAACTGGGGCCCAGGAGGGTTTACTGACTTGCCAGGTATAACACAGCAGTGATGCTTCTGACAAAGCAACGGTAGTTTCCAGGTCCCCTGCGCTCCCCATGCAAGTTGCACCCTCTAGGTGCACAACTGACCGAACTGGATGCTCTGTGGTCCCTTCCATACTAACTAACACAGTTTTTAGGATCTCAGGTTCTGGATTCCAAGAGACCTGGCTGGGCCCAAATCCCAACTCTACCACTTGCAAGCCGTGTGACCTTGCACTGGTCAATTCACCTCTCTCAACCTCAATTTTTCTCATCTGTAGTGTGGAGCTGATAATGCCACTGGACTTAGCAGGTCTCAGGGAGGGTGAAAAGGGATGGGGTCAGTAAAGCACGTAGCGTGGAGACTGGCAGGTGGTGAGTGCTCAGAGCTGGTCAGCCGAAAAACAATGCCTCAAAGGAGTTGGGGTTTAGAGGTCTGAACTCAAGTTGGAATCAGGGCGTCCAAATGCTTGAACTCGTAGATAAATATCACGGAGGCTTCTGGAGGTTTTCCAGTGCTGTGGTTTTGGCCCTCATTGGCATGTCAGACACATGGAGACATCCATGTCAACTTTGTGGGTAGGTGCCGTGTTCTTTACTCGTCCTGGCTGGAAAGAGCATGATTGGCTATAACATCAGAGGTGATGGTAATGCCCCAGAGACAGAGTGTTTATCTAGTTAGTTTATCTAGGGCAGGCACTCCTCAGGGGCGGCTGCAAGACACTTCAACTTGACTCCACCTTGCCTTTTAACTATACATTTATCAATTGCAACACGCTGGTCCTCTCCAGCTGCTCCCAAGGCCGCTTTTGCTTCTTTTGCCTCAAGGTACCCCAAGTGCCATTCTCATTGAACTTCTCACATTGGGCTGCAGTTATCTGTACAGATGATGTAGCTGGCCTTCTGGGAGCACCACTGCTCTCACCGACTACCTTGAGCCCAGACTTCACATTCTGGGGGGGGGGGGGGGGGGAAGGGAAGCCAGCTGCAGTGGCAGTGAGCATGTAGGGGACTCTACTGAGGACCTCGCGGGAAGGCCAAGTACAGGGTTACCTCACACCCCAGAGAAAAGTAGATCCAAAGCTCGGCTTTGAAAACTCATTTTCCTTGCACAGCTCTTCCCCCAGGTGCTAACAGCCTGATCTTCTCTTCACAGACCCCCAGCTCCTTTTCGGTGCTCCCAGCAAGGCATTGCCTTGAATGTCCCACGAAAACTTGAGAGCCAGCTCAAAGTCATTTCAACCATCACATCTGTTCTCCCCCAGTCGCGCCTCTAGCATCAAAGCCCCATCCTTGACCATTTCATCAAAGAAACTACCCAACAGACCTTGGGCCCTTCTGCAGGCGTGCATATGGATTCTGTTAAGGAAATCGTGTGCTCTCAGTGACAACTTGCTTGATCTTCATGCTATTCCAGGCTGGCTTGACTGCAAGCTCTTTAATAAGAGCTGACATTTATCCCATGCTCACTATGCCGGACACTGCTCTAAGTGCTAGACAAAGAGTTTTTTCATTTGTTGTCGTGACAAAATTGTATGATTAGCGTCCATCGTCACCCTGGTCTTACAGGTGAACGCCCAAGGGATAGTAAGCGTAAGTCACTTGTCTGAGGTCACACGGCAAGTGGCAGGCCCGGCTTCCGAACTCAGGTGGGTTGGCCCCGAGGCCCACATTCGTAAGCAATATTCCATGAGGGAAAAGCCTGGACAGTGCCCAGCGCCCAGTCCCCAGTCCCTTTTACAAGGGAACTCCTCCCATGAAGTGGTGTTGACTGTTTGCTGAGGAACCAGATTTGGTTGGCCTTCTTTCCTTTCTTTCTATTTTGGAATACTTCTTCTCCTGCCTTCCATTTCATCACCTGATTTAACTCAAGGAAATCACATATGGAATCGTGTGTCCTGTGATAGGCACTGTGCCTGGCAGGGTCCATGGCCTTGAGCGTAAAGATCACTGCAGGCAAGAAAGACACGGAGTCCAATGAAGGTAAACACAGCGCTGATAATGCGTGGAGGGGCATTGGAATACAGAGGTGATGCTGTAGTCAAGGGAATAGTTAATACCCTGGAGGGAGAGGCGAGAAACAGTACCTGGGAGGAATGATAACTGGGCTGGATTGTGAAGGAAATAGGGATGGAAAAGAAAATAACTCGAAGCTATAAAGCGACAGTGTTATGGAAACCCAAGTTTGACTGCTTGCTGCTTGAAAGCCAATACTTGACAGACAAGTGTTGGCTGGAAAGGAAGGTTGCTTTATTCAGGAGCCCAGTAACCTGGGGAGAGGGCAGACGGATGTGCAAAGACCATCTCTGAGATTCCGGGTTAAGGGGCCTTTAAAGGGGAAATTCAGGGTAGGAGATGATGTACATATTGATGAAAAGGACAGGGAAACTTATGACTGTTCGTGAGGAAAGGTGGAGCGTGTGCATTGAGCAAACATCATGTGACATATATCCCACGTTCACTTTGGGGTGGAGACAACATCAGGACAAAGCAAAATTCAGCCCCTGATGACAGGAGGTTATCTTAGGACAAGGGAAAGGGGCCATGGGCGTGCTCCGAGAGCCGGTATAAACTGGATGGGGTCTTGGGCTCGTTATCTGAGGTAAAGAATGTAGAGCCTTGATTGCTTCTAGGCTGAAACCATATCAGTTGACCTTGAGTCCAGGCTTCTACAGAGATAGTCAGTGGGTTTGTTAGTGGGGTCCCAAAAGACACAATAGCTGATTAGGGGGAAACAGTTCTCTGAAATATAAGCTTTAAATGTTCTGCTGGTTCCAACCTCATTAACCCTGTAGGACATCATTTCAACACCATTGGTCCCCAGTCCTGTCCTGATGAATAATATAGATTGAGTGAAACAAAGAGACCTGCCAGAAGGTGAAACTCAGGAGGGGTTAGCTAGGAGCAGCCTTGATTCCTAGCCAACTCCCCGAGGGAATCGAGGAGTCAGAGAAGGACCTGAGCGAAGAGGGGCCAGGGTCCTTCTTTCCTTCTGGAGACAGTAATCTGAGGGCACGATGGAGAATGGATGGCTCAGCAGACCCATAGCTGGCAGACCCTCTAGGACGCTTTTAGAATGATCCATAAAAGGAAGAGACAATGGTCTAAATTGAGGAGGGAAAGGCAGGGATTTGAGGGTGTCTTAATGAGGTGTGGAAGTTTGGGCAGCACGGATTCCACTCTTTTTTTGTTTCAGTGATAGCATTCTTCTTTAACCTTACTGATAGACATTTTCTTAGTTAATTGTCTCAGTTCTCTTGACTTGAGTCAAGACTCCCCGATTTATCAAACTCAGGAATCCGCTCCCCTCTCTGAGTATATTACCTCAAGTCCAAGGGGAAGTAAGAAGCGAGTATCGCCCATCAGCCGTCTCTCATCATCTATCTTTTCCTGACCTCTTTCTCAGAAAGACAGAGTTCAGGAGCTCCGATCTCAGATTCACGATTCTGTGCTGAGATCTTAGAAAATGGAGCTTGATAAAGTGTGGCACACAGTGCGGTAATTTTCCAGCAGGACTGTCTTTGCCGGACCATGTTCCCTGACCAGCTAAATACCCTCCATAAAGGCCAAGGAT